>NC_133868.1:4712918-4787140 GCF_044706935.1 Curcuma longa | reverse complement strand
ACATTGCTTAGAAAGATAATGTGTAAGAAAGAGAGGTGGGGTTTGATGTTCATACATGGTCGCATTCCCACCAAAAGGAAACAAGGATGCTTTCAATTCATCCTCCGGTCTTCAGGCCAAATGTTGAACCACAATCATAAACCTTCAGAAAGGGAATGATGCAAGTAGCATTCAATGTTAATCCACTCATAAACTGGGAAAGCATAGTGGTTTGTTTCCCTTTGCTTGCATATATACCAGATTGAATTCTACATAGCAGCCCCTTCTTAATTGTTGCCACGCTTTTTTCCTTTGTTCTATAATGGGAAAGTATGCTGGGACAACAGACACTGAGCACTCTAGCGAAAAGATTGATTGCTTCGGTTAGAATAATTGCGAATAAATCTGAACATATTTTGCATGAACTTGACTAAACATACTGATGCAATTTACTTAAAATCCTCTTGGAAAGATGAGCTATACTTAATGGTTTCCCTCTTGAAATAAGAATTTTGAGAATTTGTGTGGAGGAATACTAGCCTGTAGAGAAAGCAAGAAGCATTTCTTAACCAAGTCCAAGCCTTTCGCCATGTTGCTTCAGTTGAACATCAAAGAAAAAATTTGTTAGAGACGAGATTCAGAGGTTGAAACTTTCCAAATTCTTTCAAGGACAGATTAGATTAGATTATTATACATGACAAGATATAACATAGTGATTAGATTTTATCTAACAGAATGAACGTGAAGGTAATTCACATATATAAAAGGTGTTCACTGTTCAGGATGAAAAGTGAAAATACCTCAGTGCAAGCCATAGAGACGACCGACTTGACGTATGACAAGCCATTCCTTGCTACTCATTTTTCAACTGAACATGCAATTGCTAGAGCCTATGGTGTCATGTTCGATCAAACTTCCTACCTCTGGTCCGGTCATTGATCTGAAGTACCTAGGAAGAAATCAATTGTCTGTTCCAAGATCAGACCTCAAGCTATAAAGTAAAGCCCGCAGTTACTAAGAGCACTCTTGACTACCGGAGTTACACTACCACGACAATGGCCTCTCGTTCAACGTCATTTACAGAAAATGATCAATAAGCTGGAGCTTGAAAGGATACTTGCTTGTCGCATACCGAACTGATTCCAGCTGCAAAGAAAGGTACCATAAGCGACCAGACATCCTCCCTGAACATCCGTCGACGGTCGATCGGACTCCGATCGAAGCGGGAGCGGAATGGGATCCATCGGCATCGCCGAGGAGGGTCCGGGGCGCTCGTTCTCGACGGTTTCCTTCTCGATGGCGAAGGTGGCGCGGACGGGGTTGAGCCTCGAAAATCGGGCGCGCGAGGGGAGGAGACCGCGCTGGGGGCGAGGGCGCTGCAGCGGAAGGAAAAGGATGATAGAGGGAGGCTTGAGGGTCGAAGGGAAGGGGAGGAGCTGGCGGCGGCGGCCGAGGGCATTGCGGCGGAGCTGGGGAGATGAATCGGCGATCGGGGGAGAGGAAAGGAGGGCTCGTGGTTTCGGAGCGGGTGGAGCGGTGACGGTATACCGCTGACGTGGAGACGGCGTAGCGGGTGGAGCGGTGACGGTATACCGCTGACGTGGAGACGGCGTAGCGGGTGGAGCGTTGACGGCATAGCGGGTGGAGCGGTGACGGTACACCGCTGACGTGGAGGGGAAGCGATGCTTTAGTAAGGAAACGGATGAGATAAAAATGATATATTTAAAGAATATTTTTAACAATAATTTTGTAAAAGAATTTTATATGCAAAGAAAATCACACCATGATTTTTGAATATTTAAGCTTTCATGAGTTGTAATTAAATTATTATTTTTTTTCTAAATCCAAGTTGGAACGTATATGGAATTGACCACTTCTTAATTATTATTATTTTTATAAAAATAAAAAAAATCCATTATAATTCTGCGTGCTCCATTTCCGTTACGTTGTTGGTTAGTCAAACACCATCGATTTGAATGTTTAAATTAATTGGCTAATTTCAAAATGCCCCAGTAATTTACTAACCGTTTAGAACCATCCTTAACATTTTAACATTTTTAAAAAATAAATCGAATAAAATCTTAGAAAATAGTTTAAAATAAGAAAATTTTAAGAGGTGTTTTGAAAATTTTTCTAAATGGAGAGGTGTGATGTGTTGGTGCAGCGGAGACGGTTTGTGGATACCTAGAGGGGAAGAGTAAATAGCAACCTGTAATAAAAGTGACTTCTTTCTTTCGTTAATATTTTTAGTAATGACACACTAATTAAAATATAAATATAATATGAAATAAAACACGAAGTAAAGGATTTACTTAGTTATAACGCTCGAGTTATTAGTCTAAGATTGTGAAAGTACTTATCAAAATCTTCTCATCGAAAATAATCTGAAGGTAGAGAAATCTCATACAATGGTTGAGAACAAAATGATTAAAGCTGACTGAATGAAACAATTAAAACCAAGTGTGTATATTGTTCTTTGAGCTTCAGTTTATTTATTATTTTTTCTTTGATCTGACCGTTGTACTGATGTGGCAGTTTGGGGCACTTGGAAGCCTTCCAGGCGCTTAGATTCATCAAACCCAATCTGCTCTGGCAACATTCTATTATTTTCGGTAGCTCCGGGAGTACGCAAACTAATACGGATCGTTGAGGCTAGTGTTCAACACTATCTCCGTAAACGATATTGCTCCCCTACGGTGTTAACGGATAGTAGCAATTCGTTCCCAAGATACAACGACGAACGTCTCGGAATAGTAGCACTCCAAATTCTAAGACCAGCGAACCTTCTCATAGGCTTTTTGAACTCCTAATACACTAGATGAGATGAATGCACAAGGAAGAGAGGAATCGATGAATTGATCGATGAAATTTCCAATCTGGAGAGATATATTTATACCAAATGAAGAGGTTGAATGCCCTTTGGATGAGAGGATGTGTTCTTTGGGTTGAATCGATCTGGATCGACCAATCTGAAGGGTTGTAACCCTTCACATAGCCCACTTTAATCTCATCCATCAGATCTGAAGGGTTGTGACCCTCAGATCTCGCCTATTGTCATCAGTCATCGGATCTGGATCTAATGATCCATTCGATCTGACGCTTCAGATCAAGTCTCATCCCAAGCGGTAAGATCGTGACTCTTCGCGATCCAACGCTCCAGATCGCATCACAAGCGATCCATCACACCTCTTTGATCAACGGTTGCCATCCGTTTGCTCAATCAACAGTCCAGTCATCTCTTCTTTGCCACGTGGATGCCACATAGGCATTGCCACGTCAGACACGAGCCTGACACGTCACCCGAGTGTCACATTGGCACTGCAATGTCATCTGGAGCATAAATTTAAGCTCCTCGCGAGGACACGTACGTGCAAAGTGCGCCTATAAAGTGCCCATTGCGCGCGTGGCGGGTGGTGGGCTCACAGGGGCGAGCAGGTCCCTGAGAAGAGAGCACCTGATCTTTTTGTGTTAACTCCATTAACACAGCATCATTAATAAGGAAAGAAAATACATCGAAAATTTTCGATGTGGGACTATTCTCCCATGCATTTTCTTATATATAATATTAATGAATAATTAATGTTATTCGGGCCGACTTTAAATAATTAATTTCTCATTCACCCTTAATCGGTTTTGAGCAAATTAATAGTCTAAATCTATCTACGCGAAACGTAGATTTCGATTTTGAAGTCAATTACGACTTTCATCAATTGATGGCATTCCAATTTTTCCACAAAATCGTATTGATCTATTAAGGCCCCAATATCCAACACGTTCCGCCAACGAGTCTAAATGACCCCTCATGATCCAACCGTCTAGAGCCGATCTGAGCACCTAGATTCCGCTGAGATAGACTTCATTCTTATCCGTTTCAACAACAACTCATCTGACTTGGATGGGTATCTGGGCGCCTGGACTTTAGGGTGCTCGGACTAGATCTGAGCGCCTATACGCGAGGGCACTCGGAATGGATCTGAGCGCATGAAATGGTCAATTTTGTGTTGACCATTTTCCTTCTCCGTTCTACCTTGGTCGCCTTGCGCAGTCTTCCTTCTAGCTTTTCGTCCCTCAGATGCACTGAGCCCTTCCGGCTCACTTCTGTGCATCCTTCTCGCTCCACCAGAGTACTCTTCCGCAGCTCCTAGTACCTCAGATGCACTAAGCCCGTTGGCTCTTTTCCCATGTCATCCTTTTCGCTCACTTGCATCTTCTAGCAAGGTTCGTCATTTGGATATTACGTATGATCTCCTAAGTCTTTGTACACTTAGAGACACGTGTTAAATATAACAGAATCTAATTTCAAACTTATTTATCCCTACATTAAAACTCCA
The DNA here is from genome assembly GCF_044706935.1 of Curcuma longa. Taxonomy (NCBI): domain Eukaryota; kingdom Viridiplantae; phylum Streptophyta; class Magnoliopsida; order Zingiberales; family Zingiberaceae; genus Curcuma; species Curcuma longa. The sequence continues at coordinate 4,782,830 of NC_133868.1, read as the reverse complement.
CACTAGGTACTAATAATCTTCCCCCTCCCCTTTGATGTTGGTCAAATTAAATTTAAAAATTAGGATAAGCAATAAATATAACGAAAAATATAAGCAAGCATAATGGAATAAAAATATATTACTCCCCCTACATGGATGCCTAATTTCTATGTTTTCTATTTCTCTCCCTTTTAATAATAAAAAAAATATTGGGGTTAAAAATAATGATACTAAATATTTTAGACCATAAATTTTTTCTAAAATTTTAACCAGATATAGATCAGAATTTCCTTAATCATGAAAAATTAATTTTACTAAAAAGTATATTTTAATTAATTTTTGAATTTCAAAAAATAAGGTTTTCATTTGATAATTAAAAAAAATCAATCATTCAAAAATTTTAAAATTTTATATGATGATAAAAAATATATCATATTTTCATAAAAATAATTTTAATAACAAATTTTATAGAGAATATTGAGAGAAAATTATTTTTGGTCAACCATAAAATAAAATAAGACACTTACAAAAATAAAAAAAATAAGTAGTAAAAATTAATTTTGAAATCTAAAATAAATTTAAATCTACTAGATTTATCAAATATTTTTTTAAATATATTATTTTGGTACTTTTCTGATTCAGCCCTTAAAATTTTGATAATTATATTTTGGTCCTCTGTACAACTTATCTGAACAAGTAGAAAGTTTTCTCAATGTTAAAGAATCTAACTAGTCTCTTAGTCTTAAGTTGTCAATTTTTAATTTTTCATTTTCTTCCTTAAGACATGAACTAACTAATTTATTTTCTAGTTCAATATTGGTTCATTTTAGATCCATGTATTTTTTCTTAACTTTACATAATGACTTAGATAACATTTTAATTGCATCGTAAAATTGCTCGGAAGGCAAGTTACGCACCTCACTTACCATTTCAGATTCATTAGCTAAGGCTCCCCTTGCATTATTGCTTTCATCACTGGATTCTACTTCGGACTCTTCTTCTTGCGTCGCCATCAATGCAAGTCCAGCTATTTGCTCTGACTCCAAGTCTTTTGAAGAATTATCCAAGTTGCTCTTAGATTCTTGTGTTTGTGCTTTATCTTTGCTTTCCTCTTTTCTTTGATTATCTTCTTAAGCTTGGGCAGCTTTTCTTGATGTGATCTTCCTCATCATAGTTGAAACACCTTACTCTTTTTTTCCTTCCTTCTTAGTAATTGTGAGGCCTATTTCTTATTAAACTTGTCAAATGGAAAAAAAACTTTTCCATTTTCTTTACCAGATAGGCTTCTTTATCTCCATCCATTGAAGATTATGAATCTGACTCGCTTTGCCTTGCTTTTAGTGCTAGGTTGTGACTTGTCTTCTCTGTTTCTTTTAAACCTGCACATCTTAATTCATGTAATTTTAAAGAGAAATAAATCTTCTAAACTATTTACCTCTAAATTCTTCGAAATATAGTAGGAATCTACTATAGACATCTACTTTGGGGTTCTGTGTGTTTAAACGTGTTTAATAAATCGATAATTATTTCTTTAAGTTTCACATGTAGTTGAGTCACCTTTTCTCCCTATTCTAGTCAGAGATGAGTTAGTTGATTCCTCAGTAAGTCCCTTCTAGCTAGCTTTATTTTTGAGGTTTCTTTGTGAAGTTCTAGGAACTTTTCCTAGAGGTCTTTTTGCTGAGTCGTAGTGGCCTATTTGGTTGAGTTCCTGTATAGGTAACACATTAAGGAGATGGAACTCTATCTTACCATTGGCTTTGAACTTGTCTCATTGTTTTTTAGTCCATCGTAGTTCATCGAGTTCTTCTCCATCCTCATTCCTGGGCACTTCAAAAATATTTTTAATACACAACATTATTTCAAAATCCATTTTGAAAAATACCTCCATTTTCCTCTTCCAGATGGTGAATTCGCCTTCAAACTTTAGTGGATGGATGTTTGATCCGGTCATTCCGCCAGATTTAGTTGCTTAGTTGGCGGTTAGTCCTTCAGAGCAATCTTGCTCTGATACCAATTGTTGGTACAGCGGAAGCTGTTCGTAGATCCCTAGAAGAGAGGGGGTGAATAGTGACTTACAACAAAAGTGTCCTCTTTCTCTTATTAACAATTTAGCAAGGGCACACTAATTAAAATATAAATATAACATGAAATAAAACATGAGACAAGGTATTTACTTAGTTATAACTCTTGGGTTGTTAGTCCAAGACTATAAAAGTACTCATCAAAATCTCCTCGTCGAAAATAATTCGGAGATGGAGAAACCTTGTACAACGATTGAGAACAAAATAATTAAAGCAGACTGAACGAAACAATTAAAACTAAGCGTGTGTATTGTTCTTCGAGCTTCAGTCTATTTATAGCTTTTTATTCGATCTAACCGTTGTGTTGATGTGACATTTTCAAGTGCCTGGAAGCCTTCCAAGCGTCTGGATTCGTTGAACTCAATCTGCTCTGGCAACAGTTCGTCAACGAGTCTGGATAACTCCTCACGAACCGAGCGCCTGGAACCGATCCGGGTGCCTGGATTCCATTGATGTGGACACCATCCTCATCCGTCTCAGTAATGGCTCACGTTGACTTGGAATGGGTATCGAGGCGCTGGACTTCGCTTGGACTGGATCCGAGCGCCTGTATACCAGAGGGCCTGGAATGGATCCAGGCACCTGGAATGGTCAACTTCGTGTTGATCATTTTCCTCTTCCATTCTGCCTTGATCGCATTGCATAGTCTTCCTTTCAGCTTCTCGTCCCTCGAATGTACTGAGCCCTTCCAGCTTGTTCTCGTGCATCTTTCTCGCTCCGTCGAAGTACTTTTCCGCAGTTCCTCGTACCTCGGATCCACCAAGCCCGTCGATTCTTTTCCCATATCATCTTCCTCACTCGCTGGTGTCTTCTGTCAAGGTTCGTCATCTAGATATTACGCGTGATCTCCTAAGTCCATATATACTTAGTCACACGTGTCAAATATAATAGGATTTAATTTTAAATTTATTTGATAAATTTCACGCTGGGTACTAACATGATGCGCATTTAACATTGTGCATTCCTTCGTTAGTATTTAAATGAACACCTTTGTTGAATTTGATTAGGTCAATCTTATATGCATCATCCGGACTAAAACTCATTTAATGTGTGAAAAACATTTTTTTTCTTTTTTGGCCATTCATTCACGATTCATTTTCGTCGTTATCATCCTTTTAAATGAATTTTCCCCCATAAATCTCCTTACCGTCCATCACTATATATAATTAAAATAATCAACTTTTTACTTATATTTTAAATGAAGAATTATTTAAATTTATATAATTATTATGAGAGTAGATTAAATGTGAATAGAATTATTTCTCTATCCAAAATTTAAAACATCCTCCATTTAGATTTTATAAAAAAATAAAAAATCTTACTCATCTCTTCACTATAAAAAAAATCTTACAATAATTTTTTTATAAAAAAAACCTCTAATAATTTTTTAATGAATCCTATTTTTTATTTACACTGTACATATATTTACATAATATATTATATATCTATTTATTAGCAATAATTTTAATTTAAAACAAAATAATTCCCCAAATGAGGAAACGTTCCGCATCAGCTCCCATGGGAACTCTTTATATTTGACCAATCATCATCATAATTAGAGATGAGTATTTAATTAAAATTAAATAGAATCAAATTATATTAATCGAAATTAAATAAATTAATTTTTTTAAAATTAATATCAAATTTTTAAATAAAAATTAAATAAATTATCGATTAATTTGATAAAAATAAAATTACTTAAATTTTTTAAATATTATAAAAAATTTATCGATTAATTAAGGATTTATAAATTTACTTATTTAAAAATTTATTAATTATTTTTATTTTAATTTATTTAATTTAGTTGATTTAATAAAATAAAAGATTTTAAAATCGAAATCAAACTTAATTTATAATTTGATTTTTAAAAAAATTAAAATCCTAAAATAATCTAATTAAAATTTTAAATTCAATCAATTATTTGATTTAACGGAACTTAATTTATAATTGATTTTTTAAAAAAATTAAAATCCTAAAATAATCTAATTAAAATTTTAAATTCAATCAATTATTTGATTTAACGGAACTTTTATTTGTCCTAATAGAACTCTGGATGCTCTCTTTTTGTTTGAAATATATACAAAATTGATTGCTTAAATCATTATTCCACTTCCTTTTACAGATTTATCCATTTATTTTTTATTATTTTGAATTCCATAATAATAATTAAACACGATTTCTTAATATAAAAACGATTCAATTATATTTAAATATACTCAAATGTATATTCTATAATTTAATTTTAAAAAATAAAAATTAATATTAGAACATCTAAAATTATGATAAAAAAATATAATAAATTTTATATTATGGACGTGTGTAGGACACAATTAAGGAGTGATTTCAAGCGAAAAGCTAATGGAGAAGGAAGAAATACAAACATAAATAAAGTTTAATTTTTATTTGAATTAATTCTGTTCCTGATCATACATTTTTAGATGAAAGAACAGAATATTATTAATTAAAAAAAACAATATCCACAAAACTCAAACCACCATGAAATTTCAATAATTGCAAATTGGCCCTCGCCTTTTCACGGGTACCGATTCGCGAGGCAGGCTTCCCAGAACCGCCGGTTGCTCTCCTCCTCCGACGCCGGCGGCGGCGGTGGCAGCGGCTCGGCGGACGCCGTCATGGTCGAGGCCGGCTCTGACCCGTCGGGCGCTTTTCCTCCTACGGCCTCCACCGCCGCCCCGTACTCAGCCGAGACCCACTCCGCCTGCCACCAGCTCCTTGCCGCGCAACGCCGCCTCTCGCCAGCGCGGCCGCCGCCTCCACCTTCGGTGGATGACTCGGCATCGTCGCTGTCGTACGCGGCGACGGAGGAGGGCGACGCGGCGTCGAACTCGGAGTCGCCGGAGGCCTCCATGCTTCAAACTCGGCGTCGATCGACGTCGATTCGATCTCCACCGATCCGGAGAGCAGCGAAGAAGAATTGATAGAAATACAGAACAGAGCATAATATTCATATATAAATATATATATAATATTAAATATATGATCAATAAATAAGTTTCCTTCTAGAAAAGTGATTTTTTTATTTGGTATTTATATTTTAATCTCACGCTTTTTGTTAGATTTGACTCATTCCGGGTCTTATTTCAATCGATTGGACGCATTGATTGAATGGTGTTATCTAATTTATTTTAAAGATATTTCCATTTTATGTTTTCATTTTTTTTCTTCTCTAAAAATTAAAGAAATTGTTTTGGTTGAGCAATTCCAATTGGATTTGACCAGAGGAACAATTAATTCACGTGAACAATTAATTTTGTCAATGGAGGACTTTTGAAGCCTTCTCTAGAAGCCCACAAAAATTTTTTATAAAAATATTTTAATATAATAAGCCAAAAAAACTTTAATTTTATGGTTTAACTTGCGAAGCTAACTAGTAATAACATTATAAATAGAAGCTTTATTTATGCAAAATTTATATCTAAGCGAATTATATTTGAAGATTTTTTTAGAAATGTATAGTATTTAAATTTACATAACATCATTATTAAATGATGTTTTAACTAAAGTTAATAATATTGGAAATGCCTCTTTAATATTGATTTGATACAACATAATAAATAATTTAACATAAACTAGCTTATTTATGAATATAATTTATTCTAAAATATTAATGATTTTTATATCATATAATTTAACTTTTTAGAAAGTTTAGTGAATTTTATATTTTATAAAATTATTTTTTTTAAATGGGGTATTTTAATTTCTCTTATAGTTATATTTCGTGCAAATGGCAATCCAATTGTGTTATAATTTAACGTGATGTGACATCACCCTCCGTCATTGTCACGTCGTCAAAAAAAGTAAAGAAGGCGTCCTTGTTTCTGAATTCATAAAAGATCCACTTTAATTTTTTTTTCTAATTAAACAGACATCCCACCACACTCTCACTGTACCATCGTGCATTATTATCTAGCATTTAATTTTCTAACTATTACAATATAAATTTTTATCAATATTAAATAAATTAAATATATATTATAATAATTATAAAATAATAACTACGATCAATTCAAAATTTAAATAAAAAAATAATACTAAACAGTATTCAAAAATAATTAGATAATTATATAAAATAAAAAATAAAGGTTAAATGCTCTGGATGATTTGGAAAAAAAAATAAGACACCTTTTAACTTTTACCCAAAATAATTTATTGTGAGTTAATATATATACTTAAATATTTTTTACTTAATTTCAAAAATCAAATAAGTCAAAAATTACTATTAAAGTAAAAAAAAAAAGTCATAAAAATATATGCCTTTAAAATAGAAATGTCATATTTCAAAATGGATCATGATACTAGCACCCTGGCTCTTGCTTTTTAAGCCCAACCTCCCTCTTGTTTAAGTTTTTTAGTTTACAAGTCATGCCTATCACAAACTAGTGTGAGTTGTATCATGGTTAACCCATAATTGGCCTCAAGATATAACTGAGTTAGTTACGATGAAGCAGACTTACAGAAGAGGACAAGAATTCAAATCTCGACGAAACTGAACAATACCCTTCTCTATCGTGGCCAACTGTAATTTCATTTGCCTCCTCACAAATGGTCATGAGATCGATCGTGTGAGACAACTGGAATAGCGGATTCCACCTTTTTACAAAAATGATTAACCCATAATCGTCAAAATACTCTTTTTGAACAGAAATTTAAATTTAATAGCCTGAAGGCCGAGCTTGATACCTCTGTGGGCACAGCCTGAACCCCACAAGCCAATGGTTGAACCTAGTTTAAACTGAACAAGCACAAACACAAACCCCAATTTAAGCTCAGCTGGACCATACCTGACTAGACACAACTGTAAACAGATCTAGAAGAGATAAATCGGAAATTGCGGCACACACATTCTTTTCTTTCTGCAAGTAGAATCAACTCAGCATGAATATATGGTAGATACTATTGGGATATGTAATGAATACATATTCCATTAATTCAAAAGCCTATACATTCTAAAATGTTTCTTTTGTTTTGTTTTATCTCTAATCAGTGAAAAGAAATGCAAAACAAAAAAAAAAATAGAATTATCAGTGTCTCAATATATTATTTGTTGCAAATAGTTGAATATAGATTGTAATTAGCAGCAGAGTCGTAGTCAATTGGGAAGCAATGAGTCAAATGACTACTTACTAAGAGCCTGTGAGACAGCCATCTTCATCTCGAGTAAAACTTCAATTACTTTGAGATTCTGAACCTTGAGTTCCTCTTTGAACTCTGTCCTGGTTAGCCGAAGAGAGAGTGGTCTCGGGCTGTGATCAATAGAGTCCAGAATCTTCTTTTAAAAATGGTTGTCTTAAAGCATCTCGGCCTCTTCTTGATCACCTTCGGCATCTTCAGCTTCGTTATCTTCTTCTTCATCGGGTGCATCAGGATCCATTCCCTAGAAGTGCAGAAGAACAGAGACGAGCAAAGAAAAGAAATTTAATTCAAACAAAGACGAAACCAAAAAAAAAAACAAGAGGGTAAGCAGTCCATGGAACTTGGAAATCTCAAATGAATTTTTAACAAATATGCAAAAATAAGGCAGACCTTCATCTGCTTCTCCAAACGCTCTAAACCTTTCTTGGCGGCTTCATTTTGGGGGTTTATCCTGAAATTGAATTAAGTGGATGACTTTCTATACATAAGAACTGAACACAATCAGAGCCAGAGGAATATTTAATACGCAAGTTAATGCCATGAGCCTAGTCCTTTTTGGAACGAGGTATAGGTTCATTCAAGCACATACCTCAAAGCAGCTTGATAATGAGAGAGAGCCTCTGATAGCATATTTGTAGCTGCAAAAACTTGAGCCAATTTGATATGGAGGGAGTCATCAGCCCAGTCTTTAACATATCTCTCAAGCAGTGAGACGGCATCTTTATGACGTCCATCAACAACATGCAACTCTGCCAATGCTAAAGCGGCTCCTAGAAAGCCAGGTTCAAGTCGTAGAGCAGATTCATAGAACTTTCTTGCCTGTGCAAAATTCGAACACAGTTCATTGAGGAACACAAGTCTAAACAGTTGCAGAACAAGCATTAAACAACAGTCACCATCTTCAAACATGCACTAAGCTTAGAACAGTTACTATCTTTTCTATCCAAAAGAGAACCAGAGTATCTTAGGCAAAGGAACAAAGCTGACCTTCTCTCTCCCACTAGAACTACTAGCATGAACATCTCCAACCAACTTGAGAGCTTTTGCAGACTGAGGCATTATTTTCATTGCTTCCCGTGCAGTAAAAAGTGCCTCCTTGTTTTTTGCAAGAGCGAGATATGAACGGACTAGACCTGGAGCGCACATGTAAAAGCAGCAAAAGCTGAAGTGATAAATAATAACTTAGAAAGATAAGATGATCAGTAATGCAATATCACCTTGGTATGAACGAAGATCAGATCTTAATTCTTGAGCTGCTCTGAAAGCAGTGACTGCAGCATCTGGCCGGTTCAATGACAGATACAGGTTACCCTGAGAATACAAAAAAAACATGTATAACAATCCAGAAGAAGAAAACAGACAGTCCAATTAGTCAATTATGCAAGAAGTGGTTCTTGAGACACATAAACGAGAAGTCTTCACCTTCATAATGTGGCCGGAGATATGCCTATCATCGATCCTAAGACTCTGTTAAAGGACATGCAGAAACAAGAGATACATCAGATGATATGTACTAGAGTTCACATCTGAGATACATCAGATGATGGTTACATACCCTCTCAGCATAAGATAAAGCTCTTCGGTCATCCTTTCTTTCCCATAATGCTGACAAAGCAACATAAACTTCTGCTCTTGTATGGTCAAGGTTTAGCAGATCATGTACTAACTTGTTTAGCTTGGATATATCAGACTTTTGCTTTAGAAGCATGGCATATTCATCCATATAAGTCACAATGTAGGGATCAATTGCTCGAATCTGTGCATCTCTTAAAATTAAACACATACAAGTGTACTACATGTACCTTAAACAAATCATGATATCTTTCAGGTACCTTTTCAAAATTCATTATTGCTTCATCATGCCTTCCAATAATAGCTTCAACCTTGAAAGATATATAATGAGTCATGCCATAAAATGTAAAACTAAAAATCTTTAATTGTCGATAACAGTTAAAGAACATGTCACCAAAAAAATAAAATGTCAATTGGACATGAATGCCACATTGGTTGATAATTGGACAAATCAATGTGTCACCATTATAAACATCAATTAACAGATTTTGCCAATGTGTCATGCCACACCCTCATTTTTTAATAATTTTCAATATCGGTGATATGACATCCCACATTCAATTGATAATTGGAGACCAACCTGATTGACAAACCAAATAAGTTTTGTTTTGACGACCAACCTGATTGATAATTATCATTGATCTTTATATAATAGTTATCCATTAACCGATCTAAAGATACTTTTGGTAAACCAAATGGTTTTTCTTGGTAGACCAAAGATTGCAAATTTGGTTGAATATGAATTTTAGATCTTGAAAAGCTGTGCATAAGATCTACATATAAATTTTAACCAAGCCATTGGGCTCGATCCCTTACTATATCATCTATATTTAAATTTTAAATCTTGAAAAGTTGTGCATAAGACTTACAAATTTTAACAGTTGGAAACCATCTATAAATAGTTTCTTGAGGTCCTTCATTAGAACAACTTTCTCTATGAGTTCTTTTGTATTGTCTTGAGTACATAATCTATGCAGACTTTGTGTATGTTCTTTATACATTGCTTAATTTCTTCTTCTCTTCTTTGTGCATTATTGGTATACTCTGATTATCTTGTTCTTCTCTCTTCTATACTCATATTTGATAATCATTGTAAAAAGAAATTGTTTGATCTAAAAGTTTATCCTCTTAAATTGGATCTAAGGCTTGCGAGGCTTGTATTCGCAAATTGCTTGATAGTGAGATTTTCTATTAGAAAAGTATGGCACGATCACGTTAAAGATCATTGTTTCTTTTTTCACCTTTGTTTTTATTATTGTAACTATTAGTTTTATCATTGCAACCAATTTGTTTTATCATTGCACTTACTTACAAGATTTATCGTTGCATTTACTTACAAATTTATGATTCAATTTACAAGTTTTTCATTACAATCTAGTTATTAATTTTAATGTTGCAAATATTCTATTATTTATTTCTCACTGCAATTTATTGATACTGTATCCACTTTAGATCATTCACGCTCTATCTAAATGTTGATTGAGTTGTGCGTTTTGAGACAATTTGGTGAATCCTTTAGTCATCCTGTCTAATTGGTATTTCTTATGCTTCACTAATATGATGAGCAAGGCCAGTTTTATTTCATACATAAGAAAGCAAGAGAAAGTACTTGTTCTAAAGTCACGTACCTTTGCGATTTCCAATAAAATGTGAACATTGTTAGGAAATTGCTGTAATAGTTCGGTGAGATGGTCAAGACCACCTACAAAATCAAAAGTAAAAAAATAGCCCTAAGAAAGTAGATTGCAATTCCATTTTTATGACTAAAAATGTAGTAAAGAGCAGTATCTCAAACAAATTTTCAGTTAGTTTTTGAATGGCGGCAATAATCAAGGGTAAAAAAAACAAACCAAAAAGGAAAATAATGTTGTGTACTTGCTAAAATTACTTGATCGACAAATCCCCCCAACTACACATTCAATATATGCAAGATACCAGCGCCTATATAGACCCTTGTTCAGAATTCTGCATAAAATATTTTTCCTTTGTTGAAGATTTCTTTAATTTCCACTTAGCTTCACAACATAAAAATTACATTTTCCTCTCCCTTTAAACTTGACAAAAGGCATCAAGCAATCCAGATTACAAGCTGTCAATTTGGTATATCTGCAAACATTATTATCTGATTAATTGTTTTCTAAGGGTTTTCAATACTCATGTTTTTCAAAATCTAAAAGATTTTTAAATAACTTCACCTGTGTAAGACTAATGAAATGATGACGCAGATATTAATCACGCTCCAACGGGTGTGCACTAAGGGTATCAGGGTTAAGTATTTTACATCTCAATTGCAGCTTCATCCTAAAGCGGCAGCCTAGTATTGCTCTGCAAGTAGCAGACATTTATCATGAATTTCTTGAATCAAATGCTATGACTGTCAAATACCACCACACTAATTGTGACACACTGATAAAAGGGTAGCATAGTGTATGAAACTCGTGCCAATGCGGAGTCCCGAGGAAGAGTCAAACCACATTGGATCATTGTACACAGTCCTTACCCTACACTGCAAGAGGTTGTTTCTGTGATTGGAACTCGTAAACTTGATTTTAGCATTGCACCAACGCTTCCCTTTAAATTGTGGCACACTGATAATGGATAGAATTTATCTCACAAAACAATTTATGATAGTTTAGTTCATCTTGCAATGCATGAAATAACAAATTGTATATGGGTTGATCAATGTTTGTTCCTTAAACTGGATTTTTTTTCCCTACCTTGATACGGAATGATAACATGCAGCATCTTTCCCAACTTAGAAATACTTTACCACATTTTCACAAACCTTAACAACTCAGGTTGATTTTTCTATCAAAAGTTTCTACATAAAGAATCCTCCATAAGTTCAATGAACCATCGAACAAGAATAATAGACAAAAGCAGCAACCTAATTATGCCAAATTAGTTGAAACTATTTAAGATACTTAAGCATAATAGTAAGCATACCTTTGTAGTCACTCAAAGCAATGCAACACTGAGCTTCAACATAACGCTGCAAGTTAGGATGGCAAAGAAAGAATTAGCACCTGTCCAACCTCATGTTGCCTTAGTGAGGTTTAAATTTGTAATCAAAGAATAAATGCAGAACTCAAGCGAAACAGAAAGGTTAGATATATAACATCTACTAAAAAGACCAGCTCTTTCTACCTTCAACACACTCCAGATTCTAGGGACAAAAATCATTTATAGCTAATCTAGGTATAAGCTATTATGATACGTCAAATGAGTAGTATTACACATACAATAATAATATGGATGCACATGGCGGTTCTGACCATAAATTGTAGCATCTAGGATTTCCAGATGATCAATAGCTCATTAACATGATTTCCAATTAAAAGGAAGGTTGGTATGCTAAGGAAAAAGCAGCGAAGGCTTAACTTCAACATATGAACATGTCGAAAATAAAATTAAGAAATGGGCAAAACTCCTGTTGTTGAAATTGAATGGCTTCCCACCTCATTAAGAAATTGGCCAGTCTATATAAACTTCATACTTCACATCCAAGTGCAGGCGAGCATAGTGTACTCAGAAAGTCAACATCCAGCAAACTAATGGGATTAGATTGTCAAATCAAGACCCATATTGTGGTTCGTATTGTGAATTGTTATGATAAAGTTTCAACTTGTAAATTATATGTCATCGTGAATTGTAAGGATCAAACAAAAAAAATGTATAAAATATGGTTAAAAAAATCACAATTCATCTGAAATAGTTTTAATATCCTAAAATATGTAAGATATATTATTACTTAAGTAAGCTATTATTTCTTAACAAAAAATACATTTTATATCTTATATTGATGGCAATCGACAGTTTATTGTTTATTTCATTCATTAAGCATTGAAATGATATCAGTAATAACAAATTTCTTAGTCAAATGTTGTTGGCACAAAAATATCACTTTTGATTGTATCCACGTCATTGACTTGAAGAGAAAGAAACAAGTGACGATCATGCTACAAGAAGAGAGGAATGTATGACAACTTGACATGACTAATAAATCAACACCATTTTTACAATCATTGTCATTGTCATTTTGTATACCAATGTGACAAACTTTATCTCTCATTCATTGTCAAGTATATCTCTCATTCGTTGTCAAGTGTTGAGTTCATCTCACTATAGCTAACTGTGTCCTCATGTGACAAATTGTTTCTTCTTACATGTCATTGTTGACTTTAATATTCCTCTCTTTTGAAACGTTATACTTATATGATGTTACATAATTTCTTTCATCTTTTATAAAGACTTTAGTTTAACTTTTTATATATTAGATTTATTTGATGCTTCAATGGCTTAAATCTGATTTTAGTTGGTTGGATTTCACTTTATTAGGAGTTTCTTTCTTATTTTCAAAATCATATAAGATTTGAGTTTCTGTTGAATCAAACTGAATCATTCACCACGATTCCTTTAAATTTTGATTCATATAGAAGAATTATATCATTTTATACGGGAATTGTAATGTATTGTATAACGTGATGGATCTTACAATGCTAACAATATAAATGAAACAATATAGGACAATATAACTCAGAATTTGAACACATAAACTCTTGCGGTATCATGTTAAATTGTCACAAATTTTCGTGGTATAAACATCTTAGAGATTATGTTACTAAAACTTAATAATACAGTAAGTTCATGTGATTTTTTTTTAACATGAGGAAACAAACACTCAAGAAAAAAGTTCCAAATTTGAGCCATGATTATGGGGACACGTCACATGAGACCCTTTACCCATCACCTAAGACCCGAAACTTGGATATAGTAACCTGTCTATCCCATCCCTAACCAAATCTCGTGGTAATGATGGAGTTTAAAGCTCAATTTTAGCTGCCCCTACCTCTCGACTCTTGCAACCAAACACAACACAAAAAGTCTCCTTTCAAGTCCCCTTCTCCTTTACTCCTGCAATCAGGTATGACATAGTGATAAATCTGCTCAAGCAATCAAACAACACAGAGGTAACTCTCCTTCAACTCATATTTTTGTGCAACTCCTGCCACTTGGTGAAACAACACCATTTTAATCTTCTTATCCCTAACCAGTTTCAGACACACAACAATACAGGTAAATCTCCTCTTCTTCCTCTCTCTGTTTCTTCCTCTATTCGATACCAATTAAGCACTTAAGCTTGCAGAACTCATAATCTATGCTTGTCATGTCAACACGAGTACAAAAGAGAGAAACATCAAGTAAGTTTCACAGCCAATAAACACCCATATTGAAAACAAGCAACTTGCACAGGCTTAGTTAGTATGATCATTTGCTAATTCACTAACAAAGAACAAAGATATTCAGATAAAAATGAATAACATTTTGACTTACATGCAACCACCGAGCAGGATCTAGGTGATCAAAGGGTAATCTTCCTCTATTTGATGTCTGGGATCATCAGACAAAACCATCATAAGTACCAGTTGAAGTCAAGAAACTTTGATTTCTTTGGAAAATAAATAATGAGGAAAACTCTCTATTGAAGCTTATGGCATTCTTCATCTCATTCAAATTGCTTTGAACAGGGAATATAATATTTGTTATCTGAATCTTCCACAAAATCATTTTACAGCTTAGCACTTGCCACACTTTATCAAAAGAAAGTTTCGTTTGTCCTGTAACACATTTACAGGTTCATTTCATGTAAACAAAACAAAACTGACATCCATGCCAGTATATATTTCCTTTAATCAAAAATATATATATAGCTGAAAAGTAGTCCCCATCTAAATCAGATTCCACTAAACAACACATTAAAGCATTTGACTATATGCCTATAATATTGGAAATCAATGTTAAATATCTAGTTTCCCTGTATTACGTAGATTCAACAATGAATTTTATGAAACATAAAAAATTGATGAGTTTTAAAAATTTTGGCTTTAAACAATTTGAACAATGCACCAACATATACAAGAATCACAGCTAACAAATAAAGAACATCATGTCAGACTTTTCATCATTGACCAAAATGCTTAAGCATAAACTATTTGGTAGATTAGTTAGTCGCTTGTTCATTCAGTACTATGTACCAATCCACCCTAATATATACTTGGACGTGGAACTTCCAAGAGAAATAAAGTTTCTGCCATTAAACAGCCTGATGCCCTCACCAAATACCACCACAACCCAGCACCTAAAATAACTCCAGGATAAATGTTGTTCAAAATGCATTGGTGCTTGATTTACTCTGCCTCTTATATATTGTCAAAAAAAAGTGCAGTTAATCTACAACAACTCTAGGCATCAAAATATCCCCATTGCAAATCCAATCCAGTCTCTCACTACATTTCACCACATCCATTCTTCTATTAATTGTGAGCTCTTTGAGCCAAAAATGATAAATATGCACAGAAATAAATATAGCAACAAGTAAAAGCATTACAACATGAATTAGCAAAATTCAGAGAGAGAAATTAATCTTTATCAATATAAAGTACATTTAAGAATAAAACCAATTGGCGGTGACTCTGATATGTTCTGAAGTAGTTAGGACTCTAGTATAAAAAATAGACCTGAGGAAATAAAGACAAGATTTCCTTGGAAGAAACTCCTAACTCAGCCAAAGCTGTAACTGCCTCCAAAACATATGGACAGTTCCTGCAAAAGTGTACAAAAGAAAAAATGTGTACTTTACAAAGATTTAAGTTTGATAATGAGAAAAAACCATCAGAAGATTTTATGATTATTCATGTTTATAGATTATTTTTAATTAAAAGTGAAGAAAACTGCTGTTTTATTTTATGTTTTGAACATATGAAATAAAACTATGCAGACAGCTAGATGTGGTTTTCCATAATCAATTTTATTGTTGATAATCAACCTTTGTGGGGGAAAAATTCCTAAGTCTGTGTTTCAAACATTTAAATCTTGTACATATCCTGGTTTGGGTGTATGCTTCTTCAAATTGTTTAAATTTCAAAAGAATGAAAAAGGTCCATTGCAAAGACTTCACATGTAAATTGTGGTGACTGAACTTCAGCGTCCAAAAAAACAAAAAACTTCATTGCTTTATGATGATGTAACACGATTTAAATAAAATATTTTTCTCATAAATCAGTGATGAAGTTATCCTTTAAATTTCACTTTACTATTTGTTTGAAGTATAGAGGTTTAAAAACTTTGTAACAACATATAACAAAATATTTTCCATATGGAACTGTATGTTCGACAAGCTGTTTTTCTCTGATTAATCACAATAAGAATATACTGAAAAGAAAACTAGTTATTGAAAAAAAAACATAATTTACAAATCTGACAGCATCCAAAAAACATAACCAAATATCTAGAGGTAAGAAACAGATGCTAAAACAACTTTTTACAATGCAAACAAAAAAAAAAAAAAAAAAAGTTATGTTCTAATAAGTGAATGGATGCAAAAAAAAAAAAAAAAAAGAAAAAGATGTGTATAGTGTGTTCAAGTATCGCAATTGGGAATAAATAAGCAATGGAAGCAAAAGGATGAGGTATGCAGAGTCTAAGATCATACTATAAAATCAAATTGAGACATAGAAGATGATTCTCCTACAACTGTTGTTGCAAGAGTTTGGAACTCTTTGATCATCCTACTCCAATTTCACCTCAGAGAAGTCAATCTTTCCATCATATGAAGATAATGGCACAGAACAATACACAAGGGCATAAGATTCTGTACCATGCTAACACGAACTGCATCGTTAGCAACAAACCACCAACACAGAAATGCCTCAAGCATGTTTAGAGAGATACATTGACAAGGATATACAAACACAAACAACTAGTAAATACGCATTTAACATCAATTTAATTGAGGCCAATAACAGTTTCTTCTATATTGCATGATAAAGATATGTACATAATAACATGATTGGAAGCAAATGAACTATGCATTGTCGTCCCCCATGAATAGCAATATAAATTTGTCCCAACCATTTAAGCTCAACTACATGAATCATGTCAACCTATCAAAAACAGGTTTACCATCCATGAGGTTGTTTACCTAACATCACCCTGACAATCAGGTTTTAAAACAACCCTCCACCGTGCCATCGAGACTTAGACCAAACTCAAGACCACAGATTCTGTTGGATCATTTCCCTTCATAAATAACCAAAATCATATATCAACCTCTATTAATCTTAACAGCAATCCAAACAACAATATCCTCTGCTCATTATTGAAGAATCCAACTCTTGTCAGGTAACAAAAATTGTGTTAAAGAGATTAAAAGAGTTTCCATTGTCCATAATCATAACAGTTGGAGGATGGATTTTATCATTACACAGGATAACAATGAAAACAACAATATCCTCAGGCCATTATTGAATAACCAACTTATGTCAGGTAACCAAAGTTGTATCAAAGAATTGACAAGGTTTCCATCATCTAATGGCTATAATGGAAAGTGGATGGATTATAAGTGGTTGCTCAAGAATTTGATTTATCATGAGTAAACGTACAAAGTGCATTAAAATATAAATCAATCCAAATATGGTGCAGACCAGGTAGCCAAAGTTTCACAATGGAAAAAAATGATATGTTTTGATAAAGAAGGTAGGGACAATTAAATGTTTTCATTACACAAAAATTAATAGCTAGATAAACAATGAGATCGTATGGGCAACAGTATAACTATGTCTTGATCTAAATCAATGATCAAGGAATTTTTTCGACCTTAAGCAATCTTTGTAGCATGCAATGGCAGAGCGGTTGTGCCTAGAAATGCGATAAAGCTTCCCCAATGTGAGATTCATTCGTAGTGTTCTTGCTTTTGGAGGAATTCCTTCCATCTGTAAAATTAGGAAAAAATCTACAATGTTTCACTTTGCAAGTTCAATTTCAAAACCAAAGGCATCCAAGAAAGGGCTAGATAGTATATTATTTCCTGGGTAGAAATGAAATAAAAGGGTAGTCCGATGCGCAAAACTTCCACCAATGCGGGGTTCCGGAGAAGGATCGGACAACATTGGATATATTGTACACAGTCTTACACTGCACTACATAGAGCTGTTTCCGCGACTCGAACCCATGACCACAAGGTCACACGGCAGCAACTTTGTCGTTGTGCCAAGGCTCCCCTTTTAGATAGAACTGAAATATAAAGTGAAAAAAAAATGCACCTAAATTTTATGTACTACTTGCAAGGATAAACTCAAACTATGTTAAAAATATAGGTTTCTATAGCGGCATTGCTTATCATTTTTATATGTGTGCAAGTGCAAATATGCAGCTCAAATGTTCCTTGTTGTACATCACTCAAACTCCTGAAAAGTCAGAACCCTGAATTAGAAAGTAAAAGAATATACTTTCTCTTATCCTTCTAGCTTATCTCCCATCCAGTGTTGGGTTTTATTGCCTGAAGCAGCAGCAGCGATTGGATAGGAAGACAAGGAAGAAGAAGGCGTGAATGGCTTACCTAGCTCCATTCTCTGGAAACAATAAACTTAAGACTGCTTGACCTGAAGAAAACTGATTTCTGACCCTTCATGTCTCCAGAGCTCACCCATTGTGCGTTCCTCATAGAGATCTCTGAAGTTAAGAAACATCTGATGTGATTTCTGACCATGTGTCAGTACTTCTAGTAAAGGTTTGAAATTCCAAGCCGAGCCTGGATTTCAGAACCTGACTAGCTTGATATGTGTTGGGCATGTCTCGTGCTACTGGGTATGCCAAGTGGACGGAAGAGACATAGAGGAAAAAAGAAAGGAAGAAGATGTTGTTTGGGACATTCATTGAAGCATCACAAACCATGGGCGTTGGTGTCATCATGCAACACGAGCAACACCCTTAACATTGTCACGAACCACAAGTGAAGCTCTCAGACATTGTTGCGGATCACAAGTGAATCCCTCGATGTCATTGAGGACAGAGTGAAACCCTCGACGTCATCATGGACCACAAGTGAAGCCATTGTTATTTGGGAAGCAATCGTTGTCTCACTGATCTCATGTAGAGGTCGCTGATTCTGTACGATAGTAACAATTTTGCATGTCATCATCGAAGTGAAAATATCGCATCATTTGTCTCTTCCACATGTCAATCTGCTAGTGGAACAAAAAATCACATTCATGCCAACCGGCATGGAATGAATTTCAATCCATGCTCCTAATCAAGGTTTCAATGCCCTAGGACTGTTGCCCCTATAAGAAAATTTGACCATTGGTCCTTTAGACCATTGTCCTATAGCAAAATTAATCATTGACCTTTCTTGCTTGACGAGCTCACACGCCGGACCTTCCTCACTTAGGTCACCATCGACAAACACCATTTGACATGGTTTTAGCAATGCATCAATGCTCCCCACCAAGGTTTATATGGTTTAGGATCATTGTCCCTCGAAGAAAATTGGTCATGAACCCTTCCCCACCTAATTCACGCATAGAACCTTCCTTATAGTAATCATTGTCAAAGAATGTCATTCAACATGATTTTGACCATGTGATAATGCTCCATGCCAGGGTTTAAGATCTTGTTCCATTGTCAGCTATCAACAGTAAACTGAAACAGTAAGATTTAAGTGTTGAGACTCTATAGTGCATTGGTATAGGGTGGTGTCAGCCATGTGCCAATGCTATCCACCAAGATTTCAAATATTGTTTTGGTACCGTGTTCCAGTGGCAGGCCATGCCGACAACCATATTGTGTGTTGGTACAGCTTGGTGTCAATCGACATCAGTCAAAGAGAAAAGAAATAAAGAAAATTTCATACTAAGGTATATATTCAGAAGACAGCTGTCCAAAAATTTCGACAACATCTCCCTTGTAACAATTGTAATTTCCCTGAATACATATATCATAAGGCCTACATGGCCACCATAAAACCTACACGGCCACAATCCATACATGATAAAAATACATCACAAGTATCAAACTATGTGAATAAGGCTCACACGGCCACAACCAGTATTCTATAACATGCACATCAAAACCGAAACATATATACGAAAATCCACACAATATAGAACAAGTTCTGAAATGTAAAAACTGATAACATAAACAAAACCAAAATAGTCAAAGTCATCTCGACAAGGGACTAACAGTGCGGCTCTCCAGACAGACGTCATCCTGAAAAGAATAAAACCAACGGGATGAATTCAATGAACTCAGCGGATATCTAGCAGCTATCCCTAGCAGTAATAATCATGTCAGTACAGTCTCCTGAGAGGTAGTAAGAAATGCACAAACTGAAACTACGGAAGAGCTGTACTTACCTGAATCACCTATCCCGACACAACGACACCACCCATGAAAACAGATGGAAGGTCGCCAAACCAAATGTATAAAGCCTCCTGTATGTGCATGTCAAACATATGCAGCAAGCATAAATAAATGCAATCCATGTGGCATGCACATGATGAAATGACATGGTCACCCCTGACGCTAGTCAGCCACCGTCACCGATAATGGTGAGGTCGAGTGGGTAGGGCTATGACAATTGTACACTCTGTCATCACTGCTCTTGCGTGACCGAGTGGACAGGATGCTGGCGGAGTACACCTATCCTCCTACCCCAAATCACATGGGGGAGCATTGCTCTCATCTCCTCGTCTCACAGTAAGGGAGAGATCCCTGTATGCTACCACACTGCGGCACTACTACCCCTGAGGGGTCGAGCGGAGCCCTGACAGAGCAACTGCACACACACTCCTGATGTACCACTAACCCATGAGTGGCAATAGGTGCAAATCATGTAACTGGCGACGGGCTCAGACTACATAGGAGCCAATAATCGCTAGTATACAATCATGCAAGAATGGTGCATGACACTAATGCATGCAACACCTACCAATCTATGCCTCCATATAATATGCACCATTTTGGGCATGTCAAATGACCTTAGTATCATAAGTCTAGATATACATGCAAGGTATAACTAGTAGCTAATCAATGCCCAATAAGGAACAATATGTCACTACTCTGATGAATATATATATATGGCAAGTATCAAGATGATATGGAACTAAACGAGTAACAAATAAAAAGGGCATACAACATGTACCAAGTAGTGATATACCAGGGTAGATATAAAAGCATAGAAATTACTACTAACCATAGCAAAACCATACATATCAAAATGACATATCTTAAAGAGATAAGTCAAGATACCCGCCTTCAGAAAGTAGTCCGTGTCAGAAGAGAACCTTCGTCTAGAAATCCGGTTCAATGTCCTGAAATTAGAATAAATAACATTCCTAAATACAACGATATATAAATTTTCCCATCAAATAAAACCCTAGCTGATTTTAAGATTGTGTTTAACCCCATCCAAATTAACCTAACCCAGAGTTAAACTAATCCAATCGTGATTCGATCAGCACTAGAATCCAATTAACACCACTTATCCAATTAACTGATTAGTTATATTAATCAATTAATACAACTAACCTCAACCCATGTTTAACCAACCTAATTAAACTGTGGTTTCAAACCAATTCGGAAATTAAAACCAAGAAAATCCAAGATATCCCCAACGCAACTAGAATTTGGAGATGTTAACCACATTTTTATTAACACATCTTCTTTCTCATCTCTAATGCCACCAACATTTCCTACCAATGCTACACTACTAAATTTTCATTTAGTAAACTTGCCAAAGGATTACTTCTGTTTTAATTTAGGATTTGGGAAAAGGACAACTAATTGGCATACGACATTAAGTCTCACAGATTGTATGAGCTAGATGTGTCTCTAGTCTTTGTCCTTTAGAGACTCCACCACTTCAAGTATAGAATCGCATTAGTCGCCCTAATCTTGAACATTTAAAATAACTGATTTATGGTTTGTCAAACCTTTTTGTCTCTTAAGTGTGATTCTTGTAAATTAGGTAAGCTCCTTATTCTCTAGTAACGTTCATGAGCATATCTATATCTACTCTTTGCTTGAGTTTACCAACGGTCTTCACCTCCGAGCTACACTTTTCTGCTGCTTCACGCCGAGTTGCTGCCTGCCACCTCGAATCTGTTCCAACCTGTAACCTCATCAAACTCCAAAATTCCAAACATAAAACCCGTAAAAACAGGAATCCCAAGCTTACCGATGGAATCAAATAGGAGGGCGAGCTCCTAAGGCGGCGACCTTCGACCTCCCAGGTGGCGAACGGCGATGATGGTGGAGTTGGGATGACGGTCGCAAAGAGGCGCGCGGTGCGAGGAGGAAGCGGTGCAAGGAGGAAGACCCACGACCGTGCAGGGAGGAAGAATCGTGGTCGCGCAGCTTGGAAAAAAGGATGAACAGGGAACCCCAAATCGCGATCTCTATTTCTTGGCGGCGTGCGATCCGTGACGGACGGGTCGGCGTTGTGCAAAATCGGGAACTGGTACTGAGGTCTTGAAACAGAACTCTGCGATACCGTAGGGGCACTAGAGTGCTCCTGCCCGTGAATGTCATATGCAGCTACTGCAGGGAGAGTTATCCTCTGCTGGCGATATGAAAATTGGGCCTTCTGCCCCCCTCTCTGTGATCTCGTTTGACCAAACTGTCCTCCCTGAATAGAAACCCCTGAAGACACATGCTGAACCTTCAGCGAACAATCACGGCTCATGTGTCCAATCAGTTTGTAATAATAGCAAACTGACTGTCCCAAGGAGCAGGCTGATGTAACGTGATCTCTGGACCTACATCGAATACAGTGAGTGTCACTGGCGAACTGCCTCTAGTCCTGTCGAGAAAACCGGGAGCGTCCTGACGAAGATTGTCCTGACTTCTGGGGCTTGCTCAATGCCCCGGAAGCAATCTGACCGGACTCTCTACGACTGCCACGCTGCTGTCCTGTAGCCTGTGGTTGCTGGGTCTGAGCTGAACTCTGAGATGATTGCTTAATTCTCTTTTTATCCCCAAACACCCTCTGCTGGACACACTCTATCAGAAAAGCTCTCTCCAAAGCCTCGCGGTAGGAGGAAATACCAAATCCTGCTATCTTCACCTGAAGATGTTCATCCAACCCCTGAACAAACTGAAGCATACGGGACCTGTCCTCAATGACTAACTTAGGACAAAATCTGACTAACCGATTAAAGTCAACATTGTATTCCATCACTGTGCGACCCTTCTGCTGAAGACCTTGAAAATCCTGACGGCGCGTCATCTGATATGAGAGTGGAAAATACTGACTCTCAAAAATCTCTCTAAATCTCGCCCATGTAATGTGTTGCTCGCCTAGAATCGTACGATGCGTGACCCACTAGATTTCGGCCTTGTCCCGTAAATGGAAGGCAGCCAACTCTACCTTCTCCTACTCGAAGCAAGCCGTATAGAAGAAGGTTCGCTCCACAGTCTCTAACCAAGACTGAGCTGCCCTCGGATCCGTCCCTCTGCAGAATAGCGTGAATCGGCTTTTCAGCGACTCCGCTAATGTTGGAATCCGAGCTCATGCCGCAATCAGATCCGTAGGACAAGTAGGGTTCGCTACTGGAACTGGCAGAATCAAAGGAGCGAGTACTATAGGTGATACCGCTGGAAATCCAGAGGCGAGTGTTGTAGGGGGTGCCGCTGGATAAACCGGGGGAGGTACCTCTAGTGGTGCACTCGGATGTGCTGGGGCCGATACTGCTGCCTAAGTAGCGGCAGGTACCACAGGTGGCACTGCAGGATAAACATAGGTCGGAGCGACTGGAGTTACTGCAGGTGAAGGTGTCTGGTATGCAGTAGCAGACACTGCCGGGTATGCCAGCAAGAGTTGTCGATGGTACATCAGGGTATACGACAGTAGGGACTGCCTGGTATATAGTAGGCACCGCTGGAGGAGGTGTCTGGTATGCATCGTGCACTGCTGGAGAAGGTGTCTGGTATGCTGTAGGCACCGCTGGCGTTGGTGCTGGATACGCACCAGCAGAAACTGCTAGTGGAGGTACCGGGTATGTAGCAGCGGGGGCTGCTGGTGGTACCTCAGTGTATACGACAGCAGGGGCTGCCTGGTATATAGTAGGCACCGCTGGTAGGACAGTGAACACTGCCGGAGTGGGTACCTCTGGGGGTACGAAGAAGAGACCCTCGAAGACTGAGAGCCCAAGGCACCCGCAATACCATGAGAAGTCTGTCCCTGAGAGACAGGCTCAACCTCAGTAGGCCCCTCTGGTGGCTCGGCTATCAGAGATTTGAACGCTCTCTTACGTGGCCGTCCTGCACCACGTCTCCGCGCAAGAGCATTTTTTCCCTGAGTCATATATGTAAAAAAATTATTACTAAGTATTACCAAAGGTACAAAGTTGCTAGATTAGACATTTTACCTATTGCCGTCTGGAGATGCCCTATCGCCGCCTAGTCCCAAAACATGACCTTGTCGCAATAACGACTCCAAACCAAAAATCCGGAACACCAAAACTGAAAGGCATCACATAGCTTTTCTCTGATACCAATTTTTTTGGTATCAGAGCTAGGTTTTCCGAGTCATTCGGTGTTTACGGATTTTCGGAGTTGATCTGATATCAAAAAAATTGGTATCAGAGAAAAGGTATATGATGCCTTTAGGTTTTGGTGCTCCGGATTTTTAGTTTGGAGTCGTTATTGCGACAAGGTCATGTTTTGGGACTAGGCGGCGACAAGGCATCTCTAAACGGCAATAGGTAAAATATCTAATCTAGCAACTTTGTACCTTTGGTAATACTTGGTAATAATTTTTTTACAGATATGACTCGGGAAAAAATGCTCCTGCGCAGAGACGTGGTGCAGGACGGCCACGTAAGAGAACGTTCGAGTCTCTGATGGCCGAGCCACCAGACTACCAGAGGGGCCTACAGAGGTTGAGCCTGTCTCTCAGGGACAGACTTCTCATGGTATTGCGGGTGCCTAGAACTCTCAGTCTCCAGGGGTCTCTTCTTCGTACCCATGTGGACCCCGCAATACCCCCTGCAGCAACCAACATACCCCCCAGAGGTACCTACTCCGACAGTGTTCACTGTCCCACCGAATGGTACCTCCTCTAGCGGTGCCTACTGTATACCAGGAAGTCTCTGCTGCCGTATACCCTGATGTACCACCGGCAGCCCTTGTTTCTGCATACCCGGCACATCCACCGACAGTACTTGCTACTGCATACCAGGCATCTCCACCTGCAATAACTTCAGTCGCTCCGGCCTACGTTTATCCTACAGTGCCACCTGCGGTACCTGCCCATACTTATGCAGCAGTACCGGCCCCAGCACATTCGAGTGCACCACCAGAGGTACCTCCCCCGATTTATCCAGCGACACCCCCTACAGCACTCGCCTCTGGATTTTCAGTGGTACCCCCCCAACCCATAGTACACGCTCCTTTAGTTCCACCAGTTCCAGTGGCGAACCCAACTCATCCTACGGATCTGATTGCGGCACAAGCTCGGATTCCAACATTAGCGGAGTCACTTAAAAGTCGATTCACGCTATTCTGTGGAGGGACGAATCTGAGGGCAACTCAGTCTTGGTTAGAGACTGTGGAGCGAACCTTGTTCTATACGACTTGCTCCGAGTGAGAGAAGGTAGAGTTGGCTGCCTTCTATTTACGGGACGAGGTTAAAATCTGATGGGCCACACAGTGTACGATCCTAAGCGAGCAACACATTACATAGGCAAGATTTTAGGGAGATTTTTGAGATGTAGTATTTTCCACTGTCATATCAGATGACGTGCCGTCAGGATTTTCAGGGTCTTCAGCAGAAGGTCGCACAGTGATGGAATACAATGCTGACTTTAATCGGTTAGCCAGATTTTGTCCTAAGTTAGTTGCTGAGGACAGGTCTCGTATGCTTCAGTTTGTCCATGGGCTGGATGGACATCTTCAGGTGAAGATAGCAGGATTTGGCATTTCATCCTACCGTGAGGCTTTGGATAGAGATCTTCTGATAGAGTCTGCCCACAGAGGGCGTTTGGGGATAAAAAGAGAATTAAGCAATCATCTCAGAGTTCAGCTCAGACCCAGCAGCCACAGGCTACAGGACAGCAGCGTGGTGATCGTAGAGAGTCCGATCAGATTGCTTCCGGGGCATCGAGCAAGCCCCAGAAGTTAGGACAATCTTCATCAGGATGCTCCCGATTTTCCCGACAGGACCAGAGGCAGTCCGCAAGTGACACTCACTGTACTCGATGTGGGTCCAGAGATCACGTTACATCAGCCTGCTCTCTGGGACAATCAGTTTGCTATTATTGCAAACTGCCTGGACACATGAGCCGTGATTGTTCGCTGAAGGCTCGGCACGTGTCTTCAGGGGTTTCTATTCAGGGAGGACAATTTGGTCAAACGAGATCACAGAGAGGGGGCAGAAGACCCAATCTTCACATCGCCAACATAGGATAACTCCCCCTGCAATAGCTGCATATGGCATGCACGGACAGGAGTACTCCAGTGCCCCTACGGTATCGCAGAGTTATGTTTCGAGACCTCAATATCAGGCTCATGTTCAGTACCAGTTCTCGATTTTGCGCAACGCCGGACCATCGGTCACGAATCGCACGCCGCCAAGAAATAGAGATCGTGATTTGAGGTTCCCTGTTCATCCTCTTTTCCAAGCGCGCGACCACGATTCTTCCTCCCCGCGCGGTCGTAATTCTTCCTACCACACCGCTTCCTCCTCGCGTCGCGCCTCCTTGCGATTGCCCTTCCAGCCGATCGTCATCCCAACTCCACCTTGGAAGGTCATTGTTCGCCGCTGTGGGAGGTCGCCGCTCGCCGCCTTAGGAGCTCGTCGTCGTGTTTGATTCCATCGGTAAGCTTGGGATTCCTGTTTTTACAAGTTTTATGTTTGGATTTTTAGAGTTTGATGAGGTTACAGGTTGGAACGGATCCGAGGTGGCAGGCAGCAACCCGGCGTGAAGCAGTAAGAAAGCATAGATCGGAGGTGAAGACCGTTGGTAAACTCAAGCAAAGAGTAGATATAGATATGTTCATGAACACTACTAAAGAATAAGGAGCTTACCTAATTTACAAGAATCACACTTAAAAGACAAAAAGGTTAGACAAACCATAAACCAGTTATTTTAAATGTTCAAGATTAGGGCTACTAATGTGATTCTATACTTAAAGTGGTGGAGTCTCTAAAGGACAAAGACTAAAGACACATCTAGCTCATACAATCTGTGAGACTCAATGTCGTATGATAATTAGTTGTCCTTTTCCCAAATCTTAAATTAAAACAGAAATAACCCTTTGGCAAGTTTACTAAATGAAAATTTAGTAGTGTAGCATTGGTAGGAAATGCTAGTGGCATGAGAGATGAGAAAGAAGATGTGTTAATAAAAATGTGGTTAACATCTCCAAATTCTAGTTGCGTTGGGGATATTTTGGATTTTCTTGGTTTTAATTTCCGAACTGGTTTGAAACAACAGTTTAACTAGGTTGGTTAAACATGGGTTGAGGTTAGTTGTATTAATTGATTAATATAACTAATCAGTTAATTGGATTCTAGTGTTGATCGAATCACGGTTGGATTAGTTTAACTCTGGGTTAGGTTAATTTGGTTGGGGTTAAACTCAATCTTAAAATCGGCTAGGGTTTTATTTGATGGGAAAATTTATATATCGTTGTATTTATGAATGTTATTTATTCTAATTTCAGGACATTGAACCGGATTTCTAGACGAAGGTTCTCTTCTGACACGGACTACTTTCTGAAGGCGGGTATCTTTGACTTATCTCTTTAAGATATGTCATTTTGATATGTATAGTTCTACTATAGCTAGTAGTAATTTCTATGTTTTTATATCTACCCTGGTATGTCACTACTTGGTACATGTTATGTCATTTTTATTTGTTACTCGTTTAATTCTATATTATCTTGATACTTGTCATATATATATATATATTCATCAGAGTAGTGACATATTGTTCCTTACTGGGCATTGATTAGCTACTAGTTATACCTTGCATGTATACCTAGACTTATGATACTAAAATCATTTGACATGCCCAAAATGGTGCATATTATATGGAGGCATAGATTGGTAGGTGTTGCATACATTAGTGTCATGCACCATCCTTGCATGATTGCATACTAGCGATCATCGTCTCCTATATAGTCTGAGCCCGTCGCCAGTTACATAATCTGCACCCACTGTCACTCACGGGTTAGTGGTACATCAGGAGTGTGTGTGCAGTTGCTCTGTCAGGACTCCACTCGGCCGCTCAGGGGTAGTGGTGTCGTAGCGTGGTAGCATACAGGGATCCCTCCTCCTTACTGTGAGACGAGGAGATGAGAGCGATGCTCCCCCATGTGATTTGGGGTAGGAGGATAGGTGTACTCCGCCAGCATCATGTCCACTCGGTCACGCAGGAGCAGTGATGGCAGAGTGCACAGTTGTCATAGCCCTACCCACTCGACCTCACTATTGTCGGTGACGGTGGCTAACTGGCGTCAGGGGTGACCATGCCATTGAATCATGTGCATAATGCATGGATTGCATTTGTTTATGCTTGCTACTGCATTTTTTTTTGCTGCATATGTTTGACATGCACATACAGGAGGCCTTATACATTTGGTTTGGCGACCTTGCATCTGTTTGCATGGTTCGTGTCATTGTGTCGGAATAGGCGATTCAGGTAAGTATAGCTGTTCTGTAGTTTCAATTTGTGTATTTCTTACTACCTCTCAGGAGACTGTACTGGCATGATTATTACTGCTAGGGATGGTTTATCATGCATGTCTGCTAGATATCCACTGAGTTCATTGAATTCATCCCATTGGTTTTAATCTTTTCAAGATGACGTATGTCTGGCCGCGCTGCTAGTCCCCTGTCGAGATGACTTCGACTATTTTGGTTTTGTTTATGTTATCAGTATTTATGTTTCAGAACTTGTTCTATATCGTGTGGATTTTCATATACATGTTCGGTTTTGGTGTGCATGTTATAGATTACTGGTTATAACCGTGTGGGTCTTATTCACATAGTTTAGTACTAGTTATGTATTTTGTCATGTATGGATTGTAGTCGTGTAGGCCTTATTGTGGCCGTGTAGGGCTTATGATATATGTGTTCAGGGAAATTGAATTGTTACAGGGAAGATGTTGCCGAAATTTTCGGACAGTCGTCTCCCGGGACGTGACAGCATTGGTACAGGGCGGTGTCAACCATGTGCCAATGCTATCGACCAAGATTTCAAATACTGTTTTGGTACCGTGTTCCAGTGGCAAGCCATGCCGACAACCATATTGTGTGTTGGTACAGCTTGGTGTCAATCGACATCAGTCAAAGAGAAAAGAAATAAAGAAAATTTCATACTAAGGTATATATCCTCTCCCATCACAACAACTAAATGAGCCCTGAATGAAGATAATCACAAGAAGCAGCAGAAGTAGAGAGAAGCTCCATAGAAAATGTTAATAGGAAAACATAATCATAGCAGCTACTCTCATCAAGTCATCATATAGGTAATGTTGTAGGCTTCATGAACCAAATTTAAAACACAGCTATTTCAAACCCATATCACTACTAAGCTGAATATAGAATTTAGCTTTGTCTATATGGCATTTGGGTTGGGACCTCAGTCTGTCCGTCCTGTGAACTTCCTTTCAACTGGGTCAATTTTAGATGTGCTTGTGAAGTTATTGTCTTAGGTGAAATAAATGCACAAAAGGTAAGTGAATGCATCTCCTTCCAAACAAGCTGTCTGCACAGTCATCTTGCTTTTATCACTGATTAGAATTTTGATTATAAGATAAATCAAAATGTTAATTTAAAAAACCACTGCCTTCGTGTTTGATCCCAACATTTTTCTCACCTTGTAGCGAGCACTTTACAAGTTTATGGTTATAATCACCAAAATAAAATAACTCTCTTTTCCACATCAACAAAATATTTCCTAGGCATATAGCGACTTTTTTGCAGAATTATAACTGTGCAAAAATATCATAACACAAAATACCACTTGCACTGATGGTCTTTGCAGTTCGCATAATTAACAAATTGGTCCAGGCTTTAAAAATAACTCATCTAAAATGGTTAGCAGAGTCTATAATTGAACCAAATAAAATAAAATTTTCAACCTTCCACGCTGTGATAAAATTAATTATGTTTGTGAAATTGTTCTCAAGGTCACATACAATAATCTAAAGAATGTCAGAACAAAAAAGTATAGAGAAGTTTAGGGAAAACCTCTACAAGAGCAGCACGGTTTTCATTGAGTGCACAATGACAAAGTGTAATTTTAAACTTCACCTGCCAAGAAGAAGATCATCATCACTGATGAAAATTCTTTTCTTACAGACAAAGGTATTCAGACTATGGATTATAAAGGAGGCTAACCTCATTTTCATTGATTGGAGAACCATTCATAGAACTCGGTGATGATGACCTACTACTTGATGTAGAAAATGAACTTCTTGAATTGTTCATCGATTGTTTGGAAATAACTTTGCAATGTTGAAGTGCTTGCTTGTACATATTCTGTAAATAAACCAAAATCGAGCAAGTATGAAACAATGTTATCATACACAAAATATACCCCTAGTACTGCAGAAAACCCTAGTAACTTCATGAACAAAGAAACAACCTAAGTGAATCTGGATTACCTTAAATTATTTTAACATGATGGCAGTTACTAAACCATCATGTCAAGAAAAGACACTAAAATAGACAACAGCATAAAATAGTTACAACACCATCTTTGCTACCTTCATCAATTGTTTCAGAACTTCAACTAGTATTAACCTGCAAATACATCTAAAGACTCTAATAGCAAGGAGAAGAAGAGTAATTTTGATATTGTTATGAAAAGTAGTACACAGAAAAAAAAGAGCAGAACCATAGAGCTCCATCCAGAAACAATTTTAAAAACTAGACTTATATTGAGGTCTCTGTAGATTGAGTAGAGAGGTGAAGGTGGCAGATGAGACCAAAAAGAACATCACATTTACATTCATGGTTTGAATTATATTTGCACTACAAAATTATCACAAAATCTATAAAAGAGACAAATAACCAGTACGATATTCTTGTTAACGTACTATGTAATCCAAGATGGATTAGGGAAACTAGTATGCATGTTCCAATGTAAGTTTTATTATATTTTCCAAATGGAGATAAGAAATCTGTTTCATATCAAACTTTATTGTTCAAATTTTGCATTAGATAGGTTCCACAGTGATAGCATATAAAATAAGCATCTCCTGGAACAAGTACTAATAGTTACCAGGGCCCTACGAAATTCTTTCTCCCCATATAAAGCATCCCCTTGAAGAACCTATAATACAAGAAAAGTGGCTGATCAAAATCTTAAGCTGCAGAGAAATGAAATAAGTTATTACATGTTAAACAAATGTTTTCAGCAAAAGCCAACATTTGTCAAGCATTAATATGTCAAACAAATGTGTTGCCAAGTATTGACATGCTGAAATTGCAATTGGGTGACCAATTTTCCAAAAAGCTTATGGCACTGTTTGGGAGAAGAAAGATTTTTAATTTTTCATAGTCCATGGAAAGAAGATTTTGAGAAATGAAAAACTGATTTCAGTTTTCAAATCTTAAAAATTCAAAAAAAAAAGATATATAAATCAAAAAATGATTTTATAAAATTGAGAATTATATATTTATATATATATTCACTTATAATGTTGCATTGTTTTGCAAATAATTTGGGAAACCCAACACAAAACTAGCTGTGTCATTATGTATCAAAATGCATCGAATGTCAGCATGTTACATGGGTTTACCCATTGTGGCAGCCGAACTACATATGTTCTCTGAAACTTTATCACAAAATGAAGATGAAATATCTGGAAGATCAATCCCCTCGTGTCGCTTCTCTTCTCTCCACCATCTTTCAATGCGTAGGCTTACACTTCTAAGCACAGTTAATGCCTTATCTGGATACTGGCCCATAGCTGACTCACCTGAGAGCATCAGAGCATCTGCCCTCTGTTTGACTGCCTCTGACACATCAGCAACTTCAGCTCTAGTTGGTGTTGGATACTCGATCATAGATTCCAGAAGCTGAGAAGCTACAATTACAGGTTTGTTAAGCTGTTGGCACAACTTAACAATTTTTTGCTGAGCTGAAGGGACTTCTTCTAGAGGAATTTGAGAACCCATGTCTCCTCTGGGCTATCATTGTTCCATCTGATGCACGGATGATCTCTTCTAGATTTTTCAACGAATCAAAACTCTCAATCTTTGCAATCACCGCGATTTCACTGAAATATGCAGTATAAGCTATCACATAAGAATGTATTATTGCTTTATAACAGAGCTATATTCATATCGATTATGCTTCAAGTTAACATTTATCAAAACAATGCACACCTGATACACTCCCAAAATATACTTAGTTGGTTTTGCTTCAAGATTGATCTTTCTAGTACAATTCTCTTCCTCACTTAGAGTGCTCATCCTCCATGGTACACAGAGACAAGGAAACTAGATACTAGTGAATATGCACTAATATAAGTGCTATGAAAAATGAACATGTGCCGCTTGTACCATTCTTATGTAAGGTTGAAAAATCAAATAACAGTCAAAAAACACAATGTTACCCAAGACAAGAAAATTCACCCACTACGAAGCCATGCTACATTAGAAAGATAACATTTTAAAGTTCTCATTCACCCTCAACATGAAAATGCTCTAACCACTGGGAGTGGAGTTTTCTATCCATGAAAATTTCCTATCTGGCAATGTGACGGTCCATGCATTGGCACAAATCTGCTAAGCAGATCTACAGATTTGATATTTATCCTCTATTATTTTCTTCAAAAAATGAATGGAGACTCATATTTGATACTGCGTTAACCTTTCTTTCTTCCAACTTTTCCCAATATTTTTTGGTGCCAGAATCATTAAGCCAACAAGCTAAGGATTTAGTCATGGAAGTCTCGAAAAGTGCTCTCAATGTATATTAATGTAAATCCTCTAACTTGTAAAGTTTCACCAATGTTAAAAATAATGATCATCAAAGGCATCAATCGTTTTAACTTATACTGAACCACCAAAACTTCAATGGGACTTTTTTTCCATAAAGAAAAGAGAGAATTGTGCAATTACAAATATGTACCAGAAATCTAAGTGAGTTGACCCCAAGTAGTTGGAGCAAAAGCAGTTGATGATAATGATGAGGTGTAAGAACTATAGATGAAATTTATGTCACAGAATTTTAATACAAACATGAAGGCAAATAAATTGTTTTTGAAATCATAGGACGGGTTGTGTTGACATAAGTGAATTTTAGTTGAGGAATATGGCACAAACAAGCATGCACAAATGCTCTCAATTACATTTGCAAATCCATAATAAGCCATAAGCTCCGAGTCTTGGATCCAAGGGCAAAGCCTAAAATAATATCCTTTTTTGACCATCTATATAGTTTAAAAAGATTAGCTAGTAGCACTTGGTCTATAGAAGAATAAAAAGAAGTACATTTTTGAAAAAATTAAAAAACAAAGGATGTAAAGAAAGGGGAAAAGGGCAAAAAAACCTATTTACTTGTCATGACATCTTGCAGCTATATAGCTCTTGAGATGATTTATGACATCTGCAGACTTGACAAAGGAAACTGCAATGAAGTCCACACCCTCAGATATTGCATTGTCAATATCAAGCCAATCCTGCACATATCCATGTCATCAACACAAGGATGCAGAATAGTAATGAATTTTGACAGAGGTAATTCGGTAGTTAATTTTTGTTGCCAGTAATCACCTATCTTTGTATCAGTATTTTCACTTATCTAGATCTGATCACAAAAAAAATTATCAGCTAAACTCTGAAGATGATTTTGCTTTTCTTGTCCCAGTTATAAGGAAATATTCGCCACAACATTTCATCACTGACCAATTGCATGACATCATTTAAAAATATGATTTACTCTAACACCACTGCAAAGATTATACATGTTTTCATATGCTCATTATCTGACTCAATCTACCGGAATGAACTTACAATCATAAGATTGCTACAGATTAAAATGCTTCAGGTCTTATGCAAAAGAACAACAAACTTAGATGATCCAATGATGATGTTGAAAGGCAATCTTTTATGTGCTTTTGTAGTCTCAGAAAAGAGAATATCTTCCACCAAGGTTTAATGGTGGTTTTCATGACTGTTTTTGATAATCACTACTCATTTTGCTCATCTAATCAATAAAGGAATTACTTAAGATAATTGTAAGATTCAAATGAACATCAAAATGCAAGCTTGAGAACAAATAGATCAGGTGATGTTTTCCTTTTTAAAAACATAAAGTAAAATTTAATTTGCAATTTCAGAACCCTTTCTCAACCTGTAAGAGCATAATGCATATACTCACAAATGAAGTTTAAGACCCTTTCTAAACTGATAATTGGAGTTAAAAAAATTTCCACAAGTAACCAAATTGAGTGGACACCTACAAGGAGATGCACAAACCTTAGAAGAAATTGTAGGAAGCATTGCATTACGTTCTTGGACCAATCTTCCATTCCTCCGAAAAGTAAGATTAGCACGTGGCAACAACAATCCAGGATCAGTGCACTGGCATTTTACATCTGGACCAATCTTTTCAATCACCTCAAACCTAACCATTCCTCCATCCACGAGAAGTTCATCGCCAACACTAACATCTGCATTAGGAGCAAATAGACATGAGAGACCAAATGATATAATGACCTCCACTTATCAAAAGGGGAAACAAAGAAATTTTGTCTTCAACCTTCAGCAAAGCCATCATAATTCACAGTGATGGTCCTTTCTGGAAGTGGTGCATCAAAAGCTCTTACATTAAATATCCAAATCTCTCCGTCCTGTATCAGATAGAATGTTTTCTAGGTTAGTGTCACATGAGTCCAACTTAACCAATTTAGTCCCTATGAATTTTCAACATGGAAAAAATTGGATTAGAAAATCATTTTGATTTTATTCAGATCACTAATTACTTGAGTCCATATAGTTATTTTTTGGATAATAACAATGATGAACTCGCTTACAGTCTGATACTTATTTTGCATTATGTACTGGTTGCATATGATTCATGAGAATCAACAAATTGCAAGGAACCTAAGCCTTGGTTTGAAATAAATGTAAGGATGAAATGAGTAACATAGACCTAACAATTCAGCTTGAAATTCTTTTGCATGGTTCTGGATTAACAACTCTGCTTGACAGGTTCGTACATGGATTGATGATACATAGGAATGCCTCATCTCATTCCATGCAAAGTGATGGCACGGATTCAAAATATTGCATCGCATGGCTAGAACCATACATTATTTCCACCTACATGGGACAAGCTCGATGATACACAAAATGCACAATTCAGATGATGTCTTTTTGCATGTCCATCTGATCCACATGATACTAAGAAGAATAAACACTTTGCATGTTCAGTTACTTATGAACCCATATGAGGCCTGGAATTTTGAATAGAAAATTTTTTTAGACAAGCACTATATTCATATCAATGGATACCCTTGATGCAGATCTTGTGAACTTTGTTCGTGTAAAATATTAAGGGATACAATGGCAAATCAGCCGTTTTCCCTTCATCCTTTACCAATGGGTGCAAATAAGACCCCTAACTCCTCTAGTTTTCATCTATCCCCAAAAGATAAAATTCTTCAACTCATCACATTGCCGAATTGATGACTTTGTTTAGATTTGCAAGCATGTTTAAAATTCTACAAGCTTATTAGACTAATTGTTGACAAATAAACGAGTACACTTTTCTTGAGCAAAGGATTGAACATAATGACAATGAGGAATAACAGGCATATAATGAGGAATAACAGGCATATGAAATTGAACTCCCTAAATACGGAAAACATTTACAAAACTTCACGATGCTCATTTCTTGCATTATCTAAATGCCGGAGTGGAACAAAGGAGAAAATTACGAGCATAAACCTTACCTCGGCCTTTACAGAGGCGGTTCCATCGAGATCACCCATGTGAATCTCACTCCCCTCGGTGTCCACCATCACAGCCACGGCGAACCCCTTCTCCTCGTTGAGGCGGCGGACCTTTCGGATGACCTGGCGGTGCCACTCTCGGGTGCCGTGGCACATGTTCACCCTGGCGACGTTCATTCCTCCGACGGCGAGCGCCTCGATCTGGTCGGCGGAGCAGGTGGCGGGGCCAATGGTGCAGACCAGCTTGGTCCGCCTCGTGCTCCGGAAGCCATTCTCCCTGAGCTCCGCCTCGGTAATGGCGTCAACATCGATGGATGCAGCGCCTCCGTCGGAGGGGACGAGGCCCAGATCGGGAAGGGAGGAGGCGGAGGCGGCGGCGGAGGCGCGAAGGGAGAGGGGGCGAGAGCGGGTACAGCGGAGGGAGGGGAGTGGGAAAATCGCAGGCTTGGTGGAGGAGATCGTCGGGAGAGAAGGGGAGCGAACGGGAGGCGAGAGGAGGTGGTGGGTTCAAAGTCTGAGTATATATTCACTTTAAATTATGACATAATAAGTTGAAAGTGTTTCATATAAGACATTATTACAGCTTGTGAAGTAGCAAACGAAGAGGTTTAGATCAGGAAGTTCATCACTGAACTTAGAGTTGTTTCAATCATTGTTGAAGCATTACTTGCTTACTACGACAATAATGGAGCAATTGTGTAGGTGATGGAACCTAGGTCTCACATTTGATCCAAACATATATTTCGGCACTATTAACTGATCAAAAAGATCATCAGTAGAAGAGAAATACAAATCAAAAAGATTCTCACTAAAAGGAACCTTGTGACCCTTTAATCTTTGTATACGCCTCTTTTTACAAAGAGTAGTGAATCCTCTATGGGCTATTCAAATACCTTCGGACACTTCGACTTATACCCAATCATCCCGGGTCCACATCTCCTCGGAGATGTTTGCTTAAGATGTTAAAATATAAGCCTCCATGACCAAGGTGACTTGAATACCATAAGTCAAAGGAAACTCATACTTAGCTGCACTGAGATCTTCATTGGCATATGTATCGAATCATATGAAGTCTCATGACAAGTCACTCCAACGAACTAATTACTTTTAATCAACATCCATGTTTAACTCTTAACATCCAATGTTTTCAACTAGTAAGAACAGCTGCTTGACAAATTAAAGAGTTTAAAATGTGTTAGTCTCAACAGAATCAATGACGTTCATGTTCATCAAATCATCGACTAAGGATAATTTTAATACATTTATAATTGCACATGTAGAAATGCTCACAAGTTGTGATCCAATCACAAATTCTCTCATGCTATGAATTATATTGAGGACATTCAGTAAATAAGTCTAAGATCCAATTAAACATATGAAAAATATACACTTAAATAGTGAATTTTTATTTATTTAATAAACAGTACAACTATAAGGCGATTGCCTTAGAGTACCTCTCAAATATAACAACAGGGACACTCGAAATTGGTGTAACCACCAATTGAGCGTATTTGTATTTTTTTGTTCGATTTCTAAATTTTTATATGTAGGTAGAAGTGGTGCAATCACCTCTTCTGACAAATTTTTTAAATTTTTATAATTACTTGAAGTTGGTGCAAAGACCACTCAAACAGTTTTATTTTCGTAAACTTAGTTTTTTTTCTCTGCACTACTAATCTAAGAACGAGTCTTGGAACATCTTTTCTTATTTTTTATATGTGTGAGATTTTCTCTAATGACCCATCAAGAAGGATACAACACAACACTTACCACACCTCTTCTTTGAGGAAGACTTCGATTATTAGAAGGACCGAATGGAGTACCATCTGAAAACTCAGGTAGAAATGTAAATAATGATTCAAATCAGATTCACTATCCCTACCGACGAAGGAGTCCCAATAGCCTACAACAAATGAGATTCACAAACAAAGAAGAAGATCTGTTGGGATGCAATCAAAGTCTCACATTGGAAATACAAATGCCTTAAGTGGCAAATTTTACCCTACTGATCCGACATTTGATGCACAAGTCGTGCTTGCACACGAGTCAACTTAGTTCAATGCAATCTAGGCCTTGGATTTGCACCCCCTTGCACACCCACGCGTGAGAGAGAGCCTTTTCCCATGCATTCGTTCACAACATACATGCTTGTGCAATAATATAAACCAACCATCTAGCTATAAAACTCTCAATATGAGACTACAATCCCATGGAGTCTCTTTCTTCCATCCACATTTTTATTTACATTTCTAACATTTTTTAGTGAAAATTATGAATTTTTATGCCAATTATTTTGGTTAATATGTATAAGTGTGAAAGCAAGAATTAAGAATTTTATTAGAGATTTTTAAAAAAATATTTATTTATGAAATTATCAAATTCAATGAGTTATAGGGATTTTTCTATATTTTTTATTATTCTTTTATTGTTTGGCACGTCTAACCCGTAGCCCATCTTGGGTTGGGTGAGTTAGAGATTTCATGGCTTAACTAATTTAGATTTCTTGGAGAGGATCACTTTCTCGATTTCCTCTTTGGTTAGTCTCTTCTTCTTCTTGAATAATATTTGGACTAGGTTGACCAATTCGGTGACGATTTCATCGTCATCTTCTAACTCTGATTCATCTGATTGTGGTTCAGCGTGAAATTTGATCTTTTTCTTTAGTTTACCTACAAACAAGGTTGTATCTTTCTTGGTCTGTCTTGCATTAGTCTATTCATGTAATTTAAGTTCTGAGAACAATTCATCGAGTTTGATTTTAGAGAGGTCCCGCAAAATCTTATAAGCATCGATCATCGATGCTTACAAAGAGTTTCTCAGGAATGCTTTTAGAGCATACCTTACAACATCCTTATTTTCCACACGTTGGCTGATAGCATGTAGGTCATTGAGGATGTTCTAAATCCTTGCATGTAGTTGGGTAGCCGTTTCTCCATCCTACATTATTATATTTTATAATTTATTTAGTAATATATCTCTTTTACATACCTTAGCATCGGATGTCTCTTTGTGTAGTTCAATTAGCTTCTCCAATAGATCCTTTATGCTAATGAACAGACCGACGCTACTGAGCTCCTCTTTGGTTAGACTGCATTAGAGGGGTCTATGTGGCTTTGGCATCTGCCTCGATCTTGTTAGTACCGATGGAATCAAAATATCTCCACAATGGTATGATATTGTCCACTTTGAACCTAAGCCTATGTTGGAAGGCCTGGGCGAGGCTGGTTTGACCAAGCTGTTTGAATGCTTCTTGAGTCAAAATAGTAATCGTTGATAGGTCCAGGTGCCCTTGTGCTCCTGAATCCAAGTGAGAAGTTAGGACTATGAGTGCTCCCGAGTCCTAGTAGGAAGGTAGGGGCAGTAGAGTGAGCGCCGAGTTGGTTGAGTACTCCAAGTGTCGAGCCACTGAATACTCTGGAGTCAAGTCACCGAGTACTCTTGAGTGGAGATTGAGTGCCTCTGAGTCGCTGCTGAGTGGTTGAGTCACCGAGTACGAAGTTCTGTGTGAAGTCACTCGACTACCCAAATTAGGAAGAAGTGTGTCTAATTGTCGAGTGGAATGACGAACGCCAAGTCGCGTTCAGCGTAGTCTTCTTAAAACAGATTCGCCCTACCTCCGGATATGCTTCGATATTATCGTGAGTTGTCGTTTCCCAAGAAACAAGTCATCCAAGTCAACTGAGTTCTCCCATGTTGAGACGCAAGTCATCTGACTACCAAAGGATGAGTACCAACTCGCCGAGTTGGCCAAGTACTCTGAGTGTTGAATCGACCGAGAACTAAGAGCGCTGAGTTGCAAAGTGCAGGTGCTCGGAGGAGATGCCAAGTGGTCAATTTTCCTAAGTGTCAAGTTGGGAGAGAAGCCACCCGACTGCCAAGTGAAATTGAATTCATTTCAATTATCTGCCTAGGCCTTCCAACAGATAAGTTGAAGTTAAATTTGTTTCAATTCAACAATTCCCCTTGTAATCTCCAACAATAAGATTGTCCAACAATCTTAAAATAGACTTAGTTCTGTTGAGATAATCATGAAAAGTGTTGAGGTGTCACAAACTCATCACGTGAAGATCGCCTCCGCCCCAATTGAAAATGTTCTAATCAACTATGGGGAAAAGTTAGAGAAGTTCACTAGATTGAACTTCAAGCGGTAGCAGCAGAAGATGTTCTTCTACCTGACCACACTAAATTTAGCTCGGTTCTTGATTGAGGAACCTCCCAAGCCAGTTGAGGATGTGATTGATGTCTAGACCATCAGTGCAATGGAGACATGGACTCATTCTGAGTTCTTATGCTGAAACTACATCCTCAATTACCTTGTTGACTCATTGTATGATGTGTATAACATGATGAGAACGGCTAAGGAGTTGTGAGACCCCTAGATAAGAAGTACAAAACAGAGGATGCAGGGATCAAGAAGCTCATCTTGGGCAAATTCCTGAGCTATAAGATGATTGATTCTAAGACGGTGATTAGACAAGTCAAAAGCTTCAGGTGATTCTACACGAGATTCACTCAGAAGACATGGTTATGAGTGAAACCTTCTAGGTGGCTATTATCATTGAAAAACAACCTTCAGGTTGGAAGGACATCAAGAACTACCTGAAACATAAGTGGAAGGAGATGAACGTGGAAGAAGAACTCATTGTTAGACTTCACATTGAGGAAGATAATAAGAGTTCAAAGAGAAAGTTGTTATCACAAATCTTCAAAGTGCATAAAGTCAAAGAAAAAGCATGAGGCCAACCTGAATAAGGGACAATAAATGGACGACCTCTGTGCCATAATCTCCGAGCTGAACCTGATGGGTTCAAACTCACGACAATGGTGGATCGATATAAGTGTCACACATATGTGTGCTGCAACAAGGAACTGCTCTACAACTTCAAAGAAGTCAATGGGGATAAGCTATTCATGAGGCACTCAACAACCTCGGACATCATGGGCCAAGGAAAAGTAGTGTTGAAGATGACCTTGGACAAGGAGCTCACTCTGAACAATGTGTTGTATGTTCTAGAGGTTTAGAAGAATCTAGTGTCCGGATCACTTTTGAGCAAGCATGACTTTCACATTATTTTTGAGTCAAACAAGGTTGTACTATCCAAGAATGAATGTTTGTAGAAAAATATTTGTAGAAAAGGGTTATGTAACTGATGGACTGTTTAAACTCAATGTAATGGTCATTAGGCCCACAGTTAATAAAAATGAAAGTTCTTCCACTTATATGTTTGAGTCTTCATGTTTGTGGCATGGTAGATTAGGACATATTAACTATGATGTGATGTATAGATTAATTAGCATGTAAAGCATACCTACATTCCACCTTGACCTGAAACACAAGTGTGAGACTTGTGTTGAAGTAAAAATGACAAGGTCATCCTTTCAACACATTGAAAGAAGCAATGAATCACTCCGCCTAATCCATACCGACATTTGCAACCTTAAGGGTACACCGACATGTGGTGGGAATAAGTACTTCATCACTTTTGTTGATGATAATACAAAATATTATTTTATATATCTTCTCAAAAGTAAGGATGAAACTATAGAAAAATTTATTCTGTATAAAAATGAGATTGAAAACGAACTTAATTAAAAAGTTAAGGTGATTCAAAGTGATTAAGGCTGTGAATATGTATCACCATTCACTGAGTTGTGTGTTAAACATGAGATCAAATACGAAACAATAGCTCCCTATACTTCTCAGTAAAATGGTGTTGTTGAGCGAAAAAATCGTATTCTGAAAGAGATGTCGAATACTCTTCTATTAAACTTTAAACTGCCAAAGTACATATGGGGGGGAAGTTATATTAACAACTAATTACCTTTTGAATAAGGTGCCCTAAAAGAAAATAGATAAAAGTTCTTATAAGTTATAGAATGAAAGATAATCATCCTATAAATATTTACAATGTGGGGGTGTCTAGATAAAGTTTTGGCATCAGATCAAAAAATGATCAACATAAGGTCAAAACTGTTGATTGCATATTTATTAAATATGCGCATAACAACAGTGCCTATAAGTTCCTTGTGTATGAATCTCAAATACCAGAAATACATAAGAACTCGATTATTGAATTAAAAATGTCTTGTTCTTCGAATAGGTGTTTCCATATAAAACCCGAGAGGATGCTAGTTCTTTAAAACATACATATTGAAACATAAGAAGAGTAAGATGATGATGAACCAATTGAAGTTAAGCTCCGACGGAGTAAAAGAACTCAGGTGAAAAAATCTTTTGGAATGAATTTTATCACTTTCATGTTGGAAAGTGATCCCCCAAATTACTCAAAAGTAGTAAGCTCTTCTGAGGGGTCTTAATGGAAAGAGACAATTACATTTGAGATTGTATTTATCTTATAAAACCACACTGGAAACTTGTGGATTTTTCTCAGGGAAGTAAACCATTAGGGTACAAGTGGATTTTTAAGAAGAAGATAAAATCAGATAACATGATTAATAAGTACAAGGTCAGATTGGTAGTTAAAGGTTACTTACAATGAGAATGTCATGATTACTTTGATATATATTCTCCATATCGAGAATAACTTCCATTAGAGCGTTGTCAGTGATTGTTGCTCTATGGAATCTAGAAATTCATTAGATAAATATAAAGACAACATTTCTAAATGGGGATTTAGAAGAGGAAATCTATATGAAGCAATTTGAAGGGATTTCTGTGCCAGAAAATAAAAATAAGGGTTGCAAATTGGTGAGTTGTTATATGGCTTGAAACAAGCGCTAAAACAGTGGCATGAGAAATTTGATAAAGCCATGAAGGAAAGTGAATTTAAAATCAATAAATGTGCTAAATGTGTCTACATAAAAGCCACAAAAATGATTATCTTATCTTATGGCTATATATAAATGATATACGTATCATTGGGAGTAATGATAAGATAATCAAATCCATTAAATATATGTTGAACTCAAGATTTAATATGAAAAATATGAGCATAGCTAATCTGATTCTAGGAATTAAGATTCTTAGAATATCAGAAGGACTTGTTCTGAGTCAGTCTAATTATGTGGATAACATGATTGAAAAATTCACTAAAGGTAATACTACATTAACATGGATTTCAATAGATATGAGTCAACATCTATTAAAAAATCGAGGAGAGAGTATCTCTCAGATAGAGTACTATAGAGCAATTCAAAGTCTGATGTACCTGATGAGTTGAATATGACTAGACTTAGCCTACGTAATGAGTAAACTGAGTAGATACACGAGTAATCTCAATGTTGAGCACTAGAAAGGGATAATAAGAGTATTGAGATACTTAAGGTATACTCGTGTTTATGAACTGCACTATACGAAAAATCCTATTGTGATCGAAGGATATAGTGATGCAAGTTGGATATTCGACATGAATGATTCTAAGTTTAGGAGTGGATATGTATTCACTTTGGGAGGTGCAGCCATTCATGAAAATCTTTTAAGCAAACCATAATAACTAGATCAACGATGGAATATGAGTTTATAGCTCTTGACAAATGTGATGAAGAGGTTGAATAACTACAACAATTCTTAGAAGACGTTCCTAGATGGTCGAAATCTATATCAACAATTTACATATATTGCGATTGTCAATCAACAATTGGCTGAGCACATAGCCATCTGTATAATGGTAAGTCTAGATATATATATCGTAGACACAATACCATTAAACAACTACTCTCAACGGAAGTTATCACTGTTAACTATATAAATTTAAAGGATAACCTAG
Organism: Curcuma longa; assembly: GCF_044706935.1. Taxonomy (NCBI): domain Eukaryota; kingdom Viridiplantae; phylum Streptophyta; class Magnoliopsida; order Zingiberales; family Zingiberaceae; genus Curcuma; species Curcuma longa. The sequence goes on along the minus strand of NC_133868.1, from coordinate 4,739,560 downwards.
TAGATCCGTTCAACAAAGAATTAAACAGAGAGTTAGTTGTAAATTCATCGTGAGAGATGGGCTTGATGCCAATGGAAAATATTGGTGCAAATGAAACCCAACCTATGCAGACTGGAGATCCTAAGAATTAGGTACAATGGGACAATCTAACTGTACCGACTAAGTGGGGGAACTACCCAATAAAAGGATAGAGGTTAAGCATATGATTTTTTAATGATCTAGTAGAGTAATTTGGAATACTCTTGAGAGATCACATATGTGAGATAGAAGTGAGGTCGCTTCGAAAAGAATTGGAAGCACAATTCTTAGAACTTCTCATAAAAGCGTATGCGTCCATGGCCAAAAACGAACACACCCATAGAACTGAGTTGTATCAGGGAGAGTCTTAGGTTAGATATGTCAATATTTACATACACAATAGAATAATTTAAGGACATTGTGTCTACTGTCAGTCCATATAAATATATCTTCACAAGGAAAAGTTTTAAAGGATAAACCTACCTATTTTATACTTGACTCAACTGCTGAATGCCATCACACACCCTATTTTCATTCATGTGGGGGATTGTTAGAAATGTGAATGGAAAAGGTGGATGGAAGGAAGAGAGTTCATGGGATTTTAGTCCCACATTGAGAGTTTTATGGCTAAATGGTTAGTTTATATTGTTGCATAAGAATGTATGTTGAGAACAAATGCATGGGGAGAGACTTTGACACGTGGGTACACAGGGGGTGGGGTGTAGATCTAGGGCTTGGAGTACACTGAACATAGTTGACTTGTGTGCGAGCACGACCTGTACAGGTCGAATGTTAGATTGGTTAAGGCAAAATTTACCTAAGTGAATTAACCAATTTTTGCCAATTGAATCTTATTTTTGCTACTTGCTCAAGAGTGTAACGAAAGAATTAATCATATGATTAATCGTGAATTCGTAATCGGCTGATTATTGATGGTTGACGATAGCATTTTGATTCGGACATTAAAAGTCATAAATGACCTTTACTCGGTTGTTTAACACAGTCAAAAGGGAGGCACTCATATATAAGGAGGCTAAATATTGAGTATAAGGAGTAAAATCTATAGCAAAAATATCTCCATCCACCTGCGTTTCCCCTCGATCTCATTCTCTTTGTCATGCATCTCTTACTCGACAAAATACCCGTGATAACATTCAGGTACTTCTCTGTTCGCTGTGACCACTAGTGCTTGGTGTGAATCGTGGTTTGCCGTTGTATCTTAGAAAACAAACGACCCACGACAATCTCAAAGCACAACCGGAGATGAGGTGAATCTGTTTTAAAGAGACTGCATTGAATGTAGATCTCGACTTTCCACTCGGCGGTTGGGCACGCTTCTTCCCAATTCCAGGTAGTCAGGCGACTTCACACCCGACTTGGTACTTGATGACTCGACCACTCAACATCAACCCGGAGGTACTCAACCTCCACTCAGGAGTACTCGACAACTTGGCTCTCAGAGTACTCAGTGACTCGACACTTAGAGTACTCGATCGACTTGACACTCATTCTACTGCTCCTGCCTTCCCACTATGACTCGAGAGCATTCGGAGTCCCGACTTCCCACTCAAATTTGGGAGCACTGGAGCACTTGGACCTATCAATGAATACTATTTTGACTCGGGAAGCATTCAAACAACTCGGTCAAACCAAACCCCCACCCCCCCCCCCCCTTGAGATTATCTGCTTAGACCTTCCAATAGATAAGTTGAAGTTGAATTCGTTTTAATCTAGCAATTTCGCTTGTAATCTTCGACAACAAGATTGTCCAACAAAAAAATTACATATATCACCATAAATTCATAATACATAATCCAATTTTTTTTTAAAAAAATCTTTTTTAACCTACGGGCCAACCTGAGCCTGCCACGGGTCGGCCCGCCTAGACTAGCAACCTACATAGGGTAGCCCGTTTAGATCGCTTTTACATGAGTTGATAAAATTTAATTTAGTGATGATACTAAAGAATAAATTATTAATTAATGATGAAAAGATTATAATTTAGTATTATCATCAATATTTTTAACCATGTGACTTAAGCTGACTAATCTTGTAATAAAACTTTTGTTTCCAAAACTTTTGGTGATATCATGGTTTAGTGACAAAAGCTATTTGTCACTAATACACATTTTTTTATAAAGTTAATTGATTAGGTGTGAATAGCCCCTCAAAATGCCACATTAGTACATTAGTGAAAATCTTAAGGTGTTAGGATCACACATAAGACAACAAATCAAGGGACCCACTTGCTTTGACACCCTTATAGTGATGACTCAATTGTTTTCTTTGCTTTAAATTGTTTTCTTCTTTCTTTGTTGTTTTTAGAAGACCAAACATTATTCTAAGATTTCTCTTATGCTTCTTTTACCATATGAAAGTCATTTGAAACTAGATATTGTCACATAATTCTTGCAAAACTATAATCGTTGTCATTAATGGCAATCAATTTAAGCTTGTTTGGCAATGACCTATTTCTGGCTTAGTTTTGGTAGTTCAGTTGCATTTCTTCTTTTCTTATATTTTTTTTCATCTAATATTTGAGCAAATAGGTTGATTCAGATATGTCTCATGCTTTGATCTTGTTTTTGAATAATTAATCCCTTTTCTTTGCTTATCTCTACATAAAATAGATGATGAAAGCTTTGCTTTTGGTCACATTAAATAGAATCCAAACTAATCCATAATACTGTAAAGATTTATCAAAGAAGAAAACAATGAACAATGATGAATTTTGAGTAATTCTTATACTATTTATAGAGATCAAGTTGAAAATAAGATTCCTCCAACCACACCAATTTACCAATTACTATTGTGTAAATTTTATTTTGACTTTTTATTCTTAAATTATATATTCATACAAATTATTGTGTTGTTCTTCAATAGTATATTTATAATCTTTTGTATTACATGAACCCTCAACTAACTTATCATTTAAGATCCAACTTAACTCTATTTCATCCCAAGTGAGTTTTGGCAAATTTTGCTTAAAGTATTTGGTCTGACTCCTATTTAAGTGTGATATATATTGGTCTACATCTGACAGATATGGTCACATAAACCATTGTGAATTCTCTGCATCAGGAACAGTATATTAATGCAAATCATGATGAAGACATTATCAGAGCAAGAACATCCTTCAAGATTTTTTTTAAACATCAATTCACAAAATAGGCAGAAAAATAATACTGAGTTTACTTTATTCTCTAATGCAAGAAAGAAAAGAAAAAGAAAAAGAGAATAATTTAAAGGGAAGAAAAGAGAGAGAGGAAAAAGAAATTCATTCTCCTATTTATCCTATATTCTTCAGTGAAGAAAGAGACAAGAAGAGAGATTCTACATTTCTACTTCAAATTTGAATTCATAAAACAACATAACAAATAATATATATTCTCTTTTTTAATTTAATTTTATAACAGTAACTAGACTATACTGCATTTGCAGGCTCTTCATACTGTTATCTATCATCAAGTACTCTGCAAGATCTCCAAAACTATGACTCACTGACTTGATACTCTAGTGAAACCTTCATCCTTCATCCTTCATCCTTCATCCTCATCTTCATCTTCATCTTTGATGATGAATGTATCTTTGTTCTGCAAAACATTCATGGCTGGCTGGTGACAGTGTGGCAGATGGAGTTGAGTGGCATGAAATCAGAGAGAAGAGAGGGTGACAGGGATTAAAGGACAGGAGGGCCATTCTTGCTGTCTGCACCCACTCTGGGACAAGGGAACCAATCCAAGATCTCAAGGATCTGGCTATGTCTCCATTGTGGTAGGTCCAATGATCATTCACCTCTTAACCTAAATCACCTCTTTCAGTTTAGATTCGATAATACAACACTGCAAATTACATCTGAGAGGAATTGCGTGCAGTTTTTTGCGGATTTATCTGTGTTTTTCATCTGATTCTTCGTTGTTATGGAAAATGAAAATTTTACACTAAGCAAATGCAAAAAAAAAAAAAAAAAAAGTGGGGGAAAAGTGGCCGAGAAAGGTCAATATCTCAAATCCCAAACAGAAATAGCAATAGATTCTGTCCCCGACAACCAAATCTAATAAAGAAATCTATCCTTTCCACCTTGAACAAGCCTATTCATGCCCAACAGCAAACAGGCTTTCTCTCCTATGAACTCACTACACGCTGCTCATCTGGTAATATCATCGGGACAGCAGCCAGGGAATATGGAAAATTGCAGCCGTTGGGGTCCTGCTTTCACGCCATTCTTTCCTCTGCTCATTCGACCGCTCACAAGAGAACACAAACGCACATCCGCCGTCACTGTCACTGCAAATTAAAATACTACGTCGGGAAATTGGAAGGGCGGAGAGAGAGAGAGAGAGAGAGAGAGGGGATGGAAGAGGGAGGTGAAGAAAGGAGAGAGAGAGGAGGCCGGCAAACCTAACAGTGGTGGTGATGATGGAGGACGAGGGATGAGAGTGCTGGTGGTGGATGACTCCCCCGTGGACAGGAAGATAGCGGAGATGCTGCTCAAGAAGAATGGAGGGATGTTTGAGGGTAAGTGGCCTCTTGCCCTGTTTCACCAATCTAGATCTGTGCCTTCACTCATGTTCCTTGAATCCTTTTTCTTTGGTGTTAAGTAATGTTTCTGATGTGATGTTTGTTCCTGAGGTGTGTTTTTTTCCCTTTAGATGGCGTTTCTAATTCAACTTGTGTGATTCCATGTTGTTGCTGATCTATTGTTTTTGGATGCCTGAATTTGTTAGTGCTCTTACTGATAATCTCTCAGTCTTAATAATGCATATGCAGAGTAACCTAGACAGCTATGTGTACTGATCAAACAGCACAACAAGTTTATATTGCAAAAGTAGTTAAATAGAGAATTTAGAAGGGAAAAGAATGAAATGGAGGTATGAACTTTTCCTAAGGTAAATTGCTTGCTTTTGTGAGGGTTGATCGAGCAATTTTTCCCAAAGATACAATTGGTAGATACTATGCCCTTTGCGAGTAATTCTGTAGATGGTGACGACATTGAGATTGCTTCTAGTGTTGAGAAATGATTTTTTTTTATAAAAAAGAGTGAAGGAAAGAATCCTTTTGTACAAGTTAGAGAATTAATTTTTTGACAAATTCTCCGAACCGTGCCTAAAGTACCTGAAAAATGTCCCCTAGTTTTGAAATCCCCAAACAATGTTCCTTTTTGAAGTGTAGTTCCCAAAATTTCCCTCCAAATTGGTGACTTCAAAAGTAGAAAATTTACCAAACTACCAATGAGAGTGATGCCCATATAAAAAATATTTTTGAATTTAAATTATGGGTCTTTAAGACCTTTTAACTAAAAGTACTTGAAGGTCAATGAAGATCATAGATGAACTCCTAGCCTTTGTTGGAAGACATTTGTTGTTTAGACATTACTTATTTGAGTAGTTTAAGATTATTAAGTAATTTTGACAAGTATTTGACAATTTCTATACAATGAAAATTATAAACCATGACCAAATCTAGGTTAATGGCCCGAAGCAATTTGAGTAATTTCCATTGAACATAGATAATCTAGTACTTTTGACCAAAAGTACTTAATGGCCCAAAGCAATGCATTTCAAGTGAAAAAATAATTTTTTCATGTAGATCTTGCTCTCACGAATTTGTTGGTATCCTTATTTGTCCAAAATGATAAAATTTTGGTTGTAAAAGTTTTAAAAGAAAATAAATTAATTTTGTGAAAAAAGGCATTTTGGGTGTAAAAGGAGTAGGTGAGAGAATTTTAGAAAGTGTGAGGCCTGTTTTGGGATTCTAGAAACATAAGGGTGCTGTGTAGAAAATATTTTAGTTTTGGAGTTACCCTTTTGAGGAGGGGCATTTTGAGCACATCAAGTGTGGTTGAGGAGGGCCATTTTGGAGGCTCACTTATTTAATAAGCTCCTTTACAGTTTGTTAGTGCAATGTGAAATCAGAATGTTATTGTTGTTGCATTAGCCGCATTTGCCGCATATATCCAGCGATAGTAATTTTAGTCTACTGGTTTTCCAACATTCTCCCATAAAATTTTAAAAATAATTAATCAAATAAAAGAAATTCTTTTGCTTACTGCATATACCATACAAGCAACGAGGTATTCTACAAAATTACTAAACATAGTGTTAGAAATTTTATATATGCTTAGACATGGTAAAAGAAAATTTGGCATGCGTTTATGCATAAAAGATCATCTGCTTATATCTTGATTTTTATACGAAGATATAAAGATTGTGCATGTTCATAGTTGTAGCCATATAAATATATTACATGTAGCGAAGTCCTAATCAAGGATGTATATAGAGCTATGCTCTTCCTATCCTCTAAGAAGGCATATTAAATAATAATCATAAGGATGGGGCTGGAGTTGAACTCCAAACACCATTATGTTTTGTTAGTTTTTCTTTTATGTACTGCCACAAATTAATTTGTTAAAGCCAATTTAATCTCTTTCAAGGGATCTTCAAACAGCATTTACGTTGATTGGTTTCTTTTTCACTAAACCTTTTTTTGGTCATATTTATTTTGTTAAAAAAATATTATAGTTAGATTATTTTGTACTAAACATTCAAAACAAATTGCTTATTCATGTGCAAATTATCACGACTCACTCAAATGACAGAGGATTGACTCATTAACTTGTGAACTCAAGCAACATTAATTATCGACCAGCATAAATCTCACTTGCATAATTTATTTTTTTCTCATCTATTCCTTTAGTTTACTAATTGTTTCATAGTCGATGAAGTTTTTTTTTCTGTCTATTAAACTCTGCTAGTTGATTTTTTTTTCTAAGTAGAAAAAAGTGGTAAACAAATCTTGACAGAAGAATGATATTCTCATGAAATATTTGGAAAAAAAGAATGTCTGTTTTTCTTTTTCTTTATATGTCTTCAATTAGATTTGCAGATTGCTTAAAATTTCCAGTTCTATTTCAGTTATTCCAGTTGATTCAGGCGTAAAAGCATTGGAAGTTCTTGGCTTGAATGGAGGGAAATCTGAAAGGACCCACATTAATGTAGGTCCAGTTTTTTTTTTCTAACTCATTTTTACTCTCTGATTCTGTATAAATATTGCTATAGAAACACAGTCGATATCTTTGAATTGTTGGTCTAATCTTGCAGTTGTATTAATATGTTTTTTCCTAATGCATGAAAACTGAACTTTTTCCCTTCAAGATGGGTACATTGAATTCAAGGAGAATGCATCCCCACTACATACTTAAAACAGTGCACATTAGTAACAAGGATCTTATGATTAACAAGGAAGAATGTTTATGTGATAGTTTTCCTTTTTCTTGAGAAACAAACATGAAGTGAAAATATAAAAAGATAGTCCAGTGTACGAAGTTCCTACCAATGCGGGATCTCCGGAAGGGTCGGACCACATTGGGTTTATTGTATACAGTCTTACTCTGTATTATAAGAAGTTGTTTCCGCGACTAGAACTGCAGTAATTTTCCATTGCACCAAGGCTCCCTTTCAAGTGATATTATAATGATAAAACATAAAATTTATTACCCAAGGTAGTCTGCATTAGCTATGTATATTGAAGAATGACAAGAGAAAAATTTGGTTTTAAATCCCTAGGTACGTCTGTTCACCAATATGTATATTAATTATCATTAAAATATTACATTAAAACCTTTATAGTGTATCTATTTATAAAACAGACCCTAATACTCCCCTCAAGCCAACTTGAAGACATTATAAAATTTATCTTGTTATAGATATACTCAAACCTTAGACCTCTTATACACTTAGTAAGTTTGCTAACAAATCATTAGAACTAACAAATTATATAACAAGTTTATTGGGTTGGCGCTTTCTTTCTAATAAAGTGATAATCAATCTCTATGTGTATTCTTGTGGAATAGTCGATTAGAAGTTGTGTCTGACAACTTAATTGTCATAATATAATGTGTCCTGCAGTATCATATTCTAATTCAGTTATGAAGAGCTTAGTCTAAATAATTCACATATGGCTAGGGTGATAGTCCAATGTTTTGACTCGTGCATTCGATTTACAAGAGAATCTTTAAGACAAACTCCAGATGATTATGACATGGAACTTTAAGAAAGTGACTAATCACACTTACTGCAAGTGCTTTGATGTTGTAACTTTGATCTTGTAACTAGTTACAACCACTTGCCCTAGCATCAGTTTGATATTAAGATTCATAAAGATGTCTGTTGGCTTAGCTCAAGTACACATTCCAACTGTGAAAAATAAAAATCTACCCTTGAGTGAGTTACTTCTATACCAAGAAAGTATCATAAATCTTCTAGATCTTTACTCTAAAAATGTTGAATGTAAATAAGCTAAGGACACTCCATTTAAAAAATATATATATCAAAAAGGCATCCCATATCTTGAAAATACTTTGTTCTAGCATTGTTGTAGCAAGGTTGGTTAAAACTACTACAATTGGGGTAGCTTTGGATATCTAACCAGCAAAGAAACCATTGAAATAGGTTTGTCAAGGCAAAGAACACTTTACCTGAAGCAATCTTAACCACAGGTGAATGGCCAAGTAATCCACTCAATAAACTCAAGTATATCTCTTAGTCACTAATTGAGCATTTAACTAGAATCAAGATTTGCATCAATTTGCTAGATGTGACTCTGCTGGATAGGAATCTTAGCAACTCAAGTGGTGAGTTGTTCTAGCTAGATCTACTAGCAAAACCTGGATCTACTAGCAAAAAAACACTAGCTGCTGCAAATCCATGAAGCACAGGTCTTCCTAATTAACTCTCCATGTAAATCTTCATAAAGCAAGAAAGGCTGGGAGGAATTGCGATATGTGGCATTAAGGGCACTTTTGAACGAAACTAACTCTTGACCCTCACTGGTGTTGCTGAATGCTTAATGGTGCAACTGATACTTATATTTTTTAAAACTATCTAATCTCGAAATTGATATTGGTTTTGACAATTATGGTTGTGATACACGATCTAAATGGATGAAGGTAGGGTTGGGCATTCTCAATGAGTGAAAAGGATCGAGCAATCGTAGTAGGTCAAAAGAGGATCATCTTGACTCATTGCCACCAAATAATAGTGGTAGGAAGAATGCATGGAGGTTATGATAGGAAATTTATAAATTTGTTTCAAATGGTTGAGGCACTTCACATCGATAAAGACATAGATATAAAAGGTCATTGAGGGTGCAGTGCAAGATAAGTGGGTGTCACATTGTCCTCATACAATCTCATGACAATGAATTATTTTGATCGAAACGTAGATGAGATATGCAGACAAAAAATTGGAGGCAGATTAAAAGCTTACTTGGGTAGGGGAGACTTGGTTGTTGATCTCCTTAGCGGTCTGGCTACATAAATCCTTGATATAAATGCTATTAATTGTACAATTTACACTATATAGTTCATGTGATACTTGTGGTTGGGATGTAAATTAAATAAACATTTTCAGTTTTTTGAAATTTGTATCAAAAACATAAACTATTATGTCTAAACTATGATGTTTTGCATGAAATTTGTTTCTCCTTCTAAATTTAGATCACTTAAATATGCATGTAATTTTTTAAAATTTTTTTAATGCATTTATAAAATTAAACTGCTTAGCATTTAGTTGACTAATGTAGATTTTCAATTGACTTGCTAAGTTGACTGTCATAGTTTTTCAATTAATTGAAGTGTCGTCTGGTCGACTAGTGTAGGGAACTAAATCGATTCGAATGACAAATTTAGCATAGTTTTAGGTATTTAATGATATTTTAAAATTTTTAAAATGCCTTTTTCAACTGTTGATGAGATTATGTAATTTAGAACATTATTATAACATGTTTAGATTAATTCCTATAGTTTCTTAAAATTAAATATTGGCACACTTTTGAAATTTAGGATTATGTTTATGAGTCTTGAAGTGTTGGCATAGCGAATATTTAGAATTATGTTCCACTCTAAGTATGCTTTTTCGTGTATGGTTATATAAGGTTCCTATGCATAGGTTGAATATTCATAACACTACAAGAAGCATGAAGTGGTATAGAGCCCAACATCTCTTATTTAAGGGTTTTTGTTTTAGTGCCTGTGCTATACGTTTAATAATAGAAAAACAAAGTTAGATCTTAAAATCTCTGAGCACATTTTCATTATCATCGACTAATGAATGATCCAAAGCCTATAAGCTTTTTGATCTAAAAGAATATTGTACATCTGAGTAAAACTTTCATGAATATGAAACATGGAATTAACAAAACAATACTTAGGAGACGAATAAAGATGTAAAAAGACTCAATTTTATTATCTTGATTATCTCCCTTATTATCTTTATGTACAATCCTAATTTTCCATGGTATCATGTCATGGTAGAGTCCGAAAATATTATACCTTATCAGTCTACTCTTGAAAGTAGTCCAAAAGATCCCACATCAATGACAACCCCTTTTATGGAGTCTTCCTTTCATTTGAACTTCATAAATGGCATGGTATTTTAGATTTAAGAATATATTGGCAATTTTCCGTGGATGCTTAACAATTATGAATGGTGTTATGCAGGAACAAAAGATCGATATAGTTCTCACTGATTATTTTATGCCACATATGACTGGCTATGACCTTCTTAAGACTGTTAAGGTATGAAGCATCTGTTTTTGGTCATTTTTTTGGCTGGCAATTCTGTTTTAAAGAGATAAGATCCATGTAATTATGGAAATAGTTGCTCGTGGCTTGTTATTGTTGTAGTTTGTTCCTGGACAATTTCATGGATTGTTCAACTTATATTCTGCAGGAGAACAGCAACTTGAGATCCATGCCAGTGGTCATGATGTCATCTGAAAATGATCCTGAAATAATCAGCAGGTAGCTTGTTATTGTTTTCAACTCATTCCATCATATAATGCAATTTTATCAACAAGTGTTTTCCGTATAATCAATAACGAAAACGCGAAAAAGAACCATTATATACTCGAAACCTACTTAAACCCACAATTTTAAGCTGGTTGTGTCTTTTTTGTGCAGCTGCAAAGGCATTGGGGCTGAAGATTTCTTTGTTAAGCCATTTAAACTAAAAGATGTACAGAGGTTACGAACTTACGCAGCAAAGACTCCAATGTGCAAACACGGTACGAAGAGGAAGTTGTCGGTCGATGTGATACCAGAGAACAGCAGTTACGAGTCCTGCCCTCGTGTTCCAAAAGTTGCTGTCGCGTGATTAAATCAAGAAATCCTTTTGTGTTTTTGACAGTTAACCACCACCAGTAATCAGATCTCGAAGTTATATTGTAACTAGAGCCTAACAATGATTATTGATCTCTTACGGTTATTCGTTGTGCTAAGATCTGAAGAAGACCACATGCATGCTACAATTGGTTGAGAATGGAGAGGCAAAGCAGTATTGCAAATTGAGTTTTAGACAACTTGTGGATCATCTGTTATTGCTTTGAAATCTTAGCTTTGATCTTAGTAGTGAATGCTGTGTTGAAATAAGAACATAATAATAGGAAATGTCTGGTAAACTACTTCAGCAAAATGTTCAGGTAGTTTGATGGTTTCATGATTTCACTTGTTCTTTATATATCAGTTTCAATAAACTAGGTATAGCACACACAGCTCCAAAGTATTCTCCTCAGCCCTCACAAAGGTGCTTTCCCATAATCTTGGAGTTTTCTTATGAGATTGATCTTTGGAGGCTACTGAGAAGGATCTTTTGCTGAGTTAGAGTCAGAGAAGACTAAGGAACCTCTGCAACAAGTACAGGCTAGCTTAGGTGAGCACAAGGAGGTTATCTAAGAAGACTACTATAGACGGGAACTGTTTCGATTCTAGTAAGGACTTAACTAGAAAGACTAAAGTCTAGTTCATGGGATTTTGGGATAGAGGGAGCTTGTTGAAAGAGCTCAAGATCAAATAAGCTATGAGATGATCCTAAAGTATAAGATGCTATTATTGAAATATCCCTAGTCATAGTGATTTTGAGATAGGACATTGACTTCATAGTAGGACCAATATATACTATACTATGTTTATGCTAAGTGATATCATGCCTATACATATGGTAATATCTAGAGAAGTGACTTGACATGGTAACCATTTTGGTATATTTCCTAATATTTGTGGTGGCCTCATACAAATGACTGCAACTAGTCCTTAGATGTAGATTACTGTTGTCATCTCTTGTAACACCCGTATTATTTTCCCTATTTTTAGGATTTTTAATTAGATTTAAATTTTCAATAAAGGTCTTTTGGTTAAATGATAGAAGGGAGTTTTGGGAAAATAAAATAGGTGAAAAGATTCGTCTTTGCAAGACGAATCCAACGAAATTTGTTTGGGTCAATTTGGAGGTCGTTTGGTGGCCAAACCAAGCGAACTAAAATTTAATCTGGTTCGATTTGGGAAATTAGACCCGGTTTAATCGGGATTTCTTAAACCCGAAGTTAGGAGTACTGTGCACTCCTATTTATAAAAGAATTTTCGTTTTCTCTCGGCCGCTTCTCTCCGCGCGACCTGCGCCCCCACCGAGCCGCGTCCGCCCGCGCGGACTGCGTCCGCCGCCGCCGATTTCGCCGGCGGAAACCTCGGAACGGACCGAGGAGGGGGCTATAAGAAGAGGCCAAGATCGTCCCAAGCCCTAGCCAACCTCCGCCGCGCCCTTCGCCGCCTTCGTCTGCCCCGATCCAGTGCCGCCGTCGGCGATCCTCTCTTCGCCCGACGCCCTGCTGCCGGCCGCCGCATAGAGACGGAGGCCAACGCCGCCGTGTGAAGACTGAACGCCTCTGCCGCCGGGACGCCATCGCCGAGATCCTTCCCACGCCTCTGCACGAAGAACAGCACCGCCGCTCACCTGGGACTGACGACGCCAGCGTCGCCGACCGCCGTCCAGCCAACACCGACGCCTTCCGCCGGTGCCCAGCCGCGCCACTGCCAAAGCCGTGCTGCCCTGTTCGCGTGGAGAAGACGAAGCAGATTTTAATTAACCAAGATTGATTAATTAAGGTAAGGTTTAATTAGTTAAAGTTAGTTGATTAATTAAATGCTTGGATTAGTTAATTAATGTAAGATCCAATTAATTGATAGTAATCAGATTTTGATTAAGTTAATAGGATAAGTTCGATTGGTTAGGATCATTAGAGGATTAGTTGGTTTGCTAAGTAAATTAAGGTTTGTTAATTGGTAAATTAAATTAGGGTTAATTAATTCAAGTTGATTGCTTAAATAAATAATTATGATTTAATTAGTAATTAATAGTCTGATTAATAATTTGTTGTGATAACTAGTAGTTCACTGCTTTAATAAGTTTAGTAATTAATTAGTATATATTTAAGGGTTAAGCTTGATAATCGATTAATAGTTAATTAAAGTATTGAGATTTAAATAATTAACGGACAATTAATCAAAGGATTAGATTAGGTCAATGATTTCGGTTAAGTTGTAGTTATGATGTTTGTTAGGTCGCACGAAGAAGGCGCTAGAGCACCTCGGAGAGAGTCTTCGATTTCACAAATCTTAGCATTTAAAAGCAGACAAGGTAAGTACATCTCTCACCTGCAGTATGAGTTGTTTCGTTACCTTCGTTATTGTTTCCATGATGTGATTTGATAGAGCATGCATAAAGTATTCCTGCCATGACATCATTTTAAGTTAAAGCATGTGTAAATTGTTTCTTTCCAAATTGCATGATATAAGAAGTATAAGAAAAGTATTTTACTTTATTTTGATGTTGACAAGTACCGGACCGTGAGGTGTCCAAGGGATGGGCTCCATAAGTTGCCCCTAGGCCGCGAGGTGCCTAGTACGCTCTAATCGGCTTCGGTGGCTAGCTACCCCGGACCGGTTAGGGATGCGCGCATTGGTACTTTGTCAGGGCCCAAAGGATGGATGTTTAGTATGTTTACTTATTATGAAATAGTATGTTTTGAAAACCCCCTCACATGTTTAGATACGAACATTCATGCTTGCATTACGAAGTTTTCTATGGTTTTGTGAGTTAGATGATGTACTTACTAAGCATTGCTTATAGTTTGCATTTCCTTATACTGCAGATAAATAAAAGGAAAAGTTTTAGGAAAGAGGAGGCAGCTGGAAAGTGTTTGATGTGTGGTGTTGGCGGAACCGCGGAATAAGATCAAGAATTATATAAATGTTTATTTTATGTCCAAGAATTTATATTTATTTCTTTTGCTTCCGCATGTTAAACAGAAAAAGAAAAGTTTATTTGAGTTATTTTATTTAATGAGTAAAAGTTAAGGAAAGTTTAAGTACGTAACGTCTCCCTACTAGTATAAGAAAGAGGTGGGGCGTTACAATGTCCATAGTGTGTAACATGAACTGAGATCTAAATCAAACCTGGCGATTTAAACCAGCATCATCAGCATAAGTAATTTTTACTGAATATGGAATCCTGAATCAAGATATGCTAATACATAAGGGCATCTTAAAACAAAATATACTGGTAGATAAATGCATTTTCACACAATTTTGTCAATCCTTGAATCTTGGAACTTGTAGAGTTACAAGGATGAATTAGTATGTCAAAATCCATTTAGACATTACTAAGCCATCACCTGCTCACCTTGATTCTCATTTAAGCATATGGTAGGAGCATCATAGATTTGTCTGCCTGAATCTTTCCAATATTGAACCTTAGAAACATAATTGAAAAACTCAAAAGGGTTAGGTTGATGCTTCTGCACAACCTATCAGCTCAAGCCTTCCAACAGTGGTACTTATGTAATATTTTAAAAAGTGCACCTCTCAGATGTCTTAGCCTAATTGATGCAGAACATTAAATATGCCATTAAGCACTTTTTTCAAAAAAAAAAAAACTTGTTGAAGGATCCTCCACTAGTAGAAGACAAGCTTAGTAACACTGAGAAATTAGACTATATTAACTAGGATGCCTAGACACAATCAGTGCTACAATCTTTACAAGTAGATGATCTTACAGTAAGAAAAAAAGTTGATTGAGCAGTAATTGATAATGAATAAGATCTTGGATTTTAATTGAATCACATCTTGTATAAACGATCCCTATTTGAGCTATTCAATTATATCTGTGTTGGACGACTCCTTTCTTGTTTTTACCGAATCCATTTATTAAAACGCTTTACTCCCTTCTCTACATGGTTTTATACAAATAAAATGCTGACTCCTCTAACATTGGTTGGCATGATACTTTCAGACCACGTATTCCACCACAATTCTAAGCTTTAGCTGAATCACTCCCAATAACATATATAGCTCAATCTCTTGCTTTACTGATTTCCAAATTCCAACTATGCTGTAGCACAACTCTCCAGTAGTCATTGTTATGCTGTCTCAGTTGACTATTACACGCACTGTCTCATTACACCTTGATGACCCAATCTGGAAGCTATTGCAGCAACTGCCACCAGTTTTCTCACTTGCTCTCACTATGAACTCAGTTATGGCACATCCACAAGAACATAATATTCATAGCATCCAAGATGGTACAGTGGTATCTATACAAAACTATCCTGATGCGTGATTTATTCATCAATGGCAACAAACAAAGTAAAAAATAATCAAAGTAAATGAGAACTTACCACTTAAAACCACCAGCTTATAGTTTTATACATACTGTAATAAAAGAGTGTCCAAAACCGAAGACTTTGGAGACTACTCATACCAACTAATCGAGACCATAACTTCAGGAGAGAATAATGAATAGAACTAGACAGAGAAGAATACCTACCAAGTTTTCAGCTTTCAGATATGGACTAGCCTCGCTATTTGTCACAGGTGAAGTTACAAGGAAGCAACCCTGTCAAAGTTTAATAAGTAAGTTAAACCAATGATGACCAAGATATATTGGATGACCAGAATAATATTGTCCATGAAAACACAATCTGCATTAACAAAACTCCAGCTTTGCAGTTCGACGGAAAACTTTCACATCAATGGAAAACAAAAAGTAAGCCATCTAGGCTTATGCGCCCCAAATCACAAAG
The DNA here is from genome assembly GCF_044706935.1 of Curcuma longa. Lineage (NCBI taxonomy): Eukaryota > Viridiplantae > Streptophyta > Magnoliopsida > Zingiberales > Zingiberaceae > Curcuma > Curcuma longa. The sequence continues at coordinate 4,723,630 of NC_133868.1, read as the reverse complement.
GTAAAACGAACACGAGCGATGCCTCAGAGTTCGAAAACCCAAATTAACAGCAAGTAAACGAAAAAAACTTAACTAGAAAGATGAACATTCAGAAAGAAACTACACGAGGTATTCATTGATGAAGATGAACATTCAGCAAAGCCGATATACTGACGTACCAGCATCTGGGCGGAGCCGAAGAGGCCGTTGTCGAGAAGAGTGGCGATGTGATCTTTGGAAACCTCCATGACTGCGATCCTCTTCTCGAAGCGACTGGGAGCTCGAGGAAGAGGGAGAGAAGGGTTTCGAATTGGATCTGCCTCCGCTCCCACAGGACACCGGAAAAAAACAAAGAATAAAGTGGTTATTTACTAAAACACCCGTATAGATTTGGATATCACATAGAAGATCTTCTTATGTTCAAATAACCGCCGAAACCCCGACCACAAATTTTTGAATTCTTATAATATTTTTATTTACAAATATATATTTCTTTTTCTTTTTCTCTTCTTTTATGTTTTTATTATTACCTTCTATTATAATTTTGCAGGTTTTTATTTTTTATTAAAGGTCTAAATTTAAAAATAAAAATATCTGTGAATTCAGAGTAAAATAATATAAATTTACAATAAATCTGAGTTGTTCATCGTTATTAATAATTTTTTATCAACACTTATTTATGAACTAGAAGATTACAAATTTTAAAAATATAAATAGATTTTGAAAGTCATTATGAATATAAACAATATTATTTTGATATAAATTTGATATTTTAAAGGTAAATAATAAATTTTTGATGAAATTATTAATTATTTATTTTTTTTGTCTTGATTCATTTCGTTTAAATAAATAATAAATTTTTATTTTAATTTAAGCTATAATGAAAAGCCATTTTTAGAATGAAATATGTCCTTTTATAATTATTAAAATATGATACGTGAGTGAATTAAGAATTTTTAAAAATTAAATGCATAAATTATTGTGATTATTTATGTGATTCATGAATACGTACATGGATTACTTTTATCAAATTATTAAACAGGAAGTGAGAGAGTTAAATTAAAATAAGATTGGATTCGAACTAAATCTATAAAATAGGTACGAAAATAAAAAATTATATTTGTTCAAATCGAAATTAATTTAATTAATTATAATTAAATAAAATTTAATGATTTAAATTGTTGATCGATTTAAAATGAATTAAAATATTTTTATGAAATTTATCTTTCGTTTTTTTTTCCTCCTCCTATACACGCAGCACCCTGTTGCCCAGCGCCATACCTTCACCGCCCCGTACCTCGTCTCTTCTGCCTTTTTCCTCTCTCTTATTTCTTTCACTCTCAAGGAGGCACTACCAACGGCAGCTCTTCTTTCTTTTCTCTCTCTCTTATTTTCCATCAACAATTAAACCAACCGTCTTTCCACTTTTCCTCTCCTTGCTTTCTCTGTGAAATTCGTCATCTTAGCGATCTCACACGATTAATTTTATGATCATCCACCTGAACCTCGAGAAACTCACTTTCTCTATATCGATGCAGCAACTATGGGAGATAATTGAGCTCTAAATCCCCAAAATAATTTCTGCGATCAGCATTAAATCCCCAAATTCGATTTTCGATTTCATCAGAAAAGGAGCACTGTCTCCTTTTGAACATTCCTCAGTCTTCAGATGCACATATAAGATATTTCTCATTTCTTTTAATTAGTGATTTTCATCAAATGATAAATATAAACTATATTATTTGAATTTGTTTAATTAATTAATTATTTATATAATTATTTATATTATTTTAATATAAAAATAGAGAAATAATATTTTATTATTCTTTAAGATAAAATTGATTGATCATTAGACTAATACATCCATTTTTAATAATAACTATGAACCTCCTTCTAAATCTCTAAGAATTGAATTTGATTAATTAAATTTCTTTTGAATAGGATTTTGGATTGTTTATTTTAATATGCATACGATGGCATCCTATTAATCATCATAATAAAATTAGACAAGTTTATATTAAAATGGGATCATACATAGTATCCACAGTCTGAATATTCAGAAAAATAATATTGTCAATTTCAATATATGTTATTTAAAAATTTTTCATGATTAAAATACTCTTTCTAAAGATTTAAATTTTATTTTTCATACTATCTTTTTGAATGAAGTGAAATACAACAATCAAGATTATCTCAGCTATTTTTGAGACCCTAATAAAAAATATTTAACATTTAATATTTTTTAAAAATTTTCATATTTTATATAAAATTTAATTTCTTAACTTTTGTGATGTAAAGTTATTAATTAAATTTTTATATTTAATTTTGATAATAAATATTTTTTAATTTATAAAATTATCAAATTATTTAATCTTTCATAAAATTATTAAATTATTTAATTTTCTTGGAACATCATTGAACATAAATAAAATTTTATTAATTTCAATTTTAAAAAATTTCTTTTCGTTGAAGTTCTACTAACAAGTATTGTTAAAACTATTTATAAGTTATCCATAAAAAAAGAATTTAATATTTTATAAAATTTAATATCTCAAGTGTTTTATTAATTCTGAATTTATTATTTAAAAAATTTATTATCGATCAATTAAAATTTAGTTGATCGATAATTTTAATTTTTACTACCTAAATTAATTTTAATTGATATTTTTAATTTTATATTTGTCAAAGTTAAATTTAATCTATACTTTTTAATTTGATCAATACTATTTAATTTTTTTACTAGTGAAATTTAACATAATAATAAAGTTGATACTATATGACTAGTAGTCACATTATCTAATCATGAAAATAATCTTTTATAATGCATCAAACTATTTTTTAAAATTTTATTAATAAAATTAAATATATTTAATAATATTTTATATAAAAGATATTTTAAAATTTTAAATATATATATATATATATATATTATTTTTACTTAGAGTTTTAAAAATATTGAAACAGCCCTGTGAATAATATATTATATCAAATAATTATATTGATAAAAATTTTGAATCTCATTGCATCACTTTTTTGTTTTATGATCATCCTTAGTTCCGTAAGTTTATATAAAGTATTTTCTTTTATTTATGGAGCTTAATATTTTATCTTTTAACACTTTGACTTTTCATCCTGTTTATGATAATGATTTAAGAGCTAAATTAGAAACATAATCTTCTAAAATTTTCTATTTTTTAGGAAGAGTCAATTAGATTTTTAAAATAAGATATAGAAATAAAAAATATCAACAATTTAAAATAATCTAAAATTAAAATGAACATTTTTAAAATGATCTAAAATTAAAAGTGAATATTTTTAAAATATTAAATATTAAATAAAATTGGACCCCTATATATATATATATGCCTTGAGCTGACACTCACAATAATCTACATTTACAGTTAAAGAGTTTAGAAATTGAAAAATACGTTAATGATGGAGTTAAGTGTATCTTTTTATCTCACATAAGAAGTTCTAACTCGATATGTAATAAATCTATAAAATTTATTGTTGATTTGATGAATGCAACTCGATATATAAATAAAGTTATGAATCGAGGATCTTCTTAACAAATTCAAAAGAATTGATTAAGACTTGCAACAACAATTAAGAGCGTCTATAGCTTAGTTTGCAATGATGTGGATTAAGAGGTCATGATGAATATTCAAAATTTTAAAATTATGGTATTTTTATTGAGATGCTAAAATTTTTGGAAAAATTGAATGCTATTATTAGCGATGTTATCTTAAAGAAAGCTTCGGGAAATGCATAGTATACCTCATTAGAAGTTCAAAAAATATCTTGTATATTATTGATAACAGAGTCAAAAATAAAATCAGTGATGGAATTGGAGATTCTAAGTTTTGTATTATGGTGGATGAAGCAAAGGATGTATCAAACAAAGAACATATGACTATAATTTTGAGATTTATTGATGTCCATGATTTTTTTATGAGAACCTTTTTTTTTCAAATTGTGCATGTATGACAACCACAACTGTAACACTTAAGAAAGAAATATGTGATATTCTCATTATATATAATCTAGAAATTCATAATATATTATGTGAGGTCAAAGGTATGATGGTGTTAATAACATGTGTGGTGCTTTTAATGGAATAGATTGCAAGCTTTATTTATTAAAGATTATCACTATGCATATTATCTGCATTGCTTTGCCCACCAACTCCAGCTAGCATTATTTACAATTGCTGAAAATGAGATCACTATATGACTTTTTCTTTTCGAATACGATGACTATTGTCAATCTTGTTGCATCTTCTTCCAAACGCAATATCGAGTTATAATATGCTCAAATTAATGAAATTGCATGTGCTGTTATTGGTGAACACGAGACTGGGTGAGGAGTTAATCATATTAGTACTTTGTATCGAACATAAACTACTTGTTGGAGCTTCCATTTTGATTTTATTTGCAACTTAATAGATATGTATGGTGCAATTATTAATGTATTTGAAAGCATTATCACTTATGGTTCATCTACTTCGATGCATAGGGAAGTTTAATAGTGATGAAGTATTTTTATTTCACATTTGATGCATAAAATTATGGGGGTCATAAATTTACTTTGTCATGTCTTGTGATGCAAGTGTGATGGATGACGTGACCTCCTCTTGGACAAAGGTCAAAGAGTCAAGTGAAGGTCAAAGGTTAGTGTTGACCTAATAGTACAGTTAATATGACCCAGAGAATATGACTCCAGCCAAGTGAAACTGGAGCAAGACTATACATCACCTCAATCTTAGACGCCAACTCAGTTTCAGACTTCATCTCAGCCTCAGATGTTATCTCGATCTCCGAAGTCATCTTAGTCTCGAATCTCGACCTCAAATGTCATGTCGATCTCAAATGTCATTTCGATCTCCGACGCCATCTCGATCTCGGATCTCAACCTCAGATGTTATCTCGGCTATAACCGTCAATTTGGATTGGGTCCGTCAGGTTGACCTGCCCCGTCAAACAATTTAAGTGGATTGGGTTAAAATTTTATCAATCCATTTTAAGGTGGGTTTAGTAGACCGACCTGCCTAGGTCTGTGACCTACGTCAGTCAATCCGTGGTGAGCTTGGGTTGGCCTGCGGGTTGAGAAATTTTAATTTTAATTTAATATTTAAAATTAAAGTAGAAAATTCAATAGACTAATAGGCTTGATTTGTTTAAATTGCAATTCAAACTTAAAATTTTCAACTTGACCCATTTAAATTATAATCTAAACTTAAAATTGTAATATTTTTTATATTTTTTATTTTTTGACTGACCAGTGGGTTGACTCGCTTAACCTGCAATCCGCCTTAAGTTGGGTTGAGTTAGAAATTTTTCAACCCGCAAAGTTGGTGGACTGACCCACTCCCACCCCACAATATGATAAGTTTTTACTGGGTTGATCCACCTTGCAATGGGTTGGCCCGTTTGACAACTATAATCTCGGCCTCGGATCTCATCTCGATCTCAAATGTTATCTCGGCCTCAGATCTCATCTCGGTCTCAAATATCATCTTGGTCTCACATGTCATCTGAGCCTTGAGTCCTGCTCTCGCATATTCCCGCCTTACATGAGCCCGCTAATAGGGGATGTGAATATTCCTGAGGGCATGCAATAACATAAGAATGGGCAGACGGTTACGAGGTTGTTAGATCTGATGCCCTCAGATACTCCTCTTTTTTGCGCATAATGCCAAAAAGAAACGGCTGTCAGATCTAGTTTCCTTGTATCCTTCCATAATAATGTCGCTTTATTCGATGTGGGAATGCTCTCGGATGACTATAAAAAAATTCTAAAAAAAAGGATTATTCCAGCTTCCTCTCTCTCTCTTCTCTCCCAACTTTTCTCTCTTCATTTTCCTTTTGAGAAAGAGTCTTTCTCTTGGAAAGGATCCTAATTTGAGCGTCGAAGTGGCTTGTCGGGACTTCTCGGTGCTAGTTTAACCTCCCGTTGAAGTGTGTTTCAGGTTATTTTCTCCTTCTGCAATGAGATTCTTCTTGAAGACGTGCACATTGACTCGTTCATTGGCTGATGGCTTGACCATCCGCGGTGTTTGGCCTAAACAAATTGACATCATTTGTAGGAAAACTGAGCTAATACGTCATGATAGTTAACACTAGAAGAACTATTGACAATCGCGATTCAGTTAGAGAAAGAAACCACGATGAGGTGATAACCATGACACCTGAGGATCTAGATTAGTTGATCCGCAAGGTCGTGCAAGAGGCACTGCGACATCAACTGCCTCTACAACCGCAGGCCACCGAGATCTCTCATTCGTTGGTTGAAGCTCATCTGGTAAGTCTAGCTTTGTCGCCCGTCACCGGAGCTTCCTGTGTGATGGTTTCAATCCACAGGGACGCAGCCCCTCCGCAAGAAGATTCACATGAACCTCGGGCTGGGGAAGCACCTTTGCGTGACTGGAAAGGGAAGGCTCTTGCCCTCCCCGAGGAGGATATCGAAGAAACTACTATCTCCAGAGAAGTCCTAGAGTAGGAATTGTCTCCTCACTTCTAACAACTGCAAATATGTGAGTATACGGGGGCCACAGACTCAGAAGACCACTTGTGCTGTTTTGAGAACACCTCCTTGTTGCATCGTTATACCGACGGAGTAAAGTGTCAGGTTTTCTTAAATACCCTGTGAAGCTCCGCCCAAAGATAGTTCAAATGGCTCCCCACCTCTTCCATTCGTTCCTTCATAGACTTTAAAGCCACTATCTTATATCAGTTCGCCACTAGCAAAAAATATCAAAAAGCGTCTCTTAATTTATTTACCTTGAAACAAAAGCATCGGGAGACCTTGTGAGAATATCTCAAACGATTCGACCGAGTTGTCTGGGATGTTCCATCAATTCCTTTAGACATCCTCATCAGTGCTTTCACTTAAGGGTTAATGGGGGACGACTTCTTCAGATCCTTAGTGAAGAAGCCTCTTGAAAGTTATTAACAATTATTGGAAAGAGCCACGAAATACATCCATCTGGAGAAAACTCAGCTGACATGAAAGGTTGACGTCAGAATCGCTCCTCGATTAGATAAGAAGCTCACCCCCTTCTCGTCAAAGAATGAAGCCCCACCTAAGCTGTTCAACTACAAAAATGAGCATGTAGTCCAGGCGATAGAGTCCGCTCCTCTTTTCATAGCAGACCCGAGTCAACCTAAGGAAAACGGTCCGTTTCTACACATATTATCAATCCTATGTTCATTATACCCAGGAATGCTGACAATTGGCCCCGGAAGTCATCCACATAATTAATAAAGGAACGATATCAGAGTAAGGGTCACCACTACCCAACATGCTTCTATCTAGGATGTCTAACGCGACAATCCCCGACATTGACACTATTAGCATACGCCTGACTTGGCCCCTCGAAGGGACCTAGAGCTCCCTTGGCACCTTTCGCCATGTCGACTGGAGCAGCACCGAGATACCCCTTAAGGTCATCGTGATGGGCGAGACCAACGTCGAGACGAACCTCGAACTGAGTAGCGAAATGTCGACCGAGACAGACATGACAATGCCGCCTACAGAGGAGATACCAACATGATTTTAGGAGGCACCACAGACGGTGACTCCAATCATGGCAGAAAAGCTCACGGACGACGACTAGAAACTTATGGCATTGAAGGTAGCAAAAGTCAGGATGGAGGCTCTCTTATTCATTTCAGACCTCAAGATCTGGAGGGAGTTGCCACCCCCCGCATGACGACGCCCTGGTGATCCAAGCCACTATCGCCAATTATAACGTGGTCGATCGAGGTATTTATCGACACAAGAAGCTCAATCAATGTGTTGTACAAAGACACTTTCGATCGGATGCAGATTGATCAACATGAATTGCGACTTATGTCCACAGTGTAGGGATCTTATGCGAAAAATAAAAAATAAACACAGCAGAAAAATTAATCCCTTCAGATATTCATGCGAATACAGTATACATATTTGTTATATAGTTGTTGCCTTTGTTGCGTGAACATAACAATCCTAGGCATCAACTTTGATTCAACAGATCTCAGCATGATCAAAATGGTCGCGCCTCTTCAGTATTCACACGAACACATCCTTCCTTCATTGCATGAACTCAACCTTCGGAGAAGAACCACCTTCGTTGTGCTAGCAACTTGGATGATTTAACGGAGAAGAAGAGGAGACTAAAAAAATGATCATCCATGAAATTTCATAAAAAATGGCTTTTTGTACTCATCCAATAAATACAAAGGGTCATCCAATGAATACGTTTGGTTAGGGGTCATCCGTGATTACCTTGGTTATGTAATTACCATAACCAAGGTTATAGGGAATAAAACATAACCTAATGTTGTTTTGTTTAATCTTAGGTAATGAGACAAAACCTTATTTGTTTGAAGGTTTTAAAATATTACTTACTTTAACATTTACTATATTACGTACCCCTAATTCAATTATAATCATTTTTTACAACTAAATTAATTTAATATTTATTTTTTTAAAATTAAATTAAATTATTAATTATAATATTAATAATATAATATATATTATATATTACCCTTTTTTTATTTTTTTATTTCTTTTTGATTTTTGAAAGAAAAAAAGAGGAAAATCCTAATCGCCGCCGACTGCAGCAACTTCTCACGCGATGGGCGACAAGGGCAAACACGATCCCCATTTCCACTGCCTTCGTCGTGTCGCCGAAGACCGCCACAGCCACCAACGGCACCGGCACAATCCCCACCGTGCAGGCCATGTCGGCAAACAACGCCAACGTCGCTTCCACTAGCGCCACTAGCCCAACCGCGTAGACTTGCCACGCCGCAGCCGTCCCCACCAGCGTTATCACGGACTCGGATCCAACAGCGACGAGCACGGCGGAGAAGGTGAGCAGCGCAACGGAGTTGAGGGTGGGTGGGGTGAACCTATGGGTGTTGAGGAAGTAGGAGAAGACGACGTTGAAGGCCAACTGGGAGGCGCAGAGGAGGGAGAAGGTGGAGACGGGGAGGTAGAGGAGGGCATAGGAGTACATGAGGTTGGAGGCGGAGAAGAGGAGGCCGAGGGAGAGGTAGATGAGGGCGAGGTCACGACAGACGGAAGTCGGGTTTCGCTTGCGGAGGGTTTCACCGTAGGCAAGGGTAATTTTGTAAAGAAAATTCTCTTAACTCCGGAATCAAGAAAAACCTAAGGAGGCGTTTGGTTTGGTCATTTTCTGTTTTTATTTTCTTATTTTATAGAAGTTATTGTTTGCTTTGTATTTTCCAATCTCATTTTCTAGGAAATGAGAAGTCATTTTCTAAGAAAGTAGAAAATGATATTTTATCATTTTCTATAGAGAATGAAAATTACGATTGAAAAATAGAAAATGAGAAAAGATAGCTACAATGCTGCACACCTCCTCATCGCACAAATATTTTAATAAAATAATTTATTAAATTAATAAATATAATTTAATAATTTTATTTTAATAAGATAATTCATAAAAATAATGATTTTAATAAAATAATTTATTAAATTAATAAATATAATTTTTTTAATTTTATCTTTTAAAATTTAAAATAAATTTATATATATTTTAATAAAATAATTTATTAAAATAATTATTTCAATAAAACAATTCATTAAATTAATAAATATAATTCCTTAATTTTATTTTTTTAAATTTAAAACAAATTTATATTTATTTTAATAAATAATTTATTAAAATAATGATTTTATTAAAATAATTAGTTAAATTAATAAATATAATTTGATAATTTTATTTTAATAAAATAATTCATTAAAAATAATTATTTTAATAAAATATTTCATTAAATTAATAAATATAATTTGTTAATTTTTTAAAAATTTAAAATAAATTTATATATATTAATAAAATAATTATTTTATTCATTAAATTAATAAATATAATTCTTTAATTTTATTTTTTAAATTTAAAATAAATTTATATTTATTTTAATAAAATAATTTATTGAAATAATAAATATATTTTGATAATTTTATTTTAATAAAATAATTCATTAAAAATATTTATTTTAATTAAATAATTTATTAAATTAATAAATATAATTTATTAATTTTATTGTTTAAAATTTAAAAGAAATATATATATATATATATATTAATAAAATAATTTATTAAAATAATTATTTTAATAAAATAATTCATTAAATTAATAAATATAATTAATTAATTTTATTTTTTTTAATTTAAAATAATTTATTTTTTAAATTTATAAATATTTAAATTAAAATTTATTGAATTAATTAATTTGATTTCAATTAGATTTTGACATAATGGAAGCGTTGGTGGAGGTGGCATAGTGGTGGCTGGGAGCGTCGATGGTGGAGGTGGATGGTGGGGGCGGCGGCGACGTGGAAGGTGGGTGAGTAGGTGGAGGTGGAGTTGGTGGAGGTGGAGTGGATGATGGGGTGGTGACGGTGGGTGGTGGAACGTGGAACATGGTGACGGTGGCATGGTGGTGGCAAGTGGGAGGCAGAGGAGGCAGGAGGTGGAGGTTGCAGTGAGCCACTGCAGTCCCAGCCTGGGACAGTGGTGGGAGAATGGTGGGAGGCGGAGGTGAAGCAGTGAGCCACAGCCTGGGTGACAGTGTCTTTTTGGCCAGGTGGCGGGCGGGAGGCAGCATGGGCGGTGGGTGGGTGTGAGCCTGTAGCCTGGGCTGAGGTAGCAGGTGGGTGGGTGGGAGGCAGGTGAGTAGGATCATGATTGTGCAAGTTTGGGTAGCAACATGTACTCTCTGT
>NC_133868.1:4685705-4712890 GCF_044706935.1 Curcuma longa | reverse complement strand
GCTGTCATGTGGCCAAATATACTTGGGAGACAGACCTCAATAGCCTATATAGAGGCAGTGTCGAGCATCTTTTTTAGAGTTCTTTAGTTCTCATAGAAGCCTCTAAGAGCCATCTATCGACAGTCTTTGTAACTTTAGCAACTTCAGCAGAGAGTGACACAAAGCTGAGTTGAACACCTCAACCTCTTGCTCAACTACTCATCAGTTTGGGCAACCCACCTAGAATGATCTCTGCCCACTTCAAATGAGCAAAAATTTTACAAAGGAGAATTATCCACCATTGTAGAGCTAAATCCAATCTGGCTCTATGTCCACCTTGAGCAAACTCAATCAACTGACTACACCTTAGGTGAGCTAAACTAGCATGTTGATTTAAACCAAAGTCCTCACCACATAAACGAGCGCTGATTGGACTCCTTCAAACTTGATATTGCTTGTAACCATCTAACTACGATACCCAAATTGAGGTCCAAGCCACATTACTATACAATTGGTAAACTTCTACAATTTGCTAGGAGACAACCATAACACTTGGTGCTAACAATGACACACCATTTTAGGTATTAGGAACTAGGATAGACAGATTATTTCAACAACTCTATCAGCTCTTGTAATGCCAGCCAAATCCAACTCTATCAGCATGTTTCTTGCATTGATCTTTGAAGAATAGTGAAATTATTGTTTTTAGATTTTTAAAACAAAAAAAGCAAAACTTGTAAGACAAAAATGTGGGCATTTGGTCTAGTGGTATGATTCTCGCTTAGGGTGCGAGAGGTCCCGAGTTCAATTCTCGGAATGCCCCTATTTTTTAAAGTGATTAATTTTTCTAAGCGCAGGTGAACTGCGGACCTTGGTTCTGCCCAGTTCGTTCTTTCCTTTTTGGAAAAAGAAACAACAAAACAAGAAGAAAGGTCGCTCTACGCTCTCTAAAATCACACAGAAATCTTAAACTAAGAAGCAGCATTTCTGGAACTTAATCAAAGTTAAATCTTTAAAGAATCTCAATCTTAAAACGAAGATTAGATGAAGAGTAATAATTTACACGAAGTCTGATCTGTGTTGTCTAGAGAACCGATTTGGAAATTAACAGATCAAATGTCAAAAGGGAAAGTGGTATCAAGTAGAGAGGAGAGGAAAGAGATCAAATCATACCATCTCCGTCCTTGTAGAACAAACTGAAGGCTTCCTTGAACTCTGCCAACTGATCGATGGTGAGCTGCTCCGCCATGCCTCCACGCGGATCGAGGATCGAGCGCCAGGGAGATCTGAAGTAGCAGAAGTCGCAGAGACACTCGAGAGTTTGATTGGGTAATTTTCAAACAAAATACCCATTATATATTATTTATTTATTTTAATTTTATTATGAAAGTGCCCTTAGAAATGTGAAATAGTTTTTTATTCTGTTAAATATGGTATTTTAATAAAAATAATAAAAGATGATTTATCATAAATCAAATATTGATGGATATTTTGAATGAATTAATAAACATTGAGTGGTATTTTAAAAATTACTCTATTTGATCATTTATTTTTTATTCTTAAACAATTAATGTTGGATGATTAGTATATTTAACTGCTCATTGATCAATTTTATTTTAAAATAATTATTTTTAAGGACTTATTAATTTATTGTTTCCTAATTTACAGATGGAACCTCAGCTAATGAAGAATTCTAAGTCAAAGTTTCCTTTTTAAAACCATTAAATTTTTTCACCAAAAAAATAATAAATTATATTTTATATTTGATAATCAAGAATTAAAAGTGATTCGTGCTCGATAAAGCATCAGATCTAAATACACTTCTAATGTCATATATACACTTGTATACATTCTCTCACAATTCAACTAACACTCGCCAAAAGAATTATTATTATGTGCTCTTTATATAAGATGAATCAAAGATGGTAAAGTAAAATATTTAGTCTTTGTTAGTAGTCGTCCACCTCTATAGTACCACCCATAGACCCGAAGCGTCCGTCGGTAGGTAGATGATATCTCCTGTCGCGTGTGAAATCAATATTAGGTCCTCCTCCATAAATCTGTGATAGGTGAACATCTAAAGAATAGATATTTTTACATCTCCAACATTTATTTACAAAAAGTATATTATCAATATTCCTGATAGTCTTGTCTGTCTCTAGTCAGAAGATGTTTCTATGTCATCATCTAAATTATAATTGCATGATTGGCTGAATGTAAAGCTTCCACATTGTTCGCACCCAGGGTTTCTTAGGACCAGCCTGCCTAAAGTAATCATAGGCCTTGGCCACTCTACCACCCTGCTCAAACCAATCTGTCATTCTTTGTCTAGCATCTGTCGGTGACCCAACAGCTGATAGGATGGGATCTCAGATATGGAATAGCTGCTTGAGCAACGAGGGAATCCGAGTGTAACACCTCCCAAGTTCAGACATCCGCTCTCCTCAAGTAGGTATGGTGCACCCACTTGATCCATAGGGCATCCCCCTTGGCCTATATCTGCTAGAGCACCTTAGCTAGAAGGATAAGGTTCCAAGCTCGTAGGTTGAGAAAACTCAATCCACCATCATCTTTAGGTTTGCACATATTCACCTATAACATCGATGGATATTTTAACGTCCACATAAAAGACATGTAGATACTATAAATGTGATCAATGATGCCTATGGGGATAGGAAGAATCGAAAGCCAAAAGCACTTAATCCCCTGTAGGACAGACATGATCAGTCATGCTTTACCAGTGTAAGACAAAGTCTTTCATGGCCAAGCATTGATCCTCTCATATGAACAATCATCTCTATTTGTTAAATATAAATAGAGGTAACACTATTACTTATGAGACAATTAATGAAGTTGTGAATGGAGACATACCTGTAAGTTGGAGTCACCTTGATAATTGTATCAAGATGAGATCATTTGTAAATTTATAATGATCGGAGTAAATGATCCCTCTATTTACTAAATCTGCAAGAAGCCAGATTAGAATTCATGAGTTGAATTCAGGATTAGGCATTAGGAATGTTTAGATCAAAATCTGTACGATGTTTGAGAATAACATGCGCTCTTTATTAGTAAAGAGAATAACATCATAACATGTGATTCATACCACATGTGCAATAAAGATAAAGATAAAGATCCAGTTTCTCTTCCATGTGAGACCTTTGAGATTACAAGTTAATCTTGATTTTACTCTAAGTGACTATTTAGCTGCTACTTGAAGTTTTAATCAGGGTTTGCTACTTTAGCATGTATCCTATTGATTATGGATGATTCAGTCTATGGAACATGACTAGGAAAGCGACTAATTAAAATGAATAAATTTTAGTTAAAAAAGAATATTAAATTAGATTTACATCTTTGATATTTATTCACTGGTTGATTAATTACATTTTATGCACTCATTTATATTTTTATATTGAGTATATAAAATGTAATTATGAATAATTGTATTGAATGAAAATATTATGGATATGCTTTTGGCATAATAGTTATTATGAGGGATTAGAGATATTTATATTGATGTAAATGATTTAATTTAGAGTAAATTCAAGATGTTAATGTCTCCAATTTATTTTGAAAGAGTGGCTAAGTAAGGTGCAACAACTTTCTTAGCATTAATCGCTTAGAATGTTTGATGTCGCACGAATTATTTTTTCTCATGTATGAATTGAATATTCTATTTGATCTTTGTGATTATATTTTTATCTTTGTGACTTAACTTGGATGAGTGGAAGATGTTAGAATCACATCTGCATGTTGTGCAGATGTGAAAAATGCATTTGTGCCTTTAAAAGGCTTCAATGCGTCTAAGTTCAAGGAAAGTAGAAGAGGAGAGAACATGAGAATACACTGCAAAAATTTTTGAAGGCTATGTGTCTTGCGAAAATCTTTTTGGAGGAGGAACATCCATCGCCGAAGGGATTTTGATTTGTGATAACGGAAGGACTGCTCGTTCGTTGTAATAGTTTTTCAAACAACAAACATAAAGAACAAGTTCGATAAAGAATCAATGTAAATATATAAAATTATATTTTATTCAATAATTTATGCATTATTTGTTCCATAATTTATACATTTGAAATAACAGTCATCACATGACACAACTCTGCAAATGAGATGAAGTCATTCTAGTCCTTGCCAAAGATTCGAAAGGCCTCCTTCAGCTCCTTCTTCACTTTAGTCCTGAGCTCTTTCATAGTAATGCAACCTATTGAGAATCCAAGAAATATATCGATTCAGTACTTCAACACCACATCAAGTTGATAACATTTATTGAATTCACTAACACATGCAACTATGCCCTAAACTTTAACTTGAAGGGAGCACCAAAAATCTTCAAGTAAGAACAAAGCAAATGCAGTAGAATTTCTTGATACCTAAAGCAAATTATCAAAGAAAAGCAACAAAATTGTTTGATTATGGAATTAAGAAGCTGAGAAAATGCACACATATAAATTCTTAATTTACAAAATAAATTTGCTCCTACCTAATCGACTGATCACCAATACTTAATGCCATTATTTCCTCATAAACCAATTATGGTGCTGCCACACTCAAATATATCAAGAGCCAGCAATGCCAACCAGTGATTTTCAATTTGTACTAACTTATGTCCTGCTGAAGTGAAATAGCTATAATGAAAACCTGCTTCTTTCACTCTTAAGACCGTTGTATGGTGCTTGGTTATTTCCTAAAGCATTGCCTGTTCACCCTAGTTTTTTCCCTAGTTTTGTTCAATCAAAAAATGTCTTGTAGGGTCAAGCCACGATCATATTTTGAATGTGCATTTGGATTAGGTTAAGTGGATTAAGAATTAAAGTGCCACATATTTTACTCTGGTCCTTTTGTCTTGAGTCTCTTTTTTTGAATGCTGCAGCTGTGTTAGCTTTTAATTGCTGACTGTTATAGTTGTATGTTGCTGCTGCAGCACTATTATGCATGGCACCATCATGGTGAATATTTTTTGCTTGGTAAAAAGGTTTGAATTATTGGCTAATATTTGGCATCATATGTTTTCGTCTTAGTCCATTGATAGGAGTTATAAAATGCTTCTTCTTTTGTCACTAAAACCAAAAAGGTGACAATATAAATATCAACAAACAAAACCACGGGTACACAGTATCAGATTGAGTCTGTCAAGCATTGGATTTACCTGGTTCTTGCTATGGTTGAAAATGTGATACAGGTTATCTTTATAACTTTATAAGTTGATTTATCAACACTTTCTAAATTATCTTCTCTACTATCGGACCTGTTCTAGTTAGGGGAGAGATTTTTTCCCCAAAAGATCTATTTTAGACCTGCACTAGCTAGCAGAATTGCAATGTTCATTTGATAGGCACAAATGTCTGAACACATTAGAAATCATCTTCTTTCAGCCTTAGGTTTTTTATTGTATAGTTAATTTAATCAGCCTAAGATTTTCACTAGTTTTATCATTGTTAAGTTGACAAATATTTGGTCTCTGTGTAGATTATTCAATTATGCAAAAAAGTTTCTCATTGTTGTTTTATCATAAGAATAACATCTTGCAATATGCATTTAGATTGTTCTAGTTTTTTTTGTTTATTTTACTTTTTGTAGGCTGTTCCAATTCCCTTCATGGATTTGTTTATTGTACTGACTCATTCTTTTGTTGATTTATTTCATTATTCCTCAAGTTTGGAGGAGAATTTATAATAAAACTAATAGTTGTCTGCATCTACATCATATTTATAGCAAATCAACAAGACAGTGTCTTTAAATTGCTATTTGAATTTTTCCTATATTTTACTTTTTTTTTCAAAACTAGCACAGTAATTTCTTTGATTTTTTGTAGTTCATTGATTGGCTTGAAGCAAATAAACGGATTGAATTTCTTGAGCACGATTATGCTTCCCGTTTGAATTTGATTTGCAAACTGGATGGCCTTCAGAAGGCTGAGAATTACATACAGAAAATTCCTGTATCATATAGGGGCGAGGTGGTTTACAGGACTCTTCTTGTTAATTGTGTTGATTCGAACAATTCAAGGAAAGCAGAAGAGGTGTTTAACAGAATTAAGGATCTTGGTCTCCCTATCACAACATTTATTTGCGATCAGCTACTGATGCTTTATAGAAGGGCAGAGCAGAAGAAGATTCCTGAGGTTCTCGCAATGATGGAAAAGGAAAATATAAAACCATCTCTCTTAACATACAGACTAGTTATAGATACAAAAGGTCATGCAAGTGACATATCAGGCATGGAGCAAATTATAGATATGATGAAGGCTGAAGGGCTGAAGCCTGATTTGATGATTCAATGTACCGTTGCGAAGTACTATATTTCTGCTGGCCTCAATGAGAAAGCAGAAGCAGTCTTAAAGGAGATGGAAGGCGATGACATCCAGGAAAATTATGTTACACGCAAGTCTCTTCTTCCTCTTTATGCAGCTCTTGGTAAAGCAGATGATGTGGGAAGGATATGGGAGATTTGCAAGTCTAGCAGACGACGCGATGAGTATGTAGCTGCGATCGAGGCATGGGGTAAACTTGGGAATATTGAAAAGGCAGAGGAAGTCTTTGAGGACATGATCAAGGTATGTACGAATGTGTCAGCAAAGCAGTACATTGCTCTATTAAAGGTCTACGTGAACAATAAACTATTATCCAAGGGAAAGGATTTTGCCAAGCGGATGACGGATGATGGCTGTCATATTGGTCCTGTAACTTGGGATGTGCTCATAAATCTGTATGCAGAGGCTGGAGAGCTGGAGAAAGCTGGTTTGATATTGCAGCAAGCATCACAGCGCACAGAGAATAAGCCGTATTATTCGTCATATTTGACGCTGTTAGACAAATACTCCAAGAAGGGAGACGTCCAAAATGCTGAGAAGATATTTCTGCATCTGAAACAAGCTGGATATGTTGGAAAATTGAAGCCTTATCAGTACCTACTCCAGGCCTATATAAATGCCAAGACACCAGCTTATGGATTCAGGGACAGGATGAAAGCTGGCAACATGCATCCTAACAAGGATATGGCAGCACAACTTGTTGCTGCTGATGCATTGATCAAGTCTCAGACTTCAAGTTTGTTTGATTGAGCTTGGGCTTTATTGTTCAGAGAACACTTGGGCTTTATTGTTCAATCGAGAACATTACTTGTCTTCCTGATAGCTAGCTCAGATGCAGCTGTAGAATCCTGTCATTGGAATGTTTCTCTTCATGATTCCTTCTGCCCTAAGCATTAGATGCTCTGGTTGTAGAATGAATTTACATGCTTCATACGATCTGTCCTTTTGAGATTGCTGATACATTTATATGGATCTGGAGAATTGAGATGCAATAATGTCTTAAACCTCTTAACCCTAATGAACAGCCAAGTTTGGTCGCGCTGCCACTTGATCTCGTCAACTTCTTCATCAGTTAGCTTCTAGCCAAGGTTTAGTCATGACATGGCACAACTCTGCAAACGAGATGAAGCCATTCTAGTCCTTGCCAAAGATTCAAAAGGCCTCCTTCAGCTCCTCATTCGCTTCAGTCCTGAGCTCTTTCATAGTAATGCAACCTGTTGAGAATCCAAGAAACCTATCGATTCAGTACTTCAACACCACACCAAGTTGATAACATTTATTGAATACACATGCAACTTTGCCCTAAACTTTAACTTGAAGGGAGCACCAAAAATTTTCAAGTAAGAACAAAGCAAATGTAGTAGAATTTCTTGATACCTAAAGCAAATTATCAAAGAAAAGCAACAAAATTGTTTGATTATGAAATTAAGAAGCTGAGAAAATGCACACATATAAATTCTTAATTTACAAAATAAATTTGCTCTTACCTAGTCGATTGATCACCGATATTTAATGTCATTATTTCCTCATAAACCAATTATGGCCACATTCAAATATATCAAGAGCCAGTAATGCCAACCAGTAGTTGTCATGTGGCCAAACATCATTAGGAGGCAAGCATCTTTTTTAGAGTTCTTTAGTTCTCATAGAGGCCTCTAAGAGCCATCGACAGTCTTTGTAACTTTAGCAACTTCAGTAGAGAGTGACATAAAGCTGAGTTGAACACCTCAACCTTTTACTCAACTACTCATCAATTTGGGCAACCCACCTAGAATGATCTTTGACCATTTCAAATGAGCAAAAATTTTACAAAGGAGAATTATCCACCATTGTAGAGCTAAATCCAATCTGGCTGGGATAGATCCCCCTCAGCCAAACTATGTCCACCTTGAGCAAATTCATTCAACCGACTACACCTTAGGTGAGCTAAACTAGCATGTTGAGTTAAACCAAAGTCCTCACCACATAAAAGAGCATTGATTGGACTCCTTCAAACTTGATATTGCTTGTAACCATCTAACTATGACACCCAAATTGAGGTCCAAGCCACATTACTATACAATTGGTAAACTTCTACAATTTGCTGGGAGACAACCATAACAGTTTTTATACATCTGGGAGCTCTGGTGCTAACAATGACACACCATTTCAGGTATTAGGAACTAGGACAGACAGATTATTTCAACAACTCTATCAGCTCTTCTAATGCCAGCTAAATCCCTCTATCAGCATGTTTCTTGCATTGATCTTTGATGTGCTAATGATTGTTTTTAGATCAAAACAAAGGAATTAAAACTTCTCTGATAATAACAGAGGGCATTTGGTCTAGTGGTATGATTCTCGCTTAGGGTGCGAGAGGTCCCGAGTTCAATTCTCAGAATGCCCCTCTTTTTACAGTGATTTATTGTTCTAAGCTCAGGTTTGGTTCCCCTTCGTTATTTCTTTTTTATTGTCCTTTAAATTATTTTATTTTATTATTAAAGCGCCCTTGGAAATGTGAAATAGTTTTTTATTTTCTAAAATATGGTATTTTAATAAAAATAATAAAAGATGATTTATCATAAATCAAATATTGAAGGATATTTTGAATGAATTAATAAACATTGAGTGGTATTTTAAAAATTACTCTATTTGATCTTCATTTTATAATGTTTAAACAAGTAATGTTAGATGATTAGTATACTTAACGGCTCATTGATCAATTTTAATTTAAAATAATTATATTTAATGACTTATCAATTCATTGTTTGCTAATTTACAGATGGAACCTCAGCTAATGAAGAATTCTAAGTCAAAGTTTTCTTTTTAAAACCATTAAATTTTTTCAAAAAAAATAATAAATTATATTTTATATTTATTTTTTAATAAGTAAAAAATATATAAAGTATCATATCTCAATATACTTCTAATGGCCTGTATAAATGAATTTGTACACGATCGGTCCCACGATTATCTATGAAAAAGTAAATTGAAAAATTGTAATTAGTCACTATGGGAGAGGACATTGTCTTAGTTTCGTCAAGATTCGATCTTTGTCAAGTCTACCCTGTCATAACTAACTCAACTATGCCCCGAAGGCACCTATAAATTCCCTCACAATTCAACTAGTCCTCGCCAAAGAAATTGTTATTATGTGCTCTCCATGCAAGATGAATCAAATAAGGCAACACAAAATGTCTAATCTTTGTTAGTAGTCGTCCACCTCTATAGCACTGCCCATAGACCTGAAGCATCTATCGGTAAGTAGACATCTTCTGTCGCATGTGAAATCAATCTCTGATTCTCCTCCATAAATCTGTGATAGATGGATATCTAAAGAATAGATATTCCTGTGTTTCCAGCATTTATTTACAAAAATTACATTATCAATCTTTCAGATAGTTTTGTCTGTCTCGAGTCGAAAGATGTTTTAGTGCCATAATTGTAATTGCGTGATTGGGTTGAATGTAAAGCTTTCACATTGCCCACACCTAGGGTTTCTTAGGACCGGCTTGCTTAAAGAAATCATAGGCCTTGACCACTCTACCATCTTGCTCATACCAATCTATCATCCTTTGTCTAGCATCTATCGGTGACCCAACAACCGATAGGATGAGGTCTCAGATATGCAATAGCCACTTGATCAGTGGGGGGAATCTGAGTGTACCACTCTCCAAGTTCAAACATCCACTCTCCTCAAGTAGGTGTGGTGTACCCACTTGATCCATAAAACATCCCCTTGGCCTATATTCCAGCCAATACACTGTGAATGATCAAGCCACCGGTTCACAAACTACTGACGTGCACACTCCTTGAAGATAGCTGCTGAGAAAGATGAAGGGATCTGAAAAATACTTAAAAACAAAGTTAGAATGGTGTTAGAGGTGAGTCCCAACAAGTCATTCTGACACTCATGTTAGAGTTTTTATGTGAGGAAGGAGTTTAATGACTTGGAAAAATTAGGATTGATGTGTGCATACTTGTGCCCATGAGTATAAGCCCTATTTTATAGAGTTATTAACATCCGTTTAAGATATTATTCCGAAATATTCATTCTATTTTTAGAAAGATTCTAATTGTCTATGTCTTTTAGGGATATTTTTTTATTTTTCTGGAAGAAACAATCTTAGGCTCCCCTGATTGCACGGGTCAATCGACTCCTTAGACTCTAAGGTGGGGACCTGAGGTTAGGATAAGGTTGACACGTGATGTCGAGCGAGTGTCGAGGCCAGAGCTCGAGGTCGAGACTCGAGACCGAGATGAGGTCGACACGTGATGCTGAGCAAGTGTCGAGGCTGGAGCTTGAGGTTGGGACTTGAGGCCGAGATAAGGTCGACACGTGGTGTCAAGCAAGCGACGAGGCGGAGCTTGACCCAGAGCTTGAGGTCAAGACTTGAGACTGAGAGGAGGTCGGCACATGATGCTGAGCGAGCGCCAAGGCCGAAGTTTAAGGTCGGGACTCAAGGCTAAGATGAGGTCGACACGTGATACCGAGCGAGCATTGAGACCGGAGCTTGAGGTCGAGACTGGGACTCGAGGCCGAGATGAGATCGACATGTGATGCCTAGCCAGCACTGAGGGCGGAGCTCGATTTAAAGCTTGAGGTCGAGACTCGAGGCTGAGATGAGATCGACACGTGATGCCGAGTGAGCAGCCGAGGCCAGAGTTTGAGCCGAATCTTGAGGTTGCGACTTGAGGCCAAGATGAGATTGACACGTGATGCTGATGCCGAGTGCACCGAGGCCAGGCCAGAGGTTGCGACTTGAGGCCAAGATGAGATTGACACGTGATGCTGAGCGAGTGCTAAGGCCAGAGTTTGAGGTCGGAACTGGAGGTGAAGGCGAGTGGGTGCATAGGTTAGGCCCTAGACCTTAGGGACAACTGCTATCAGGATCTTGGGGATGTTGGTTTATTAATTGCCCACCTCTCTAATATTATCTAATCTTTCTTAATGATTCTACTCTTTCCTGTTTTACAGCCACATGATGTTCCAACAGCAACCACGTTCTAGGCCAGAGATTCCTGTTAGGAAGTATACTAAAAAGACTAGCTCTTTTGTATATAAACATTTATGAAATAAAGTATCATGTTTTGGTCAAATGATTGTGAATCAAGCCATCAATTCCACCATTAATCTCCAATTAATTGGAGATATTGTGCGAGGTTATAAAAGAGGCAGCGAGACAGCGATGGGAAGGAGAAAAGAGTATTCTCGATCCCTTGCTTCCTTTCTTCCTCTGCTTTCCCCGTGATAGTTTTTTGGTGTAGTCAGTTCGCCGGAAACGATTTTCTGGTATCTGTCGTTGTATCCTGGGAAACAGACGTCCGTCGTGAGGGGCGAATCTGTTTTAAGGAAACTGCATTGAACGCAGGCCTCGACCATTCATCCGCTCGCCACTCGGCTCGGCAGTTCGGCCATTCGGCGGTTCGGCACTCGGCTCGGTTCGGCCATTCGGCAACTCGGCTCGGCGATTCGACATTCGGCCACTCGGCTTCGGCCACTCGGCTGTTCGGCCACTCGGCTCGGCAGTTCGGCACTCGGCGGTTCGGCCACTCGGCTCGGCGACTCGGCTCGGCGGTTCGGCCACTTGGCTCGGCACTCGGCAGTTCAGTCACTCGGCGGTTCGGCCACTCGGCTCGGCACTAGGCGGTTCGGCCATTCGGCTCGGCCATTCGGCACTCGGCAGTTCGGCCACTCGGCTCGGCACTCGGCTCGGCACTAGGCAGTTCAGCTCGGTCAGCCACTCTGCTCGGCAACTCGGCTCGGCCACTCTGCTCGACAACTCTGCTCGGCAGTTCACCACTCAGCCATTCAGCTCTCTCCGGCAAAGTATTTTGTAACAGTCTTAAAACAGATTCGTTTCTGTTGCGATGGCTGCGGACCAAGTGTGACAGTAGCAGAGCCAACTACTCAACAGGTGCAGGTAACCACTCCTACTGTACCTACTGTACCGATTGGGTCAGTCCCAATCAATCATGCCGAGAAGCCAGAGAAATTCATGGGAATGAATTTCAAGAGGTGGCAGCAGAAAATGCTTTTCTACTTGACCACTCTTAATCTGGCTAGGTTCTTGACTGAAGAACCACCTAAGGTACCTGAGGGTACTTTAGATGCCCAAACCTTCAATGCTGTGGAGGCTTGGAAGCACTCGGAGTTTCTTTGCAGAAACTATATCCTTAACTGTTTGGCAGATGCATTATATAATGTATATTGCTCAAAGAAGTCGGCTAAGGAATTATGGGAATCCTTAGACCTGAAATACAGAACAGAGGATGCGGGGGCCAAGAAATTTGTTGTTGGCCGATTCCTGGACTTCAAAATGGTGGACTCCAAGACGGTGATCAGCCAAGTCCAGGAACTTCAAGTGATCCTGCACGAGATTCACTCAGAAGGCATGATGCTGAGTGAAACCTTCCAGGTGGCAGCAATCATAGAGAAGCTCCCTCCCGGCTGGAAGGACTTCAAGAATTATTTGAAGCACAAAAGAAAGGAGATGAATATCGAGGAGCTCATCGTCCGACTCCGGATTGAGGAAGACAACAGGAGCTCAGACAAACGATCATTCACTCAGTCAATGGTCAAAGCCAATGTTGTTGAACATGGCGAGGGCTCAAAACGGAAGAAGTCAAAGTATTCCAAGATGGAGCCTAAAGGAGGCATTAGCAAAAAGAAATTCACGGGGAAATGCTTCAACTGTGACCGTGTTGGTCACAAATCTTCAGAGTGCAGAAAGCCCAAAGAAGAAGCATGAGGCTAATGTGAGCGAGGGACCAGATATGGATCTCTGCGCCGTCATTTCTGAAGTGAACCTCATCGGTTCAAACCCGCGATAGTGGTGGATTGATACAGGAGCCACCAAACATGTGTGCTGCAACAAGGAGCTTCTCCACGACTTTGAAGAAGTTAAAGATGGAGATAAGCTGTATATGGGGAATTCAGCAACCTCGGAGATCAAGGGCCGTGGAAAAGTGGTGCTGAAGATGACTTCGGGTAAGGATTTAACTCTGAACAATGTGTTGTATGTTCTGGAGATTCGAAAGAATCTGGTGTCCGGATCACTTTTAAGCAAGCATGGCTTTCGCATTGTATTTGAGTCGGACAGGGTAGTGTTGTCCAAAAATGGAATGTTTGTAGGAAAGGGGTATGAAAATGATGGGCTTTTTAAGCTCAGTGTAATGGCCATTAGGCCTAAAATGAATAAAAATGAAAGTTCTTCCTCTTATATGCTTGAGTCATCTGTGTTGTGGCATAGTAGACTAGGTCATGTTAATTACAATTCGATTCGAAGATTAATTAACATGCAAAGCATTCCGACATTCCTACTTGACCCGAAACAAAAGTGTAAGACTTGCGTTGAAGCGAAGATGACAAGGTCATCTTTTCAACATGTTGAAAGAAACACAGAACCACTCGGCTTAATCCATACAGACGTGTGCGACCTAAAAGGGGTTCCAACACGTGGTGGAAATAAATATTTTATTACTTTTATAGATGATAACACAAAATTCTGTTATGTGTATCTTCTAAAAAGTAAGGATGAGGCTATAGAGAAATTTATTCTCTATAAAACTGAGGTTGAAAATCATCTTAATAAGAAGATTAAGGTGGTTCGAAGTGATCGAGGAGGTGAATATGTTTCACCATTCGCTGAGTTTTGTGCTGAACATGGAATTAGGCACGAAACAACGGCTCCATATACTCCTCAGCAAAATGGTGTTGCTGAGAGGAAAAATCGAACTTTAAAAGAGATGATGAATGCTCTTTTATTAAGTTCTGGGCTACCAGAAAATTTATGGGGAGAGGCTGTGCTAACAGCGAATTACCTATTAAATAAGGTACCCCAGAAAAATATAGACAAGAGCCATTATGAATTATGGAATGGTAGAAAGCCATCCTATAAATACTTGCGAGTGTGGGGGTGTCTTGCTAAAAGTGTTGGTACCTAATCCAAAAAGGGTTAAAATAGGACCAAAAACTATTGACTGCATATTTCTAGGATATGCACAGAATAGTAGTGTTTACCGACTTCTAGTATATGAATCGCTAATTCCAGAAATAAATAAACTCGATAATTGAATCGAGAAATGCCTCATTCTTCGAAGATGTGTTTCCGTATAAGTCTAGAGAGGAAGCAAATTCCTCAAAGAGGACCTTTGAAACACAAGAAGAAGAACATGAGGGTGAACTAGAAGAGGTAGAGCTTAGATGGAGTAAAAGAGCTCGTGTGGAAAAATCCTATGGATCGGATTTTATCACTTTTATGTTGGAAAGTGAACCACAGAATTATACAGAAGCTTCTAAGATCTTCTGAAGGACCTCACTAGAAAGAAGCGATTGCATCTGAAATTACTTCTATCTTACAAAATCATACTTGGAGCTTATGGATCTTCCTCCTGAAGTAAGCCATTAGGCTGTAAGCGGATTTTTAAGAGGAAAAAGAAATCGGATGGCACAATAGATAGATACAAGGCTAGATTGGTAATTAAGGGTTACTGACAGCGTGAAGGCCTTGACTATTTTGATATATATGCTCCAATATCAAGAATAACCTCTATTAGAGTGTTATTAGCAATTGCCACATTGTGGAATTTGGAAATACATCAAATGGATGTTAAGACCGCTTTTCTAAATGGTAATTTAGAAGAGGAAATTTACATGGAACAACCTGAAGGATTTTCTGCTCCAGGATAGGAAAATAAGGTATGTAGATTGGTCAAGTCACTGTATGGCTTGAAACAAGCTCCTAAGCAGTGGCATGAGAAATTCGACAACGTCATGTTGAATAGTGGATTTAGAATCAATGAGTGTGATAAATGTATCTACAGCAAAATCATTGAAGATGGTTTTGTCATCTTGTGTCTTTATGTAGATGACATACTTATCATTGAAAATAGTGATAAGATAATTAAATCCACTAAGGAAATATTGAATTCAAGATTTGATATGAAAGACATGGGCCTAGCTGATGTGATTCTAAAAATTGAGATTCTTAGAACAGGTGAAGAACTTGTTCTTAGTTAGTCCTATTTTCCACCGTATCACAAGCCTTCCCGATTAGTCTAGTCGAAGGAAGCGTAGTCGGACTGACTGGACTTGAGTTCTTGGATCGTTCAGGACACATTTTGCAAACCAAATTGTAGACACAATACTGAGATAAGCTATCGTATTAAATGAACATGATTCCCTGAATCGCTTATCAGCCTTATCATTGACGTGTTTTTTGATTGCATTAAATGACAACATGCGCTATCTTTCTTGAGCCGCGAGCCACCATGCCTTGACGAAGATGTGTACAAGTGATATTGATGTCGTGTATATAAAGTGGATGACACAGATGCTCTCTTATTTCTATTTTTGAACATATAATGGTTGGGTTTGAATCTTCACACTTTCTGAGGCATTGTTACATCAGTCCTGGATGGGATCCATTAGGATGGGATCCAAGCCTTCTTCGACTTTATCCGATAGTCCCGCGGGCAACCTAAACAACCCTAAGGTATGTTTGCTGACGTTTATGTGTTGTTTAAACTAGATTGTTCCCTATTCACTTCCTCTTCCTTTTGTGCCTTCTTCCACCTTCAGCGTTCGGCTACAGTCATACCCTAATAAATTTTAGCATTGTTCCTTCTTTCCTTTCTCTTCCCATGGCTAATGACCCTACGCCGATCCTTGGTATGAGACCCAATGATTTGCTTGTACCTATGATAATGACTTAATGCTTAGGGAGCAGTATGGTATTCCTTCGGATCATTAGATCCGAATTTCGACACCAGAACACTGACCACATGAGCCACCTCCGGGTTATGCTACTTTCTTTATAGGTCAATTAGCCAGTGGCCTTAGGTTTTCTATACCTTCCTTTCTTCAAGACCTAGCTTCTTATTTTCAATGCTCTCTTTCCCAATTCACTCTCAACTCCTACCGTTTAATATGTAGTGCCTGTATTATTTCTCAAGTGTATCAAGTTCCTTTAGACCTTACCACTTTTCATTATTTTTTCTATCTGAAGAGGGGAGAGCCCAGAGTGGTTTATTTAGCTGCAAGGTCGGGCTATACTTTCCTAGATAAGTATCCAACTTTTCATAAGGGATGGAAGAATTAATATTTCTTTATCAAGCCTCTACACCCTTATACTTGGCCCACTGCTTAGCGTTCCAAGATGCCCCCCCCCCCAACCAGACTTAGGATAATATATGTTAGAGTCGGCCTATCTATCTATAGTGGACATCTTCTCCGTACTAAAATTCGATGTGAATATTTTGGTGAATAATGAAGCCCTTTTGTACTGAGTTGATATGAGCTTGAACATTATCGCGTTGGAAGAGAGACTGAGTAAGAGTTCTATCTTTTACTATCACTACAATAAAACCTCAAAATCACGACGAAATTTATTTCCGTCGCTAATTTAGCGATGGAAATTTAAATTTCTATCGCTATTTGTAATTAAGCGATGGAAAATATATTTTTGTTGCTAAATTGGCGACGGGGGTCTCTAAATTGGCGATAGAATTTAAATTCAGTTGCTAACTTAGCAATAAAAATAAATTTTGCCCCGTTTGGACCTTGAGGCTTTGAGTGAGCACTTGAATGGTTCGTTTGCCAAGGTATAGATTTCTAATGCTTTGTCTACTTTTAGGGTGGTTATACTGACGTAAAGATTTATGCAGACTCTTAAGAAATATCAAGAACTTCTGAGGCACCTTCCTTAGATGACCTCGAAGTGCCGACAATTGAAAACCCAAGTAGCTGAACTTAAGAATCAACTGAAGGCTCTGACTAGAGATATTGAGGAAGCCAGGGCCAGGGCTAGGGCTTTAGTGGAAAATGCCCATTTTGAAGTAGAAGCTGCCAAATTGGAGGCCGAGACTTCTCGAGCTGAGGTGGAAAAAATGCATCAAGATGCCAAGCTTCAGTTAGAAGAACATAGGCATAGGGAACAATCTCTTGAGAAAGTTAAGTCAACCCTTCAAGAGGCCGAGGGAGAGGTTCAGAAAACCAGTGAAGAAGTTATGGCTTTTAAGAAAGAGTTTGACCAAGCTAAAGAAGAGCTAATATCCCTTCAAACCCAGCAAGGAGAAGTTTGTTGTGATCTCTGTGAGGCAGTATCTAGAAGACAGGACCTAGAGCAATAATTTTTTAAGGAGAGACAAGAGAAAGAGAGAATTCTCTCCGAATTGGAATCTATAAAGAAAGAGATGGTGGATTATAAGAGAGGAGATGAAGAGTGTTGGATGGAACGGAATGCAGTTTTCCTTACTTCACAAGAGTATTATAATTTGCTAGGGATTCGGGCTGACAAGATGTTAAAATATGGATTTGAAAGAGTAGGTCGTCAATTTCTTCAATCGGGGATTATACCAAGAGGGGCTAACCTAAGTTTCCCGAATCCCCTAAAAGTTTGGGATGATCTACCTCCTTCCAAGAAGCTAGAGTAGTCACTGTGGTGTAATAGTGTCAGTTATTTTCCTATATTTTGGTTGGAAATGTTTGTTGTTAATCTTGATGTTTAATGTTAAACAACTTTACGCTAGTTTGTAAGATCTTTCCCAAAGCCTTGAATTTAAATCTTTCAATAAATTTGTACTACTTACTAGGAATATAGATTAAGCAATAGACAAGGATATTTGGGGATTAGATAGTAACCTACTCAAATCAAATAAACTATATTGATTACCCTGAATAAACTAAATAAAGGACAAAAATATATAAGGACCATATAACAACTCACTTAATCAAACGATAGTGCTTACCTAGGGCATTGGTACATTAAAATTTATAGCCACGAACTGAAGACTTGGTGTACCAATCTTGTCTTAAGGCAACATCGTGAGCTTGGGACTTGGTGTTCCGAGCATGTCATAAAGCAAATTCGCAAGCTCGGAGGTCGGTGTTCAGGGCCTATCGTAAGGCAAAGTCGCGAGCTTGAGACTTGGTGTTCCGAGTCCGTCGTAAGGCAAAGTCGCAAGCTTGGGGCTCGGTGTTTCGAGTTTGTCGTAAGACAAAGTCGCAAGCTCGGCATTGGTACTGAGACACTTGAGTAGAGGCCGGGATAATACTTTCCGAGTTAGAGTTCTTCCTCCTATATGATTTCCTCGAATACGTTGATGAATTTCTTATATGACATATTCAACCTCATTGGTATTGAGACACTTAGTAGAGATCAGGAGAAGGCTCGTTTGTACAAAATGTCTCCTACTACGGTGAATCTAGTTACATGCCTTTTGAGAATTTTAGCTCGATCGGAATTGGAGGGCAAGGTTCCATCTTTAAGAAAGGTGATGATAGGAATCCTCCAATCAGTGGGTTCGCTTATTTTTGTAACCTTATCAATGTGAGCTATAAGTTGATCATGTACTACGGGTTCTTCTTGTTCCTAATTAATCAAGACACTAGCTAATCTAGCTAGCTCATCTGCTTTTTAATTTTCAACCTGAGGTATTCTTTGAATTGTAATTTCTTGAAAAGCAATTTTTAATCTCTCGAAGGTCTTGGTATACCATCGGAGCCTATCATTACTAAGTTCAAAAGCTCCTTCAATCTGCTATGTAGCTAGTTGGAAATTTGAACAGATAACTACCCAAATTGTTCCTACATGTTTGACTATTTGTAACCTAGCAAGTAAGACTTCATACTCGACCTCGTTATTAGAGGCTTTAAAATGGAGTTTTATGACTATCTGTAAAGTGTTTCCTTTAGGAGAACATAATAAGATTGTGACTCCACTTCCCTGTTTGATGGATGACCTATCTACAAAGATTTTTCAAGTTTCTTGCACCTCCATGCTAGAGGTCTTAGTCAGGAAGTCGGTTAAGTCTTGGGCTTTTATGGCTGTTCTAGGTTGATATTGTATATCATACTCACTGAGCTCCGTAGCCCATTTTATTAATCGTTCTGAGGTCTCTAGATTAGTTAATACTCGGTCTAGAGCACTATTAGTCAGTACTGTGACTGGATGTGAGAGGAGGTATGGCTGGAGTCTACGAACAGTCAGGACTAAAGATAATGCAAGTTTTTCCAAAGTGATGTATCGAGTTTCAACATCCTTTAACAGATGGCTAGAGAAATAAATAAGTTGCTAAGTATTTCCTTTTTGTTGGATCAGAATTGAGCCCAAAGCATATTCAGAGAAAGACAGATAGAGCCATAGAGATTCTCCAGGTGTGGGCTATAACGAGACTGGCAGGATTGTTAAATAAGTCTTTAGATCGTTAAAAGGTTGTTCACATTTCTTATCTCAAGCAAATCTAGTTGCCTTGCGTAATATTTTAAAGAAGGAAAGACTCTTTCGTAGTCGATTGTGATATAAATCGTGATAATGTTGTAATTCATCCTACCAACATTTGAACTTCCTTGGTATTCTGTGGTGAAATCATGTTTTGCAAAGTTTGTACTTTTTTGGATTGACTTCTATCCTTCTTTTAGTTACTATATATCCCAGGAGCTGACCACTTTTGACGTCAAATAGGCACTTGTTAGAATTTAATTTGAGATTATATCTTTGCAAAGTATTACATGTTTCCTTAATATTGCTGATCAGGTTCTCAGCTTGAACTAATTTGATTAATATATCATCTATATATACCTCGACGTTGTACCTATCTGGTGCTTGAAAACTTTATCCATGAGTCACTGATTGGTGGCTCCTGTATTTTTCAACCTAAAAGACATAACTGTGTTCCTTCCAAGATGATAAAATTGACCTTTTCCTGATCTTCTTTGGCAAATGGAATTTGATGATATTCTTGATAGGCATCCAACATACATATGAGTTCACATCTTGAGGTGGAGTCCACTAATTGATCAATTCTAGGGAGGGGATAACAATCCTTAGGATATGCTTTATTGAGATCTCAAAAATCGATACAGATAATACTTGCCTCCAGATTTTGGGACCAACACTATGTTTGCAAGCCATGTTGAGAATTGAACTTCTCGAATATGCCTAGCTTCGAGAAGTTTAGTGATTTTGGCTTGAATTACTTTATCTTGTTCAAATCCGAAATGTCTCTTTTTCTGTTTCACAAGTCTAGAATCGGGGAGGCTATTGAGCCAATATTCCATTATGGTGGAGGTTATTCTTATAACTTCCTGAGGAACCCAAGCAAATACATCATTATTTTGGATGAGGTAGGCAATTAGCTTAATTTTTAATTTAGGTGTTAGATTGGCGGAGATTTGAGTGACTCTGTCTAACAACCTAGGCACGACCTTCTCTTTTTCTTTTTCTTGTGATAATTGGGGTGTGGGTGTTTCCTATAAAGAATGTACTTCATCCCGCAGGGTTCTCCCTACTTTTTTGATATCAACATGAACCATGACTGTGTAGCATTTTCGAGAGACAGCTTGATCTCTATTCACCGAGCCGATTTGATCATTTATCGAGAATTTTATTTTTTGATGAAAAGTGAAAACTACGACATAGAATGTATTGAGTGTTGATCTTCCCAGAATGATATTATATGAGGAGAGAGCATTTACCACTATAAAAATTACACTTGGAGTTCAGATTAAAGGATCTCGTCCCAAAAAAAGAGGTAGGCTAATCTGTCCTAACAGCTGTATTTCATGTCCAGTGAATCCAAGCAGAGGTGTGGAAATAAATTTCAACTCTGCTTAGTCTATTTGCATCTAGCTGAAGGCTTCTTTGAATAATATATTAATGGTACTGCCTGTATCAATGAATATCCAAGCTATGTCATAATTTGCTATTACGACATGAATGACCAAGGTGTCATTGTGGGGAGTGGAGACTCCTTCCAAGTCTTATAGACCGAAACTGATAATGGATCCCTTTGATTTGCCCCTCTTAGCACTAATATCATAACTTTCCAACCTTCCTCCATTAGTTTTTCTTGCACGATTAGGATCTCCATCTGTAGGTCCTCCCGAGATCATATTAATGATGCCCCGGTGAGGAGCATTATCCTGATGGGCTTGGTCTAGATGAGAATGATCTTTTCTTCAGTCATTTTGATGATTCTGATGTGGATTCGGAGAGTGTCGTCGGGGGGACTTGGTCTCTTGATGTCTGGTGGGATTAGTTCGACTCTTATTCCTTCATTCTTCTATATTTCTCTATCGGGAGTATTTATGGGGGATTGGATGCCCGGATGGGGGGATGAAGCTCTCTTTCCTTGTTATTTTTTGATGACTCGACCTCCCTCTTGTGCCAACTGCTTATATTCATTAGTGTTATGACTAGACGATTGATGATAAGTACATAAACAAACATGCTCTTCTATAGGGATATGAGTGGTTGTTTCTACAGGATGTTTCTACAGGAACAAGGAAAGAGGTTACGACGTGTAGTGTACGTCCTTTTCATCTGGAGGGCATATAGTTGAATCGTGATGCCTCCTTATTAGTTGTGGATTGAGAGATTTTCTTATCTGATCTCGAGCTATTGTCCCAATGGGTAAGTTGTGTTTCTTCTAGATGTATACACTTTTCGGCTCTTTCCAACAACTTGAATTAATTGACAGGAGATTTTTTCACTAGGGATCTGAAGAATTCTCCATCTATACATCCTTGAGAAAAGACACTGGTTAATACTTTTGTGGGGTGGTAGGGGCATCCCAAACGACCCGGTCGAATTGCTAGATGTATTCTCTAAGAGTTTTTCGAGATTTTTGCTTCATGGTAAATAGATTTAATGGTGTCTTCTGATATCTTTTGCTACTAACAATTGATGAAGGACAACAGTTTTGAAATCAGTAAAGGAATGTATGGATGAAATAGGAAGACGGTTGAACCACCTCTGAGCAGAGCTCGACAAGATGGTTAAGAAAATTTGGCATTTAACTCCATCCAGATACTAATGTAATAGAGCATAATTCTTGAAATGGCACAAGTGGTCCTTTGGATCTGATGATTCGGTGTATTCTCCCAATTGTGGTTGTCGGAAGTGCCGAGACAATTCTAATCTAGGACTTTTCTAGAGAAAAGTGTTCAGAGTATGTTTATCTCTTCCGCAATTGTTGTCATGTCCTTATAGTCAAGCAACGACATTTCAGCTCTTGACTCATGTGAATCTTCGTCTGGATAAGTTGCTGCCTCCTTATTAAAAGAGTTCATAATGGGCATGTCTCCATCCAATGATAACGATAATTTTTTATGGGGGAAGGGATCTTCCGGGGAAGGTAAAGGAACTCCTGAAGGAGGTAATAATGAGTATTGTTGTAGTACCTTTAACATTGTCTGAAATACTAATTCATTGATCTTTTCAGGCGTGACCATCATCTTGTCACCACAACTTTTTTTCCTCAGCAGAGCCATGCTCACCAATGATTCCTCCAGTGTTAACCATCGTAGCATCTCGACTTAGATTTCCTACAGACGACGTCAATTTGTTCCAACCAATACACCATAGATGATCAAGCCGTCGATTCAGGAATTGCTAACGTGCACGCTCCTTGAAAATAGTTGTCGAGAAAGATAAAGGGACTTGAAAAATACTTAAAAAGAGAGTCAGAATGGCGTCGGGGATGGGTCCCGACAAGCCACTCCGATGCTTAAGTTAAAATTTTTACGTGAGGAAGGAGTTTTAATGACTTGAAGAAATTAGGATTGATCTGTGCATACCTGTGTTCATGAGTATGGGTTCTCTTTTATAGATTGTTAACATCCATTTAAAATATTATTCTGAAATATCCATTCCAGTTTTAGAAAGATTCTAATTTTGTCTGTGTTTTTTAGGGATATTTTCTTATTTTTTTTAAAGAAATAGTCTTAGACTCTCCTTATTGCACGGGTCAATCGACTCCTTAGGCCCTAAGATGAGGGACCCGAGGCTAAGATAAGGTCGACATGTGATGCTAAGCGAGTGCCGAGGCTGGAGGTCGAGGTCAGGACTCGAGGTCGAAATGACGTCAGCACGTAATGTCGAGCGAGTGCCAAGGCTAGAGCTCGAGGTCAGGACTCGAGACCGAAATTAGGTCGGTACGTGATGTCGAGCGAGTGTGGAGGCTGGAGCTCGAGGTCAGGACTCGAGGGCAAGATGAGATCGGCACGTGATGCCGAGCGAATGTCGAGGTTGAAGCTCGAGGTGGGGACTCGAGGCTGAGATGAGGTCAGCACATGATGTCGAACGAGCACCAAGATCAAAACTTGACCTAGAGCTTGAGGTCGGGGATTTGAGGCTGAGATGAAATCGACACGTGATATCGAGTGAGCATCGAGGTCGGAGCTTGAGCCGGAGCATTCAATTTTTATTGTATCGTATTGAAGAGACTTGTATATATGTAGCATCACACATTTTGTAACCCTTCTAGAGAATAAGTTACCAAAAATTCTTAAACGGTGCTCATATACTAAAACATATTCAATTTATTTAATACGAGAACGAATAAATTTTCAGTAGAAAAATAAAAAAAAAACAATCAACTCATTTAAAAAAAATGCGGTGTTTGATTGCAAAATTGTCTGGTCTCGTCGGCATTTCCAAGCCCAGCCCAAAATACAAAAGCCGCCCCGAGATTTTAGGGTTTAGGGTTTTAAGCAGAGAGGAACCACGACCACAGTTGACACTTCGCGCTCCTCTCACACTGCTGAGGGCTCGCAAGGGATTGATCTTTCTTTCCTCCTCTTCCCTTCGATCTGCTCCTGTTGGAGAATAGGAAGTGGGATGGCCATGTCATCCCTAAGAAGAGCTGCTACCCTATCCGCTAGGTGAGCACTTTAGAATCGGAGGAAGTTCATATCTCGGCACAACATTCCTTCTTAGTGGCTGTTTCATCGTTTAACCGAGGCTTGTGATGAAAATTCGGTTTTTTGGTTCAAGCTATTTGATTTGTTGATGTTTTCTGCATCTTTGATTTTTTCATTTATGCTTGACGCACCCGTACACATAATAATCTTCCTTTTTATTTAGAGATTTTTTTTTTTGACTTTGAAGAAGAGTTACATTAGGTGAGTTCCACGGTTACAAGTCGTTTTCTTCTTTGACAAATATTGACGCATTAACCATTTGCTTCACCTTTCTGTTAAATGTTGTGCTAGTGGCAATGGAGGTTCTTGCTAATTTTGCCATTTTTTATTCGCTTAACCATATGTGCTCTTGCATCGTCGTTCTCAAAAACCAAGTGAATGGTGCAAGGTTTTCATTTCTGGAGCTGAGAGACTAGTGTTGATGCTTTTGCTTCATTCATCACCGAGAAATATACTCCGATCAATTTAGCTGACTCTAAGAGAAAACGCATAATATACCATATTTTGGTGAATCTTATCTTAAGGGCTGATAAGAAGAAAGATTAATAGTAGCTTGTAGAAGCTAAATGTTTGTCATTGATCTTTTCTCTAATTTTATGGTGATTTCAGGGGTCATAATATCAGCAATATGGTGGCTCGTGGATCTTTCAATGGATCTGAATTATCAAGAAGCAGTTTGATGCATGAAAAAGGGAACTTTCGTTTATGTTCTGGCATGTTGGAGAATTACTTACTTTCAAGGTCATACTCTAGTAGATGTTCTAACTTCAAGAGCTCTTGCCTATGGTCACGGAATCTTTCCTCTAATGTTGGAGCAAGGTCAGGCGAGAAGGATAATGATTCTGAGGATGGGCTTCCTGATATAGATGAAGCTGCTGAAGGTACAGTAGAACCAGATGAGGAAGTGGAGAATGAGGAGTTTTATACTGAAGGGGGGATTTTGGATGGTGAATCAGATTCTGTTGGAAACAGATCGCCGGGAAATAGAGTTGAATCTCCACTTTCTGTGGCTATAATCAAAGCTCCGCGATACTCTGTTAATAACATACTTATTAAGTGGGTGGAAGAAGGTAATCCTTTGGGACGACGTGAAATCTCTCTTGTGATGCTGAATCTTAGGAAGCGTCGGCTTTATACAAAGGCTTTGCAGGTGTTACATTTATTCTCTAAATAAATTTTCAATTTGTACTAACTTATATCCTGCTAAACTGAAATAGCTATAATGAATACCTGCTTCTTTCACTCTTAAGACCGTTGTATGTTGCTTGGTTATTTCCTAAAGCATTTCCTGTTCACCATAGTTTTTTCCCTAGTTTTGTTCGATCAAAAAATGTCTTGTAGGATCAAGCCACGATCATATTTTGAATGTGCATTTGGATTAGGTTAAGTGGATTAAGAATTAAAGTGCCACATATTTTACTCTGGTCCTTTTGTCTTGAGTCTCTTCTATTGAATGCTGCAGCTGTGTTAGCTTTTTCTTGCTGACTGTTATAGTTGTATGTTACTGCTGCAGCACTATTATGCATGGCACCATCATGGTGAATATTTTTTGCTTGGTAAAAAGGTTTGAATCATTGGCTAATATTTGGCATCATATGTTTTCGTCTTAGTCCATTGATAGGAGTTATAAAGTGCTTCTCGTTTTGTCACTAAAACCAAAAAAGGTGACAATATAAAAGATAATCAACAAACAAAACCACGGGTACACAGTATCAGATTGAGTCTGTCAAGCATTGGATTTACCTGGTTCCTGCTATGGTTGAAAATGTGATACAGTTTGTCTTTATAAGTTGATTTATCAACACTTTCTCAATTATCTTCTCTACTATCGGACCTGTTCTGTTTAGGTGAGTGATTTTTTCCCCAAAAGATCTATTTTAGACCTGCACTAGCTAGCAGAATTGCAATGCTCATTTGATAGGCACAAATGTCTGAACACTTGAAAAATCATGTCTTCAGCATTCGGATTTTTATTGTATAGTTAATTTAATCAACTTAAGATTTTCACTATAGATTTATATGAAACATACCTTAGCAGTTGCCTGACTATTCATCTTTGTTAAATCATGGTTCTAAAGGAATTTTTTGTAGATTATTCTCAATATGCATATATTCAACTATGAACCAATCTAAAAAAGTTTTTCTCATTGTTGTTTTATCATTGTTAAGTTGACAAATATTTGGTCTCTGTGCTGCAACCCTAAGAATAACATCTTGCAATATGCATTTAGATTGTTCTATTTTTTTTTTTTTGTTTATTTTACTTTTTGTAGGCTGTTCCAATTCCCTTCATGAATTTGTTTATTGTACTGACTCGTTCTTTTGTTGATTTATTTCATTATTCCTCCAAGTTTGGAGGAGAATTTATAATAAAACTAATAGTTGTCTGCATCTACATCATATTTATAGCAAATCAACAAGACAGTGTCTTTAAATTGTTATTTGAATTTTCCATATATTTTACTTTTTTTTCAAAACTAGCACAGTCATTTCTTTGATTTTTTGTAGTTCATTGATTGGCTTGAAGCAAATAAACGGATTGAATTTATTGAGCACGATTATGCTTCCCGTTTGAATTTGATTTGCAAACTGGATGGTCTTCAGAAGGCTGAGAATTACTTACAGAAAATTCCAGTATCACATAGGGGCGAGGTGGTTTACAGGACTCTTCTTGCTAATTGTGTCACTTCTAACAATTTAAGGAAAGCAGAAGAGGTGTTTAACAGAATTAAGGATCTTGGTCTCCCTATCACAAAATTTATTTGCAATCAGCTACTGATGCTTTATAAAAGGGTAGACCTGAAGAAGATTCCTGAGGTTCTCACAATGATGGAAAAGGAAAATATAAAACCATCTCTCTTAACATACAGACTACTTATAGATACAAAAGGTCGTGCAAGTGACATATCAGGCATGGAGCAAATTATAGATATGATGAAGGCTGAAGGGCTGGAGCCTGATTTGATGATTCAATGTACCACTGCGAAGTACTATATTTCTGCTGGCCTCAATGAGAAAGCAGAAGCAGTCTTAAAGGAGATGGAAGGCGATGACATCCAGGAAAATTATGTTACACGCAAGGTTCTTTCTTCCTCTTTATGCAGCTCTTGGTAAAGCAGATGATGTGGGAAGGATATGGGAGATTTGCAAGTCTAGCAGACGACGCGATGAGTATGTAGCTGCGATCGAGGCATGGGGTAAACT
>NC_133868.1:4507277-4685605 GCF_044706935.1 Curcuma longa | reverse complement strand
TTGGATTGACTTCTATCCTTCTTTTAGTTACTATATATCCCAGGAGCTGACCACTTTTGACGTCAAATAGGCACTTGTTAGAATTTAATTTGAGATTATATCTTTGCAAAGTATTACATGTTTCCTTAATATTGCTGATCAGGTTCTCAGCTTGAACTAATTTGATTAATATATCATCTATATATACCTCGACGTTGTACCTATCTGGTGCTTGAAAACTTTATCCATGAGTCACTGATTGGTGGCTCCTGTATTTTTCAACCTAAAAGACATAACTGTGTTCCTTCCAAGATGATAAAATTGACCTTTTCCTACTTTCTTCGGCAAATGGAATTTGATGATATTCTTGATAGGCATCCAACATACATATGAGTTCACATCTTGAGGTGGAGTCCACTAATTGATCAATTCTAGGGAGGGGATAACAATCCTTAGGATATGCTTTATTGAGATCTCGAAAATCGATACAGATAATACTTGCCTCCAGATTTTGGGACCAACACTATGTTTGCAAGCCATGTTGAGAATTGAACTTCTCGAATATGCCTAGCTTCGAGAAGTTTAGTGATTTTGGCTTGAATTACTTTATCTTGTTCAAATCCGAAATGTCTCTTTTTCTGTTTCACAAGTCTAGAATCGGGGAGGCTATTGAGCCAATATTCCATTATGGTGGAGGTTATTCTTATAACTTCCTGAGGAACCCAAGCAAATACATCATTATTTTGGATGAGGTAGGCAATTAGCTTAATTTTTAATTTAGGTGTTAGATTGGCGGAGATTTGAGTGACTCTGTCTAACAACCTAGGCACGACCTTCTCTTTCTTTTTCTTGTGATAATTGGGGTGTGGGTGTTTCCTATAAAGAATGTACTTCATCCCGCAGGGTTCTCCCTACTTTTTTTGATATCAACATGAACCATGACTGTGTAGCATTTTTCGAGAGACAACTTGATCTCTATTCACCGAGCCGATTTGATCATTTATTGAGAATTTTATTTTTTGATGAAAAGTGAAAACTACGACATAGAATGTATTGAGTGTTGATCTTCCCAGAATGATATTATATGAGGAGAGAGCATTTACCACTATAAAAATTACACTTGGAGTTCAGATTAAAGGATCTCGTCCCAAAAAGAGGAGGCCTAATCTGTCCTAACAGCTGTATTTCATGTCCAGTGAATCCAAGCAGAGGTGTGGAAATAAATTTCAACTCTGCTTAAGTCTATTTGCATCTAGCTGAAGGCTTCTTTGAATAATATATTAATGGTACTGCCTGTATCAATGAATATCCAAGCTATGTCATAATTTGCTATTACGACATGAATGACCAAGGTGTCATTGTGGGGAGTGAGACTCCTTCCAAGTCTTATAGACCGAAACTGATAATGGATCCCTTTGATTTGCCCCTCTTAGCACTAATATCATAACTTTCCAACCTTCCTCCATTAGTTTTTCTTGCACGATTAGGATCTCCATCTGTAGGTCCTCCCGAGATCATATTAATGATGCCCCGGTGAGGAGCATTATCCTGATGGGCTTGGTCTAGATGAGAATGATCTTTTCTTCAGTCATTTTGATGATTCTGATGTGGATTCGGAGAGTGTCGTCGGGGGGACTTGGTCTCTTGATGTCTGGTGGGATTAGTTCGACTCTTATTCCTTCATTCTTCTATATTTCTCTATCGGGAGTATTTATGGGGGATTGGATGCCCGGATGGGGGGATGAAGCTCTCTTTCCTTGTTATTTTTTGATGACTCGACCTCCCTCTTGTGCCAACTGCTTATATTCATTAGTGTTATGACTAGACGATTGATGATAAGTACATAAACAAACATGCTCTTCTATAGGGATATGAGTGGTTGTTTCTACAGGATGTTTCTACAGGAACAAGGAAAGAGGTTACGACGTGTAGTGTACGTCCTTTTCATCTGGAGGGCATATAGTTGAATCGTGATGTCTCCTTATTAGTTGTGGATTGAGAGATTTTCTTATCTGATCTCGAGCTATTGTCCCAATGGGTAAGTTGTGTTTCTTCTAGATGTATACACTTTTCGGCTCTTTCCAACAACTTGAATTAATTGACAGGAGATTTTTTCACTAGGGATCTGAAGAATTCTCCATCTATACATCCTTGAGAAAAGACACTGGTTAATACTTTTGTGGGGTGGTAGGGGCATCCCAAACGACCCGGTCGAATTGCTAGATGTATTCTCTAAGAGTTTTTCGAGATTTTTGCTTCATGGTAAATAGATTTAATGGTGTCTTCTGATATCTTTTGCTACTAACAATTGATGAAGGACAACAGTTTTGAAATCAGTAAAGGAATGTATGGATGAAATAGGAAGACGGTTGAACCACCTCTGAGCAGAGCTCGACAAGATGGTTAAGAAAATTTGGCATTTAACTCCATCCAGATACTAATGTAATAGAGCATAATTCTTGAAATGGCACAAGTGGTCCTTTGGATATGATGATTCGGTGTATTCTCCCAATTGTGGTTGTCGGAAGTGCCGAGACAATTCTAATCTAGGACTTTTCTAGAGAAAAGTGTTCAGAGTATGTTTATCTCTTCCGCAATTGTTGTCATGTCCTTATAGTCAAGCAACGACATTTCAGCTCTTGACTCATGTGAATCTTCGTCTGGATAAGTTGCTGCCTCCTTATTAAAAGAGTTCATAATGGGCATGTCTCCATCCAATGATAACGATAATTTTTTATGGGGGAAGGGATCTTCCGGGGAAGGTAAAGGAACTCCTGAAGAGGTAATAATGAGTATTGTTATAGTACCTTTAACATTGTCTGAAATACTAATTCATTGATCTTTTCAAGTGTGACCATCATCTTGTCACCACAACTTTTCCTCTCAGCAGAGCCATGCTCACCAACGATTCCTCCAGTGTTAACCATCGTAGCATCTCGACTTAAATTTCCTACAGATGACGTCAATTTGTTCCAACCAATACACCATAGATGATCAAGCCGTCGATTCAGGAATTGCTAACGTGCACGCTCCTTGAAAATAGTTGTCGAGAAAGATAAAGGGACTTGAAAAATACTTAAAAAGAGAGTCAGAATGGCGTCGGGGATGGGTCCCGACAAGCCACTCCGATGCTTAAGTTAAAATTTTTGCGTGAGGAAGGAGTTTTAATGACTTGAAGAAATTAGGATTGATCTGTGCATACCTGTGTTCATGAGTATGGGTTCTCTTTTATAGATTGTTAACATCCGTTTAAAATATTATTCTGAAATATCCATTCCAGTTTTAGAAAGATTCTAATTTTGTCTGTGTTTTTTAGGGATATTTTCTTATTTTTTTTAAAGAAATAGTCTTAGACTCTCTTTATTGCACGGGTCAATCGACTCCTTAGGCCCTAAGATGAGGGACCTGAAGCTAAGATAAGGTCGACATGTGATGCTAAGCGAGTGCCGAGGCTGGAGCTCGAGGTCAGGACTCGAGGTCGAAATGAGATCGGCATGTAATGTCAAGTGAGTGCCAAGGCTAGAGCTCGAGGTCAGGACTCGAGACTGAAATTAGGTCAACACGTGATGTCGAGCGAGTGTGGAGGCTAGAGCTCGAGGTCAGGACTCGAGGCCGAGATGAGGTTGGCACGTGATGCCGAACGAATGTCAAGGCTGGAGCTCGAGGTGGGGACTCGAGGCTGAGATGAGGTCGGCACGTGAAGCCGAGCGAGCGCCAAGATCAAAACTTGACCCAGAGCTTGAGGTCGGGGATTTGAGACTGAGATGAGATCAACACATGATATCGAGCAAGCGTCGAGGCGGGAGCTTGAGCCGGAGCATTCAATTTTTATTGTATCGTATTGAAGAGACTTGTATGTATGTATCATCATACATTTTGTAATCCTTCTCGAGAATAAGTTTCCAAAAATTCATAAACGGTGCTCGTATACTAAAACCATATTCAATTTATTTAATACGAGAATGAATAAATTTCCAATAGAAAAATAAAAAAAAAATACAATCAACTCGTTTTAAAAAAAATGCGGTGTTTGATTGCAAAATTGTCTGGTCTCGTCGGCATTGCCAAGCCCAGCCCAAAATACAAAACCGCCCCGAGATTTTAGGGTTTAGGGTTTTAAGCAGAGAGGAACCACGACCACAGTTGACACTTCGCGCTCCTCTCACACTGCTGAGGGCTCGCAAGGGATTGATCTTTCTTTCCACCTCTTCCCTTCGATCTGCTCCTGTTGGAGAATAGGAAGTGGGATGGCCATGTCGTCCCTAAGAAGAGCTGCTACCCTATCCGCTAGGTGAGCACTTTAGAATCGGAGGAAGTTCATATCTCGGCACAACATTCCTTCTTAGTGGCTGTTTCATCGTTTAACCGAGGCTTGTGATGAAAATTCGTTTTTTTGGTTCAAGCTATTTGATTTGTTGATGCTTTCTGCATCTTTGATTTTTTTCATTTATGCTTGACGCACCCGTACACATAATAATCTTCCTTTTTATTTAGAGATTTTTTTTTTTGACTTTGAAGAAGAGTTACATTAGGTGAGTTCCACGGTTACAAGTCGTTTTCTTCTTTGACAAATATTGACGCATTAACCATTTGCTTCACTTTTCTGTTAAATGTTGTGCTAGTGGCAATGGAGGTTCTTGCTGATTTTGCCATTTTTTATTCGCTTAACCATATGTGCTCTTGCATCGTCAGCGTTCTCAAAAACCAAGTGAATGGTGCAAGGTTTTCATTTCTGGAGCTGAGAGACTAGTGTTGATGCTTTTGTTTCATTCATCACCGAGAAATATACTCCGATCAATTTAGCTGACTCTAAGAGAAAACACATAATATAACATATTTTGGTGAATCTTATCTTAAGGGCTGATAAGAAGAAAGATTAATAGTAGCTTGTAGAAGCTAAATGTTTGTCATTGATCTTTTCTCTAATTTTATGGTGATTTCAGGGGTCATAATAGCAATATGGTGGCTCGTGGATCTTTCAATGGATCTGAATTATCAAGAAGCAGTTTGGTGCATGAAAAAGGGAACTTTCGTTTATGTTCTGGCATATTGGAGAATTACTTACTTTCAAGGTCATACTCTAGTAGATGTTCTAACTTCAAGAGCTCTTGCCTATGGTCACGGAATCTTTCCTCTAATGTTGGAGCAAGGTCAGGCGAGAAGGATAATGATTCTGAGGATGGGCTTCCTGATATAGATGAAGCTGCTGAAGGTACAGTAGAACCAGATGAGGAAGTGGAGAATGAGGAGTTTTATACTGAAGGGGGGATTTTGGATGGTGAATCAGATTCTGTTGGAAACAGATCGCCGGGAAATAGGGTTGAATCTCCACTTTCTGTGGCTATAATCAGAGCTCCGCGATACTCTGTTAATAACATACTTATTAAGTGGGTGGAAGAAGGTAATCCTTTGGGACGACGTGAAATCTCTCTTGTGATGCTGAATCTTAGGAAGCGTCGGCTTTATACAAAGGCTTTGCAGGTGTTACATTTATTCTCTAAATAAATTTTCAATTTGTACTAACTTATATCCTGCTAAACTGAAATAGCTATAATGAATACCTGCTTCTTTCACTCTTAAGACTGTTGTATGTTGCTTGGTTATTTCCTAAAGCATTTCCTGTTCACCATAGTTTTTTCCCTAGTTTTGTTCGATCAAAAAATGTCTTGTAGGATCAAGCCACGATCATATTTTGAATGTGCATTTGGATTAGGTTAAGTGGATTAAGAATTAAAGTGCCACATATTTTACTCTGGTCCTTTTGTCTTGAGTCTCTTCTATTGAATGCTGCAGCTGTGTTAGCTTTTTCTTGCTGACTGTTATAGTTGTATGTTACTGCTGCAGCACTATTATGCATGGCACCATCATGGTGAATATTTTTTGCTTGGTAAAAAGGTTTGAATCATTGGCTAATATTTGGCATCATATGTTTTCGTCTTAGTCCATTGATAGGAGTTATAAAGTGCTTCTCGTTTTGTCACTAAAACCAAAAAAGGTGACAATATAAAAGATAATCAACAAACAAAACCACGGGTACACAGTATCAGATTGAGTCTGTCAAGCATTGGATTTACCTGGTTCCTGCTATGGTTGAAAATGTGATACAGTTTGTCTTTATAAGTTGATTTATCAACACTTTCTCAATTATCTTCTCTACTATCGGACCTGTTCTGTTTAGGTGAGTGATTTTTTCCCCAAAAGATCTATTTTAGACCTGCACTAGCTAGCAGAATTGCAATGCTCATTTGATAGGCACAAATGTCTGAACACTTGAAAAATCATGTCTTCAGCATTCGGATTTTTATTGTATAGTTAATTTAATCAACTTAAGATTTTCACTATAGATTTATATGAAACATACCTTAGCAGTTGCCTGACTATTCATCTTTGTTAAATCATGGTTCTAAAGGAATTTTTTGTAGATTATTCTCAATATGCATATATTCAACTATGAACCAATCTAAAAAAGTTTTTCTCATTGTTGTTTTATCATTGTTAAGTTGACAAATATTTGGTCTCTGTGCTGCAACCCTAAGAATAACATCTTGCAATATGCATTTAGATTGTTCTATTTTTTTTTTTTTGTTTATTTTACTTTTTGTAGGCTGTTCCAATTCCCTTCATGAATTTGTTTATTGTACTGACGCGTTCTTTTGTTGATTTATTTCATTATTCCTCCAAGTTTGGAGGAGAATTTATAGTAAAACTAATAGTTGTCTGCATCTACATCATATTTATAGCAAATCAACAAGACAGTGTCTTTAAATTGTTATTTGAATTTTCCATATATTTTACTTTTTTTTTCAAAACTAGCACAGTCATTTCTTTGATTTTTTGTAGTTCATGGATTGGCTTGAAGCAAATAAACGGATTGAATTTCTTGAGCACGATTATGCTTCCCGTTTGAATTTGATTTGCAAACTGGATGGTCTTCAGAAGGCTGAGAATTACTTACAGAAAATTCCAGTATCACATAGGGGCGAGGTGGTTTACAGGACTCTTCTTGCTAATTGTGTCACTTCTAACAATTTAAGGAAAGCAGAAGAGG
This sequence comes from Curcuma longa, assembly GCF_044706935.1. NCBI lineage: Eukaryota > Viridiplantae > Streptophyta > Magnoliopsida > Zingiberales > Zingiberaceae > Curcuma > Curcuma longa. The sequence goes on along the minus strand of NC_133868.1, from coordinate 4,678,578 downwards.
TGTTTAACAGAATTAAGGATCTTGGTCTCCCTATCACAAAATTTATTTGCAATCAGCTACTGATGCTTTATAAAAGGGTAGACCTGAAGAAGATTCCTGAGGTTCTCGCAATGATGGAAAAGGAAAATATAAAACCATCTCTCTTAACATACAGACTACTTATAGATACAAAAGGTCGTGCAAGTGACATATCAGGCATGGAGCAAATTATAGATATGATGAAGGCTGAAGGGCTGGAGCCTGATTTGATGATTCAATGTACCGCTGCGAAGTACTATATTTCTGCTGGCCTCAATGAGAAAGCAGAAGCAGTCTTCAAGGAGATGGAAGGTGATGACATCCAGGAGAATTATGTTGCACGCAAGGTTCTTCTTCCTCTTTATGCGGCTCTTGGTAGAGCAGATGATGTGGGAAGGATATGGGAGATTTGCAAGTCTAGCAGAAGACTCGATGAATATTTAGCTGCGATTGAGGCATGGGGTAAACTTGGGAATATTGAAAAGGCAGAGGAAGTCTTTGAGGACATGATCAAGGTATGGTCGAATGTCTCAGCAAAGCAGTACATTGCTCTATTAAAAGTCTACGCGGACAATAAACTATTATCCAAGGGAAAGGATTTTGCCAAGCGGATGACGAATGATGGCTGTCATATTGGTCCTGTAACTTGGGATGTGCTGATAAATCTGTATGCAGAGGCTGGAGAGCTGGAGAAAGCTGATTCAATATTGCAGCAAGCATCACAGCGCACTGAGAATAAGCCCCATTACTCCTCATATATGACGCTGTTCGACAAATACTCCAAGAAGGGAGACGTCCAAAATGCTGAGAAGATATTTCTGCGTCTGAAGCGAGCTGGATATGTTGGAAGATTGAAGCCGTATCAGTACCTACTCCAGGCCTACATAAATGCCAAGGCACCAGCTTATGGATTCAGGGACAGGATGAAAGCTGACAATATGCATCCTAACAAGGATATGGTTGCACAACTTGTTGCTGCTGATGCATTGATCAAGTCTCAGACTTCAGATTTGTTTGATTGAGCTTGGGCTTTATTGTTCAATCGAAAACATTACTCGTCTTCCTGATATCTAGCTCAGATGCTGCTGTAGAATCCTGTCATTGGAATGTTTCTCTTCATGATTCCTTCTGCCCTAAGCATTTGAAGCTCTGGTTGTAGAATGAATTTACATGTTTCATACGATATCATGTTCTTTTGAGATTGCTGTGATACATTTTATATGGATCTGGAGAATCGAGATGCGATAATGTCTTAAACCTCTTAACCCTAATGACTGTGATGACATTTGAGTTTGTAGTTGGATTTCTTGAATTCAATTGCTTAATTTGCATCAGCATTCCTAGTCTGACGATACTGCTCTTAAAATAAGATGCTTTTTCGATGATTCGATAAAAAAAATGCCCTTTTATCTTTGCCCACAAATTAAAATCAACTCGTTTGAAAGCGAGCGTTTTATTCCAAATTGTCTGTTATCGTCAGCATTTCCGAGCCAGCCCCAAAAACGGGAGCCGGCCCGAGCTTTTACAGGGTTTAGGGTTTTAGGCAGGGGCACGCACCAGGACCACATTTGACGCTCCCCGGTCCTCTCAGACTGCTGGGAGCTCGCAAGAAGATCTTTCTTTCGTCCTCTTCCTTTTCGATCAGCTCCAGTCGGAGAATAGGAAGTGGAGTGGCCATGCCTGCCCTAAGAAGAGCTGCTACCCTCTCCGCGAGGTGAGTACTTTAGAATCGGAGGAAGTTCTTATCTTGACACAATATTACCTGCTTTGTGCCTTCTCCATCGTTTATCGTTGGCTTTTTTATGAAAAACTTGTTTTTTTTTAGTTCAAGCTATTTGGTTTGTTGATGTTTTTGTGCATCTTTGATTAATCATGTATGTTTGGCGCATCCATAATAGTCCTTTTATTTAGAAATTCTTGGACTTTGAATAAGACTTACATTATGTGAGTTCCGTGGTTGCAAGTTGGTTTCTTTGACAAATATTGATGCATTAGACATTTGGTTCATCTGTCTGTCAAACGTGTTAGTGGAAATGGAGATTCTTGTTAATTTTGCCACTTTTTCTCCGCTTACTGCATGTGCTCTTGCATCGGTCAACATTCTTGAAGACCAAGTGAATGGCGCAAAGTTTTCGTTTTTGGAGCTGAGATTCTAGTGTTGACAATTGCATTTTTGTTCCATTCATCACAGATAAATAGACACTGATCAATTTAGCCGGCTATTAGAGAAAACACATAATATAACATATTTTGGCAAATCTTATCCTAAGGACTGATAAGAAGAAAGATTAATAGTAGATTGTAGAAGTTAAATGTTTGCCATTGGTATTTTCTTTGATTTTATGGTAATCTCAGGGGTCATAGTATCAGCATTATGGTGGCTCGTGGATGTTTCCATGGATCTGAATTATCGAGAAATAGCTTGGTGCAAGAAAAAGGGAACTTTCACTTATGTTTTGGCATATTGGAGTATTTCTCACTGTCAAAGTCATACTCTAGTAGATGTCCTAACTTCACAAGGTCTCTCCTATGGTCGCGGAATCTTTCTTCTCATGTTGGAGCAATATCAGGCGAGAAGGATAATGATTCTGAGGATAGGTTTTCCGAACTAGACGAGCCTGCTGAAGATATGGTAGAGCCGGATGAAAGAGTGGAGAATAAGGAGTTTGAAACTGAAGAAGGGATTTTGGGTGGTGAATCAGATTTTGTTGGAAACAGATCACTGGGAAAGAGGATTGAATCTCCGCTTTCCATGGCCATAATCAGAGCTCCACGATACTCTCTTAATAGTGTACTTAATAAGTGGGTGAAACACGGCAATCCTTTGGGGCGAGGTGAAATCTCTGTTGCAATGCTGATTCTTAGGAAGCGCCGGCTTTATGCAAAGGCTCTACAGGTGTTACTCTTATCCTCTAAATATATTTTCAGTTTGTACAAACTTATATTCTGCTGAACTGAAATAGCTTTCTCAATTATTTTCAATGCTTTCTAAGTCGATCTATCATTGCTTTCTCAATTATTTTCACCTGTTGAAAATACTATCGGACCTGTTCTATTAGGTGAGAGAAAATTATTTGCAAAAAGATCTTCTATTCTAGACCTGACACTAGCTAGCAGAATCTCAATGTTCACGTGGTAGACTTAAGTGACATGAATGTCTAAACACTTGGAAAATTATGTCTCGAGCATTAGAATTTTCACTGTTTAATTAATTTAATCAGCCTAAGATTTTCACTAGAGATTTATATGAAACATACCTTAGCAGTTGCCTGACTATTCATCTTCTTTGTTAAACCGTGGTTCTAAAGGAGTTTTGTGTAGATTATCCTCAATATATATATATATATATATATACAATTGCGAACCAATCTAAAAGAGTTTTTCTCGTTGTTGTTGTTTTGTCCTGGTTAAGTTGACAAATATATGGTCTCTACACTGCAACCATAAGAATAACATCTTGCAATATGCATTTAGATTGTCCTAGTTTTTTGTTGTTGTTTTTTTTTTTCTTTTTTAAAGCTGTTCCAGTTCCCTTCATGCATTTGTTTATTGTACTGACTGATTCTTTTGTCGATTTATTTCAATAATTCCTCCCAAGTTTGGAAGAAAATTTATAATAAATCTAACAATTGTGCGCATCTACATGAATTTATAGTAAATCAACAAGACAGTGTCTGTGGAATATTTTATTGTTATTTGAGTTTTCAATTTGTTAGTCATTTTTTTCAATACTTGCGCTGTAATTTCTGTGATCTTTTGTAGTTCATCGAATGGCTCGAAGAAAATAAACAGATTGAATTTCTCGAGCGTGATTATGCTTCTCGTTTGGATTTGGTTTGCAAACTAAATGGTCTTCAGAAAGCTGAGAATTATCTAGAGAAAATTCCAGTATCGCTTCAGGGTGAGGTGGTTTACAGGACTCTTCTTGCTAATTGTGCCCTTGCTAACAATTTAAGGAAAGCAGAAGAGGTGTTTAACAAAATTAAGGATCTTGGTCTCCCCATCACAAAATTTACTTGCAATCAGTTACTGATGCTTTATAAAAGGGTTGACCAGAAGAAGATTGCCGACGTTCTCGCGATGATGGAAAAGGAAAATATAAAACCATGTCTCTTAACCTACAGACTACTGATAGATGCAAAATGTCGTGCGAGTGACATATCAGGCATGGAGCAAATTATAGATACAATGAAGGCTAAAGGCCTGAAGCCTGATTTAACGATTCAAGGTATGGCTGTTAAGTACTATAGTCTTGCTGGCCTCAACGAGAAAGCAGAAGCAGTCTTAAAGGAGATAGAAGGCGATCACGTAGAGGAGAATCATGTTGCACGCAAGGTTCTTCTTCCTCTTTATGCTGCTCTTGGTAAAGCAGATGATGTAGGAAGGATATGGGAGATTTGCAAGTCTAGCCAACGACTCGATGAGTATTTAGCTGCAATTAAGGCATGGGGTAAACTTGGGAATGTTGAAAAGGCAGAGGAAGTCTTTGAGGACATGATCAAGGTATGGACAAAGGTCTCAGCAAAGCACTATGTCGCCTTATTAAATGTCTACGCGAGCAATAAACTGCAATCCAAAGGAAAGGATTTTGCTAAGAGGATGTCAGACGATGGCTGTCATATTGGTCCTCCAACTTGGGATGCACTCGTAAAGCTGTATGCGGAGGCTGGAGAACTGGAGAAAGCTGATTCCATATTGCAGAAAGCATCGCAGTGCACCGAGGATAGGCCACTATTCATGTCATATATGGCACTGTTGGAGAAGTACTCCAAGAGGGGAGACATCCATAATGCCGAGAAGATCTTTCAGCGTCTGAGGCAGGCCAGATATGTCGGAAGATTGAAACCGTATCAGTACCTACTCCAGGCCTACATAAACGCAAAGAAACCAGCTTATGGATTCAGGGGCAGGATGAAAGCTGACAACATGTTTCCTAACAAGGCTATGATAGCACTACTTAAAGCTGCTGATGCATTGATCAAGCCTCAGAGTTCAGATTTGCTTGATTGAGCTTGGGCTTTCTTGTTGCGGCTAGAGAATTCTGTAATCGGAATGCTTTTCTTTGTAATTCCTTCTGCCTTGAGCGTTAGAAGCTTCAATTGTTGAAAGAATTTACATGTTTCATAGGATATGATTCTTTTGAGATTGCTGATACATGTTCTTTTGAGAGGCAGGAGATTATTTTCATAGTGAAAAATTGGTCAACCACCTCCTCTAGATGTTTTGGTTGTATTTTGTAGCATAAAATAGCTATTATTTTAAATGTTTATATAGATAAAATAGATTGTCACCCTCATTGAGCAAAGTCACTGCCAAAGTGATCCATCCTCACCAACTCTACCCACCTCCTCTAACTCAGATGGTGTCAACATGACCTTGTTGTTGTTGGAGTGGGGCAATACAAAATTATAAATAAAATATTAAATTCAAATAATCTATTTATCTGATCAGCCTGCAGGATTATAAATCTTGAGAATACTTTTTCTACGCAGGGATGCTTGGGAAGTCAAAGTGAGCAGGCACTGATGAGTCTCGGGCACTTGACTGGGTCGAGTACTCGGCGACTGAGCTAAAAGTCAATCGGGGAGACAGAGTTGAGCGGACCGAGTAGCTCGGGAGAAAATGACGAGTGTGAGAACTCAAGACACTCAATCAAGTTGGAGTATTCAACAATTGAGTTGAAGAATGATAAATCAAGCGACAAGATGACTCGGAAACTAAGTCAGTCAGAGTACTCAGGAGGCCTAGACAAGGTTAAATCAAAAAATTAGAGATTGAACTATTGAGGTCTATGTTTAACATAATTTTTTAAAAAAGATTTGTCCCCTCTTCGGTGCTTAGAGATTTCGTAGGATGTTTGTTTTCTAAAATACATCAACTCGAGTTATTAATCACATCGCTTAATGATCATTACTGAGTCATTAAGCTCATTAACTCAAAATAGTTTATGCTCGTATACAAGTCAATTAGGTTTAATGCAATTCGAATACTGGAATTGCACTCTAAAAGCGCATGCATGAAAGAGAGACTCCCATCCATAAACATTCATCCATTTATAATTGTGACATATAAATCAATCATGTTACCTTAAAACTCTCAATGCCACACTATTCTCCTATTCATATCGGAGCCAATTTCATCAATTCTTCCCTTTCAATATGAGACTATTCTCTTAATCACATGAGAATTAATTTTCAATGTACCGTGGATCACTTGCCAAATGAGGATCGAGAGAAGTGTGCCTCGAACAAGTTGGTGATTGCAAGAACCAAACAACTGTTTGTCCCGGTTGCTCCGGGAGTACGCAAACTGATACAGATCGTTGAAGCTAGTGTTCAACACTATCTTCGTAAACGATATTGCTCCGCTACGGTGCTAATGGATAGCAGCAATTCGTTCCAAGATACAACGACGAACGTCTCGGAATAGTAGCACTCCAAATTTCGAGATCGACGAACCTTCTCGTAGGCTTTTTGGACTCCGAATGCATTAGATGAGATGAATGCACAAGGAAGAGTAGAATCGATGAATTCGATGATCTTTCCAGCATCTGGAGGGATCTATTTATACCAAATGAAGAGGTTGAATGCCCTTTGGGTGAGAGGATGTGTTTTTTGGGCTGGATCAATCTGGATCGTCCAATTTGGAGGGTTGTAACCGTTCACATAACCCACTTTAATTTCATCCATCAGATCTGAAGGGTTGTGACCCTTAGATCTCTCCTCTTATCATCAGCCGTCGGATCTAGATCTAATGATCCATTTGATTTGACGTTTCAGATCAAGTCTCATCCCAAGCGGTCAGATCGTGACTCTTCGTGATCCGACTCCCCAGATCGCATCACATGCGATCCATCACACCTCTTTAATTAACGGTTGTCATCCGTTCGCCCAATCAACAATATAGTTCTCTTCTTGCCCACGTAGATGCCACATAGGCATTACCACGTCTGACACGTCACCCGAGTGCCATGTAGGCACTGCAATGTCGTATGGAGCATAAATTTAAGTTCCTCGCGACGACGCGTACGTGCAAAGTGCAAAATGCGCCAACAAAGCGTCCATTGCGCACACGTGCATGCGTGGCAGGTGGCGGGCTTTGCGAGCACCTGCTCGCCCCTGAGAGAACACATGAGCTTTTTATGTTAATTCCATTAACACAGCATCATTAATAAGGAAAGGAAACTCATCGAAAATTTTCGATGTGGGACTATTCCCTATGCATTTCCTTATATATAACATTAATCAACAATTAATGTTATTTTGGGCTTGACTTTAAATAATTAATTTCTCATTTATCGATTTTGAGCAAATTAATAGTCTAAATCTTTCTACGCGAAACATAGATTTCGATTTTGAAGTCAATTACGACTTTCATCAATTGATGACATTCTGATTTTTCTACAAAATTGTATTGGTCCGTTAAGACCCCAATATCTAACAACAACAATGACTACATGAGCATGGTTGTCTACAATGATGAATCCAAGGAAGGGTTGTCTTGAATTATAGTCTAGTCGATTTTTTTTTTATTATCTACATAAGTTTTGTTAAGTATGAGATTTTTTTAACAAAATAAATAAAATAAAATAATAAACGAATTGAATTATTAAACACAAAGTGAAAGTGCTGAATTAAAACGAATTGAGGTTGATCAAAATCGATTGAATATGCGTGGAGATAAGGAGTATGTTATTTCAAACTAGAGTTGATTTGATCAAATTATGATTGAATCAAGTTTAATTGGGTTAAACGGGTTCAATCGATTTAAAATGAATTAAATTTTTTTTAAGAAGATCTATTCTCTCCTTTTATATATATATATTCTCTTCCACATATGCAACCTCGCTCTTATCGCCTCACATGCAAGCCTCCATGCGCCCGCTTCTTCTCCTTCATTCTCTATGTTTTTCTTCTCAACCGTAGCTTAGTTATTTTTCTCTTCTTCTCCTTCTTCGCCTTTATCAAAGATGCTCAACTTCAAAGGTCGTCACGAAATTGTCCATGATGTTCTTTTTCCATTTTGTTGTGACCAATGCAACCCACAACAAACAACCTCAATAGAAAATTGATTAATAGCCTTAGGTAGTTCAAATACAATTTTACTTTCATCAATCCTTAGTCAAAGGGAGTTCATGATTCATAATTTTGATTATGACTTAGGTGGTCACTAAGGAAGGCTTTTTTGAATCATTGAGTACTTGAATTAAAAAATTACACTCCTTTATCAAAGTCTCAAATCAAGTTCCTCTTCATATGGTGTCTAAGTGATTTCATATTCTTTGTTTCTTGTGTTGTCTTTATCCCCCTCACTCACCTTAGATTTCTCCAAAGATTTACTAATACTCGAAATGACAGTGTCATAATATTCAAAAGGATCGGTCTTGAAGTGATCTAGAAGTCTCTCTAGAGCATTCGAATAGGAACTAATCTCCTATGAAATTTGAGTTTCCAATATAATTTGATCAACTAAGATATCAAGTTTACTTGTTATTTGATCCATCTCCTGCATCATTGGGCAATCAACAGAGGTATATCCTATTTCACCACAAAACCTATAATAAACATTAGTAGAGAATTGAGAGTAACTCTTTCTTTGTTTAGTCTAAGTTACAATGAAGTTTTTCAGAAGAGTTTTCAAGTTGTATTTTGATGCACGTTGGAATTTGAATGATGACCCATAGTCCTATCCTGACAGTTCTCGTAAGAAAAATTTAAAGGGTTCATCTAATCATAGTTGTAAGCATATCAATCGTTTTACGATCATTGATTATAATTGGAGAGGACACTCTATTGTTCCCTTTGTACTCCATGTGAAGGTGAAAAAAATTTCGAGCGCACCATAAATCCTACAATAATCGTTAGAAAAATTTTTAACATTAGATTCATAAAACCTTTAAGTTAGATTGTTTATCTTTATGCACTAGATATTTGTTCACTTGAAAATAGAAAAAGAATAAAAAAAGATAATAAAGGTAAAAAAAAGGAAAAATAAAAGGCTGTTAAAACGGCAAAAAGAAAAAGAAAGGAAAGAAAAAGGAAAACTAGCAAGAAGAAAAAAGAAATAAGAGAAAAATAAAAAATAAAAAATAACAGTAAAAAGAAAAGGAGAAAAAGGATATACAAAAGTAGAAAAAAGATAAAAAATTCTTAAGTTGCTTTTGTAAATTCTTTCTTTTATGAAAAATCATTTCAATTTTGGAATCAGTTGGAAGAAGAGATCCGTCTTGTCAAATTTTCGTATAAAAGGAAAGTTGTTTACCTAAAAAAAAAAAGAAAAGACAATAAAAGAGGAAAAAGGAAAATTAGAGAAAAATAATAAATAATAAATAAGGAAAGAAATCGTAATCGAATTAATATAGATTTGAATAGTCCTGGACAACAATGTCAAAAATTTGATGTGCGAAATTCACAAGCACATGACTGTTGTCAAATAATAAAATATTACCCATTGAAACTGTAAATCAAATACCAATTCAAATTGCAAAGTAAACTATGTAAATCAATCAAAGTTAAGAGAATTGTAAGAAAAAAAATGATATGAGAGAGAGAGAGAAGAGTTTGTGGAGAAAATTGATTTGAGAAAGTAATTCTAGGACTTCTGAAATATACGACAACCAACATTTATCGAATTTAAAAAATAGTCAGAAGAAAATGGTTTGATCCTCTTATTTCTCGAACTGAGAGATCCATGAATCGGGATCCTGATGTATATAGATACAAATGGTCCAATAGAAGCAAGAATTTCCAGGAACATTGAGAACATTTTATTTCTGAACAGAAGAACCATTTTCAAATTTCACCATGATAATCATTAACACCCTAATTATTGTTCACTCTTTTACCTTTGTATTTGGTAATTATAAAGGTGGTCTATTCCAAAGTATCTGATATAGACTTTTGAAAAAAAATACCAATGTGTCTACTTAAATATGGCGTCCATTTTCAAAGTAACATTATTAAAGTGACAACTTTCTTAGGAAGACTCCTGTCATGATATTCCACGGTCCTTTAGGTATTATCCCTTGCTTCGTGATGTCGAATCGGGGTAAACCCATTAATCTCTGTGATAACTATTGGTAGCCTCATGAGATTTTGAATTACTTTCGTCAACAACTCTTCAAATTTTGAACTTTAGGGGTCCGAGAATTTTGTTCACATCTTGGTCCTTTCCTGCATTCGTGAGATATGAAAATGCATACAAGGGTTATAGTCATATATACATACTAAAATTGGATCACAAATCAAACATGTCATGTGATAAAAAGAGATGAATAAACATAAAATAGATGTCAACAATGCATCAGGCTACTTCCTCATCCTACAATTAAGAAACCACTCCATGGAGATGAAATTACAATATGAAAACATGAAATAAAACATTCTACAACTCATATCTAGGAGAAAAGAGAGAGAAAATTTTATCGTGGTGTCCATAGTCGTTTTCGAATTAATCTGCAAGCTCCTTAATGGGCGAAAATCTCGACGACTCCTTAGAAAGGATGCTCTCCTAAGGTTCCTTGTCACAAGGAAACCCTTCCTCCGTAAGGAAGGGGAGAATCCCTTGATCCCTCAATCTTTATAGTCGTCGATCCTGGCCTCCTTTTATAATTTTAGAGCGATGGAGTTTCTAAAAAGTAGAATAACTTTTAACATAATTTTTTAAAATAAAGGGGCAGCTAACTAATTATCCTAATAATTTTTTTTAAAAAATCAAGGAGAGACTAATTAATGTTTCTCAACTCAAGGAGAATCTAATCAAAATCTCCTCAAATCAAGGAGAGATTAACTAAATTCCCTAAAAAAATAGGAAAGAAGCCATCACACATCCCACAAAAATGATGTTTTAGGTCTTGAAACTGAGCTGTTATGAATTCTACCCTATACAAAACTTGTAGATCTCTAAATTATCTTTGATTTGATATATTATACGTTCGTAATTCAATCCGAGTCAAAAGTTATGGCCTCTATAAATTTGTTCTGCATCAATGGTCCATCACTGGACAGTAAGAAATACAACCATGTTAAAAAGCATGGCCTAACCATGTTTTATTCTAGAAACTCCAATTTGATGTTTTTCGACTACTTCTTTTTCCTGTATGATCCACGACTATGTTAAAAAGTATAGCTTGATAGTGTACTATGCTGGAAACAGGGACGGATCCAGAAATTGGAGGTGGACTGTGATGGCTTTAGGTGTGGAAGGGGTGAGTTAAATATCAAAATACAATAAACAAAGAAAGAAAGAACCCATCAATTTTTCTTTGATACCAAGTTGTAGACTACAAATATCTATGTAATTTTTTTAAAGTTAGATTAGAGCCCAAAATAGCCCAACCTTAGATTCATCTCTGCATGAAGTTATATTATGTTAAACTCATTTTGTCCGATCTTACGAGTTATGTTTGTGTTCAACACTTTTGAGACTCTTTTTTATTGCTTCCACAAGACGACTACAGTCTATTCTGTAAATTGTGTACTCGAGATTTGACTGGTTACAATTGCACCCTTTAACTTGAATAACTTTAATATTTTAATTTTTTTAATGAATGAATCCTATTGCAATTTTAGAGTTGATTGATCGAACAACAGTCGTGCAATTTATTTTATCTTTATTTGCTTCGGCATAATAAATAAATCCTTAAAAAAGGCACAAAAATGCATTATAGTTTGCCAAAAAAAGTAAATAATGCATGATCAAATAACATTATTTTTTTATAAAAAACTATGATGTGACAAGACAAGATCTGATGGCAATGCAAGCGCCTACCAAATCATTTAAATTATAAATTGAATTAGTACAAAAAAATATGAAAAAAATTTACGCAAGTGGAAGTAGAGGCCACAAGTGGGCCCCCTGAATGTACTATCCAATCACAACCATGACTCCTAAAAGTTTCAGGTTCTTTCTCTTGTTCCTTGAAAGTATTAAATCGAAAGTAGTGGAAGTTCATTGGAACCCACTCATTAATTATTGTCCTCAAAAATATTTTTTTAAAAAAAAATTAGTTATTCTCATTCATTAGAACAAAAGAAATATTGAAAACACCTTTTTTACGCCAACAAAAGCAAAGGAACCACGAACGAGCGGTTGCAACACTTGCCGCAATACAAACGGAGAAATCGAAAATGAGTAAAAGGGTAAAACATGCATGATTACTGAATGGAAGCTCTTCCTTCAAACCACAATCTCCAGATCAATTCACAAAAAAAGGGAAATTTCAGATATGCGAATGGATCTCACCTTCATCGGCTCGGGCGGTGGACAACAGAGCTAGTAGAAAGAGAAGAAGGCATAACTCCATGCCCCCCCCCCCCCCCCCCCCCCCCCATTCCTTTTACAAAAATCGAAGCAGAAGCGGAAATGGATCTTAATCGGCATCCACGATTAGCAAACCTACTTCCAAAGCCCACTTGGTCGCCTCCATTCAATCTTTTCTCCCCATCGATCCCGCTAATATTGGCGAGCCACTCACCGTCTCATAGGGATGGGCTAGAGCCCAGGGTAGCCCCTACTTAAATCCGTCTCTGACTAAAGAAAAGAAATGTTTTTTACTTCATATAACTTAATTTAAAGCTACAGATTGTTTGCAAACTAACGAATATTATTTAAACAGTGGCAAAATGGAACCTTAACAAGAGAGAACCTAATTAAAATGACTGATTTGTATATGCCTATTAAAAATTGGAAAAAAAAAATCTTGGCTCAGAAGCACTTTACAATCTCATTTTCATCGGCTCGGGCGGTGGACAACAGAGCTAGTAGAAAGAGAAGAAGGCATAACTCCATGCCCCCCCCCCCCCCCCCCCCCCCCCCCCCCCCCCCATTCCTTTTACAAAAATCGAAGCAGAAGCGGAAATGGATCTTAATCGGCATCCACGATTAGCAAACCTACTTCCAAAGCCCACTTGGTCGCCTCCATTCAATCTTTTCTCCCCATCGATCCCGCTAATATTGGCGAGCCACTCACCGTCTCATAGGGATGGGCTAGAGCCCAGGGTAGCCCCTACTTAAATCCGTCTCTGACTAAAGAAAAGAAATGTTTTTTACTTCATATAACTTAATTTAAAGCTACAGATTGTTTGCAAACTAACGAATATTATTTAAACAGTGGCAAAATGGAACCTTAACAAGAGAGAACCTAATTAAAATGACTGATTTGTATATGCCTATTAAAAATTGGAAAAAAAAAATCTTGGCTCAGAAGCACTTTACAATCTCATTTTCATCGGCTCGGGCGGTGGACAACAGAGCTAGTAGAAAGAGAAGAAGGCATAACTCCATGCCCCCCCCCCCCCCCCCCCATTCCTTTTACAAAAATCGAAGCAGAAGCGGAAATGGATCTTAATCGGCATCCACGATTAGCAAACCTACTTCCAAAGCCCACTTGGTCGCCTCCATTCAATCTTTTCTCCCCATCGATCCCGCTAATATTGGCGAGCCACTCCCCGTCTCATAGGGATGGGCTAGAGCCCAGGGTAGCCCCTACTTAAATCCGTCTCTGACTAAAGAAAAGAAATGTTTTTTACTTCATATAACTTAATTTAAAGCTACAGATTGTTTGCAAACTAACGAATATTATTTAAACAGTGGCAAAATGGAACCTTAACAAGAGAGAACCTAATTAAAATGACTGATTTGTATATGCCTATTAAAAATTGGAAAAAAAAAATCTTGGCTCAGAAGCACTTTACAATCTCATCTAATAATCAGATGGTTGTGATGAACCCTAACATCACCGAAGTGCATTAATCTTCATCACCAAGAGAACAAATGGGGTGAGAGAGGCTCGAACTCTCGACCTCAGGATAACTCATCTCAGCTATGAGACCTACGCGCTAGCCAACTGCGCCACCACCCCGTTGGAAAATATGTAAAATAATTAAATGATAAATTGTTATAAGACTCACAGGGCTGGGTTAGAGCCCAAGGTAGCCCCTACTTAAATCCGTCTATGGCTGGAAATACACGTTCCAAGGCTTCTTGATTCCATTTTAACTTCGAATTCACATCCTATCAATAAAAAATATATAAAGAGTAGATCTTCTAGCTAGAAGAATAAAATCAATGTAAAAGAAATGAATTATGCAAAATATGCTCATGTGATAAAATAAAATATATATACAAAATAATACCAAAAACTATATATGAAACACACACATCAGTAGCCCTTCTTTTTCCTTTCCTTTTGTTATTTTTCAGCCAACCAATAACAACCCTATTTTTCCTTCCTCTCCAACAAGAGCAACTCTTATTTTGCCTTTTTTTGTCGTCGGAGCTAATCGAGACCGTCGAAAAAGAAGGTAAGACTTGAGTTCTCTTTTCCTTTCATTCTTGTAGTTGTTTTGCTATTTATTTTTCTTTTTTCCTTGGCCAATTCAAGCAAACCAATAGTAAAACAATTTTTACTATTCTATTTGGTTTATCTTTTGATCTACTTTATTTCTGATCTTCAACCAAATACCAATAGCAAAAATTAGAGCAAGTTACCATAGTAGTTTTTCAATTCTTCATAACAAGAAGTCTCAACTTTTATTTTGTCTAACTTTTCTATCCTTCTAAGTTAAACAAACAACAAGTAAGTTCAAGTCTTCCGACTCTAATTTCAGGATCCATTCCTGGTTGGCACCCAACACCCACAGCATGATTCTTACTTTCACATCATTGTGTAGAAGGGTTGTTGGAGCAATGGGATCAACCAAGCCATCCTCAACATCCTCTAGCTCTCATTCCTTCCTTCCATGGTAGCTTCATGCCCTTGTCTCCACTTCACCATGAACAAGGACCCACTTGATCCTACATTACCATTGGTGGTGAAACCTTGGTAGTAGTAGCTTCACAACCTTTGTGCCCATACCACCCAACGACACCCACTAGAACCTACCTCCTATTTTAAACTCATGCTCCTCCTTATCGCATATGACCTACTAGAACTCTCCTCTCCTTGTAATTTATATTTGTCATAATTTTTTATAATTTAGAAAATTATAATTTTATTAATTCTAGAGATGACAATCCTATAAAAAAATTTTATCGATTATCAACATAAATCAAAAAGCACGTATAAATTCTCACTACTTGCCACAACTTTCACTATGTATCTTACTCTCTCCTTAGCCAATCTCTCTCCCTATGCACTTCTATGCTAGCTTCTCACTACTCACTTCTGTAAAAAGGTGGAATCCACCACTCAAGTCTTCTCTATTGGATGATTTTGCCATCCTCTCTATTGGGTGATTTTGCCACTGACTTTTAATGATAAATCTTAAATTTGTGGATCTTATTTGTGCATAAAATTTGATTTATGCTAACATAGAATATTATTACATAATATTTGTAAATTAGTTTAAGATACAATAGATTTTTTTAATCATGATTTATATATATATCACATTAATTTATGATTTTATAAAAATAAAATAAAAAAAAAGAAAATTAGAGTTTTAAATTTTTTAATAAATATTTAATTTTTTTTAATTAATCTTTAAAAATGATCAACTCCGATCTTATAAAAAATTTTAATCATTAAAATAAATTAAAAGGTACAAATAATATATTATTTCATAATTAATATTTTAAATTATCTTTTATTTATAAATATTTGATTTTAAAATTATTATTTTTATTTATAAATATTTGATTAATTATGAAAATATTTTATTATTGAACGGTAATCCCGGAATAAAAGTTTTATATAAATTAGCATACAATGAAATAATAACGGCCAGAATTTTTAAAATGTTGTTTAAAATAAAACCTCAAATTATGCGGAGAAAAAAAAAGAGAGAGAGAAGAACAATTCGATTGCCGTATACGAACGTGCGCTTTGCTCCTCTCTCCGTCGGGGCGTCCCCGATTCGATCGCATTTCTCTGTTCTCGTCGCTCCTTTGCCGGCTCCGAGTCGAGGCGAGGCTTTTCGATCTCATTCGCATTTTTAATCAGACTCAGAATCAGATCAGGCTATTGCTATCGCCGGACTCGACCTTTGGCAGGACTCCGGCGAGATCTTGGGGGTCCATTCTACGGATCTACTCGTTGATTCCTCGAATTCCAGTGGCTGCGATGTTCCTGGTCGATTGGTTCTACGGAGTCCTCGCGTCGCTGGGCCTATGGCAGAAGGAGGCTAAGATCTTGTTCCTGGGACTCGACAATGCCGGAAAGACCACGCTGCTTCATATGCTTAAGGACGAGGTTGGATCTTAGATCAACATTCGTACCTCCCCTCCCCCCTTAACTTTCTGGTTAATTCCTGTTCTAGTCTTCTTACATTGTTCTGTTTGGTGTTTCCGTATTTTGTTGGAAGTCGTTTTGTTATGTCTCCCTGAATGCAGAGACTGGCTCAGCATCAACCAACGCAGCACCCAACGTCGGAGGAGCTGAGCATTGGAAAGATCAAGTTCAAGGCTTTTGATTTGGGAGGCCATCAGATTGCTCGTCGTGTCTGGAAGGATTACTATGCTAAGGTTAGTTGTCAGATATTTGTCTTTTTTAATACGAATCTATGTTTTATTTTCCTTGCAACTGTTTCTCACATTCATGGGTGTGGTTCCTTCCTGCATCAATCGTACTTGTCTGAAGAATTGCGCAAAGTTTGTTTTCCAAGAGCAATATCTTCTGTATGTAGTTTAATGGTGACTTTATTTTGAACATCGTCCACATATTTGGTTGTAACTGTTTTAATCATTCTTTTTATCCCTCCAGTCAACAAATAATTTCATCATGTCCGCATTCCTTCCATTGTGTTTTTTGTTCATGCATACTCAGACCACAGTTTCTGCCTCCAATGATAAAGATTAATTTGATGTCTATCTATAATTTCTGTATGATCAATCTCTTGAATTGCTCAACCAACTCATGGACTGTTGGATTTGAGTGGAAATGCAGCTTCGTCTGTCATTCATGTATCTTTGAACAATGCTTTAACCCAATTTGTTTCTCGATTTAGGGGTCTGAATCAACTGAAGCCAAAGTTGTGTTAGAATCAAAGCCATCAGAGGTGATATAATTTTTGATAAAAGAAATTTAATGGTCGAGCTTGGTTAATGTTCTTAGGAGATACTTTTATTTCTGTCACTATGTCTTATAATTGAACATTTTTGAAACTAAGTAGCATAAATTGTTTTTTGTCTAGTGTAAAAAATTGGAATGAATCTACCAAGTGTCAAACAGAATACCTAAGTGTCACTCTATTGTTCTTATAGTTTGATCTTGGCAAACATTTGAAACCTGCATTGGACTTGGTAAAAATGTCCACTCACTGTTTATCACATGGCATTTTTCTGTTACCTAAACTTGGCTGAACTTTCTAATATTTTATAAGTGTTTGTATAGATAACTATACATATCTTCTTTGGATACTACTGGTGACTGTTAGGTTTCGTTACATTTATCTGACATTTTTGTATATGTTAGTCGAAAGATATGTTATGCTTCTTGTCCTTAATAGATATTTTCACTTGTCAAGGTTCTGCTCATTTGACAATGACCTTAAGGTTGTGTCAAGAAGGAGCATGAGAAAAACGAAGGTGGGGAGTAGAAATGGATAGAAAAGTTATCTTTTTTGTTTAGTTGGAATGAACTCACATGAGGAAGTCCTGAACCGTTTGGTCTTGTTTGTTGATGCTGATCCGTCAGGCTTAATCCATCACAATTTTCTCTTTTGTACCCCCAAATTTACATCTAAAAAATTGGAAGGAAAAATAGCACAGAAATGGCACTTGTTCCTGACTTCCACCCTCCCTCCGGATTTCCTTCCAATCAAGCAGGATGAATTATCCGGACAAGATAATGCCACTGTCACTGCATGCACATCTAAGTCTATTCACACTTTCATCGTATGTTTATTATCATTGCTTTCACTACCCTCTTTCAGTCTTTTTCATGGAATGCTATGAAATACTTGCATCAATGAATAACAGTTTTCAGATGGAAATTGTGAAAAAGTTGTTCACTTGATTATCTAAGATTGTTATCTCTTGTATTGATATTGTATACTATTGTCTCTTTTCTTGTGAAACCTTATAAAACCATTGAATTTTTTGAACCAGGTGGATGCAGTGGTGTACCTTGTGGATGCATATGACAGAGAGGTTTGCAGAGTCAAAGAAAGAACTAGATGCACTTCTTTCTGATGATTGTTTGGCAAGTGTCCCATTTGTCATTCTAGGAAACAAAATTGACATCCCCTATGCAGCATCAGAGGAAGAGCTACTCTTCCATCTCGGTCTGAACAACTTCACAACCGGCAAGGGAAAGGTGAATCTTAGCGACTCCAACGTTCGCCCTCTTGAGGTCTTCATGTGCAGCATTGTGCGGAAGATGGGTTATGGCGACGGTTTCAAATGGCTCTCACAGTACATCAAGTAGGTTTGATTCTCTGATGCATAGCTAAGTTGCGTTTGAGAACTCTTTGGTTTCTCTCATGTATTTGGTTCAGGTGGAAGTACATGGTTTTCCCTGTTGTATGTGCCTTTTATTGATTGCTATTTTTTTTTGGTCAAACATAAGAACATAGAACAATAAGGATGCAACACTGAAACCCGCTTTCGAGTCTTGATTTTTGCCGAGATAGAAGTGCAAGGCTCTCATCTACATATTTCTGTTTATTTGACAAATTTGTTCTGATTCTTATGTTGTGGTACTATGTAGGGAAGCTTTAGTTTTGAAGGTGTTCCATTCATGATAATTTGTTCACAGACATAAATGAATCAAATGTTCGTGAACAACACGAAAACTAAAACTGTTGAAGGATTATTGCAAAGTTTCCTTAGAGTTTTAGACTGAGTAAAAAAAGATCTGAACTAGTTACTTGTCAACTTAGAAATGCTGACTCTGGAGAAGAACACATCATTTCTTTAGTTTATTCAACTGTTACATCAATTACTTACTGGCTCCAGCTGAATTCCATCTCCAGATCTTTTTTTTTTTTTTTTAATTTTCTTTGCAATAACAAAAAGTCTTAATTTTTAAAATAATAGTATATTTATGAAGAAATTTGGCATTAATTTATTATTTTTTTCTTTAAAAAATGATGTGTTGATAATATGAAATGAACAGAAAAATGTCGACCATAGCAATTTTCTTTTCTTTTTCAATTTTTTTTTAAAAAAAATTATTGAGAAAAATATTGGTGGCTTAAGAGATCACGGCAAAGTCGTCTGCTATGGAGGTCACAAGATATGGGGAAGAATTTTTATTAAATAAAGGAAAGGAAAGGAAAGAAAAAGGCAAAAAAGGAAATGAAAAGAGCCCACACAACGCAACAGCACCAGCACCAGCCATCGCCTTCCCCACGGAGAGAGAAATTGAGATCACAAGATTGCAAAAGGAGGAGGAGGAGGCATCTTTGATCCGAAAGGAGGCGCCGTTCAGTGGAAACCCACTCTTCGCCACCCGTAGAGTCGTCGAGACCCTCGCCTCCTTCCGCCGCTGCCGCCAGGAGCTGCTTGGGGGAATGGAGATCCCCGCGGAGGAGCTGCTGAAGAAGATCCAGGAGCTGGAGGCCGGCCACGCCCATCTGAAGCAGGAGATGTCCAAGTTGGTGCCCTCGGAAGGCGGCGCGCGCCGATCAGACCGCGGCCGGTCCCACTCGGTCTCGCCGCAGCGGACGGTGCCGCCGACGCGGAGGAGGAATAGCGGAGTCGGCATCGAGGGTTCCGCGGTGGCCTGGGCGAGGGGATCCAGCTCCTTTGGGCACTCCTCGAGGCTGCAGCGGGAGAGTCGGGGGCCGAGCGGCTCCCCCGGTGGCGGCCCGGCTGGGGTCAGGCTGTCGGAGAGGCAGTACCTAAACATTTTGCAGTCGATGGGACAGTCTGTACATATTTTCGATCTTCAGGGCCGGATAATCTATTGGTCCGTTGGCTTCTGCCTTTACTCTTTCTTTGCTCCGTTTTTCTCTTACCAATAACGATTTTTCTTGTTTCTTCTTGAATCATCACTTATGAATGTTCATATTGAACCGACATCGCTTGTATCATTTTCTGAGGTTAAGTGCTTCTGAACCCCTAAGATTTTAGGGAGTTGCATGATGTATAATAGCTATATCGACTGTGTGTAATGCATTGCCTTTACTCATTGCATTTTTATCGATTTTGACAATTGGACTATGCAAAAGAAGAGGAACACTGTAAGAATGATTGATAGGCATGAATGGTCATGCAAGAAGATTGCTTAGAAGTTCCTTGTTTCTTTTTATCAAAGCTTCCTTGTGATTGAGCTCCTGGTAGCATTTAGCTTTGTTTTCCAGTATCTTACAATTTATCTGATTCCAAAGTATTCCTCTTTCCGATTCTTGTATTTATACCAATACAACAGAGTGCTGATGAAGCGTATCATGGATAATATTGTCTGATTTGTAGGAACCGGTCAGCAGAAGAACTTTATGGCTACACTACATCTGAAGCACTTGGTCAGAATGCTATCGAGCTACTTGTTGATGCTCATGATTTCAACATTGCTAGGAACATAGTTCAGCGTGTAAACATGGGGGAGAGCTGGAAAGGAAAGTTCCCCGCAAAGAACAAACTCGGAGAACAATTTCTAACTATGGCCACAAACACCCCCTTTTATGATGATGATGGTAGCTTGGTCGGTGTTATTTGTGTTTCAAGTGATTCTCGATCTTTTCAGGATTCAACATATCCTTCAACCTTTAGCAATTCAAAAGCTTCTATCAGTGGCACTGCAAGAAAAAGTGTTATGCATAATGGTGGTTTGGACCCTCAACAACCCCTCCAAATTGCAATTGCATCCAAAATTACCAATCTGGTAAGTTAACTCTTGCTGAACTCCATAAATGATCAGCATAAAGAATGCTATGGGCTTATAGGTTGTTGAAGAACTTGGGAGTGTTCTTCGAATAGATTAGTTTGGCATCTTTTGTTAATTTATTTTCTAGTTTATTCTTTCTTGATTTTTAGAATACCACGACAGGCTACTAAAGTTACAAATAAAGTTCGTTCTCGAATGAAGCAAGGCGAAAATAATATGGAACGTGAAATTGCAACCAAGGATAGCCAGTGTTCTGATCGTGACACAATTTCAACAGAACATAAGGAAGATGGTGTTTCTAGTGGTGCTAGCACGCCAAGAGGAGAGGTACTACCATGTGACTTTGGAGAGCCTTCCGCTGTCACAGAGGAAAAGTCTCCTGGCAAAGCTTCCAAAGTGAATAATGATGAAGATGAAGGAAAAGTTGGCATCTACAAGATTATAAGCAAGACGGAGGCATTATTTGCCAATAAGAGTATATTATGGCCGTGGAAGGGAAATGAGCAGGATGCTACTAATTCAAAGACCCGCTTTGTCTGGCCATGGTTGCATAGCAATCAAGAAAATGCATACAATCACTCTAAAGCTTCTGAATCTTGTATGAAATCAGAAAGTCAAATGACTGAAAACTACCGGACAGGAAATAATGAAGCTTCAGGATCTTGGTCGTCTCTTAATGTCAATAGCACAAGTAGCATAAGTAGCTGTGGGAGCACCAGCAGCAGTGCCCTCCACAAAGTGGATACAGACACAGACTGCTTAGATTATGAGATCTTATGGGAAGATCTTACAATTGGTGAACAAATAGGTCAAGGTAGCCCTCTTCTCACGTTAATATGACAAAATGTATCGTATAGCAAATTATACATGTTGATTAGAAAATACCTAAACTGAATTTCTTCCTTTTTTCTGTTGCAACTTGTAAGTATTGCTATAATATCACCTTGGCCCACAACTTTTCTTGTTTTTACAATGCCTTAAAGATTCCATGCATGTGTTTTGCTATCTCTAGAGATAGTTACAAGATTTTTTCTGATTGTCATATTGGTAAAAATTCATTAGCAATTCTGTCGGATGTGCCAGTCAGTGGTTTGTTAAGACACTACTCTCAACCTTGTATTCTGACTATCAAATTACTTCCTCTCCTGCCTATGTTTCCATAATATTGAAAAAGCGGATTATTGGTTGTTTTAAAGCTAAGGTTTTTCTCATCATGGTATTATATTATTAAATCATCAATATATGTGGCTTTTGCATGCTTATCATAGTTTTTTTTTATCATCATCAAATTTTAGACCTTTTTTCTTACTATATTACAGATTGGATTTTATGTATTTGACCTGTTATTGTTTCTATAGTATGGAAGAATTAATGCAAGACAATATGTGAAACCTCACCAGAAGCTTGCATACTGCTTTTGCAATTCACAACATCAATCAGCTATTGTACAGCTACTATTATGTTAGATGTTGGACAACTATACAACTGTGGACGAACTCTATTGCTCTTAATTGGGTCATTCTAAAAGCATTCTAAGTGACACTCCTTTTGGAAATCTTCATATATTAGACAATGAGAACAACACTCTGTTCATCAAAACTTGGCAGTCACATCTTAGTTTCTTTATTTCATGTTTTTATTTTTTTTATTTATGACATCATGTAGCTAGTTGTGTTCATTTTCAGACACTTCCTTAGTTAAGTATGCTGTGATTAATTTGTCAAAAGTTTGGTTCTAGTGCATTCTTGTCATGGAGTGTATTTGGTGGTATATATTTTGTGCTTTTTCATGTGAAGAAACTCTTTTATTCATGTGATGGCTGAGAATGAAGAGATTTGACTTTTCATGGAATTGCATTTCTGTCACCAGTAGTTGTAGACTTATAAATTGACTTTTCAGGATGCCTATGCTAAAGAACAGTTATCCAATTTATCATGGCCCATACCTAATAAGTAATTTTTAAACAATAAACATTGTTTTTTTATTGTTTTATTTTATTTTTTTGTGCCAAACCACTCTTTTAGCACCCGCCATGTTAACATCATGACCTTTGTCGAACTCAGGATTTTGCCTGAATGATCTAAACTGTAAGATAATTCTCTCATCAGCATTGTTGATGATTAGATTCTGTTTCTTACAATAATTTGTTTTCTGCTCCTCCAGGTTCTTGTGGAACTGTATATCATGCTTTATGGTATGGCTCGGTAAGTTTCTCTTGTGCTTGTTTACTTTATGCCAAAAATGAATATGCGAATTGCTAGCATTTTCACCAATTTTAGGAAGGGTTAGCTATTTGGATATAGTCAGGTTTAATTTTCTACTCTGTTCAAGTTAGGCAAAAAAACGTTGCACTCCTAGTATTGCTAACATTTTCATAACTACATTACATGACTATTAGAGGGAACCAAAATGTTGTATGTGCAGATAATCATTTTTCATATAAATTACTAGTACACTGTAGTTTAATCCCACATCAAGGTTCTGTGCTAATTTGGGATAGCTATAAGGCCAAAAGGAGTCTACCATGTTCACTTAGGCTAGCGCACTTAGGCTAGTGGCTCAGGCTTATCACATTAATGTGACAAATACTATGACAGCTTGCTTATGTTTGGTGGGGTGATTCAATTGGAAAGGGATATCTAGAAAGGTTGAGCCACCTTTGGCCCTTACATGTCATTTGGCTAATCAAGGGATAAGGCCATGATGAGTAGTACTATTGTCAACTTAATTGAAGCATTTTGGCTAGTAGTTTAGATTTAAAAAGTTTATGAGAGAATTTCTTATTCAGGTGGGGATATGATAATTGTTGTACTGCCAAACCCCTACTATAGACCTTTCATCTTCTCTTTTACTAAATGATAAGTTAAATATGGTTTTGTTGGTTCCAGGATGTGGCAGTTAAAGTATTTTCAAAGCAGGAATACACGGATGATGTGATACTTTCCTTTAGGCAAGAGGTAATGATCAATATCAGCTCTTTGCATGTATCATGTAAGACAATATTCTGGTACTTGCTCTTATGTGGTATACTGAGAAGCAAGGTATATTCCTGTTAAGTTAAAATGGCGGTTTATTGTTTGCTCTTACTATCTACAGAATGTTTATCAAAATTGATATGTGGAATGATATAAATAATGGTTTTAATTGTTTTCCCTACTATTCTTTTGTCTGTTGAGTTTTTTCTAAACCAGATTCTTGTATGTCATGAGTAGCCAACTTTGTTATGTTTAGTTCTTTATAAAGTTACATAGTTTATGAGTTAAAATGCACTGCACCAGCATGTCTTGTCAGTTATACTTTCATAGGGACATGTGCTATGGAAAATAGATAGCTGCGTTCCTTTATTGGTGGTGAACTGTCAAAGCCCAAGGGTTGATAAACAGTGATCCATTAGCAAACACTCTTTATCCCTGTGAATTTACCATGTGCGATCCATTGAGGTAAAATGAAGATGCCATGGGTTGTCGACTTGCTCATCAGTTGCATATACCGCAATATGCTTTTGATGTTTCTTTGTGAGATTATTTAAAATTGTTTGTTTTTTGGCAAGGAAGAGAGACCAAACGGAGTGACACCTTATGCATCATCCATTACCATAGACGGGAGAGACATTGGGTCAAAAATTGTTGATTTGCCTGCTTCTGGCATATGCAATTACATTTTCTTTTCCTTTCATTTTTCCTTCCACTAGGCTATATTTTCATTCCATAAGTGTAAAATTGAACAAAAGGTCTGATACTAATGTGAAGATTGACTAGCTCTGCTGTTGAAATTGCCTGAAGATATTAAAATGGCAATCATTTTTCATTATTGGAATAAAAATTACTTGGCTAACATTGGGGAGACTTAAATTTCAATTGGATCTTTGTATGTTTCAACATATGGTAGAATTATGTCTTTGATGGTTTAGTGACCAACCTAGGTCATCTGTGATTTCACCATCCATATAGTTTAGCAAAAATTTTACTGAATTTGTTACTGAATATTACACATTCTTATAACCTTAACATTGGTTTTCCTTACAAGGTGTCACTGATGAAGAGGCTGCGGCATCCAAATATACTACTTTTCATGGGTGCAATAACCTGCCCTCAACGTCTTTGCATTGTGACAGAATTTCTTCCTCGGTTGGTTCTTATATTTCTATATCTGTATTGGCATAATTTTCATAGATTTCTATTTCTCTCAACATAAGATGGTTGTTAAGAAGGTGCTGCTTATCAAGAATCAGCCTATCTTCTAGGACTAGAATCACTTGACATCACCATACCTATCTCCAAGATTTAAAACACCAGTATTGAAGTCAGTTTCCTTGACTAGGGATGACCATTAGTGGTACCAGTCTGTGTCAACACTGATACAGGTCAGCACAGAACAATTCTACAACATAGGGATGGCAATGGGACAAGTGTCTTTTGGCATTTGTGACGTCTTTTTTTCTTCTTACCCTGAAATTTGAAATAATTATATGCTTGCATAGATAACAACTAAAGTTTCACTGTATTATGCTGCAGTTCTCTTGGTCTTGCATTAGGTGTGTTGAATATCACTTTGTATTTCTAGCTATAGGCAGAATCCAAATTGATTTTGGGTTTGGCTATTGTATGACTCAGTTTCAGGATTTGGATCAAGATTTTAAAATCTGAACCAAGTACCAACTCATGGATACAAGCTTGGAGTGAGGTTTTGGTTATTGTGGATTCTGGAGAGGAGATTGAGGTGGAAGAGAATAGGAAGAGGCATGGAGGATGGTAGGAGGAAAAGGAAGATAGAGCAGAGGAAGAAATGGATATGGAGAATGAGGGACAGGAGAAGAGAGAACAACAAGGAACTAAGGGGGGAAAGAGAAACAGACAGGTGAGGAGAGTTTGCCCTTTGCATGGATTTGGGAAAGGGAGATTGGAGAGGAAGAGAGAGAGAGAGAGCAGAAATATGAAGATAGAAGAGGAATAAAGAGTAGAGGGAAGAAAGAAGAGAGAGAGGGAGGGAGGGAGAACCAGAAAGGATTAGAGAAAGAGTGAGGAAGAGAGAAAGTTGAAGAGTGGTGGGAGGTGGTGCGATAGATTTGTTTATGGTCTTCTGAAAAAAAACATCATGCTGCTTACTTAGGGTTTTATGAAAAATTCACCTCTGTGGTGAACCATAAACTTTCAGGTCCGATTAGATCATAGTCCTGGTTGGATCCAGTTTGCTCACTCCTACCACTAGGCTATTTATAACTGGTTAAATTGCTTTTAGAACAATGAGCAAAATCTCATTGCTATTTTAATATTGTACATATGAAAGCATGCATAAGACATGGCCAATTAAATACTTTGTATGTCCCAATCCCCAACTATTCAGTGTTGTCTATGAGGATCTTTATGTCTTTATCTTTAGATTTTCCTTTTCTACATTCACGGAAAATACTGTTGAATTAATATTGGTAATTTTGAGCATTAACGGTAACACTCTAAGAAAGATGATTTATATCTACCACACAAGGAACTTAATTGCTATAAAGTTAGGTGCCTATGGCTATACTGAGAAAAATGATATAATTAGTTCGATTTGGGTGCTGAATTTATGATGGAGGGTCATTAGTGGTACCAGTCTGTGTCAACACTGATACAAGTCAGCACAGAACAATTCTACAACATAGGGATGGCAATGGGACAAGTGTCTTTTGGCATTTGTGACGTCTTTTTTTTCTTCTTACCCTGAAATTTGAAATAATTATATGCTTGCATAGATAACAACTAAAGTTTCACTGTATTATGCTGCAGTTCTCTTGGTCTTGCATTAGGTGTGTTGAATATCACTTTGTATTTCTAGCTATAGGCAGAATCCAAATTGATTTTGGCTTTGGCTATTGTATGACTCAGTTTCAGGATTTGGATCAAGATTTTAAAATCTGAACCAAGTACCAACTCATGGATACAAGCTTGGAGTGAGGTTTTGGTTATTGTGGATTCTGGAGAGGAGATTGAGGTGGAAGAGAATAGGAAGAGGCATGGAGGATGGTAGGAGGAAAAGGAAGATAGAGCAGAGGAAGAAATGGATATGGAGAATGAGGGATAGGAGAAGAGAGAACAACAAGGAACTAAGGGGGGAAAGAGAAACAGACAGGTGAGGAGAGTTTGCCCTTTGCATGGATTTGGGAAAGAGGAGATTGGAGAGGAAGAGAGAGAGAGCAGAAATATGAAGATAGAAGAGGAATAAAGAGTAGAGGGAAAAAGAAGAGAGAAAGAGGGAGGGAGGGAGAACCAGAAAGGATTAGAGAAAGAGTGAGGAGGAGAGAAAGTTGAAGAGTGGTGGGAGGTGGTGCGATAGATTTGTTTATGGTCTTCTGAAAAAAAACATCATGCTGCTTACTTAGGGTTTTATGAAAAATTCACCTCTGTGGTGAACCATAAACTTTCAGGTCCGATTAGATCATAGTCCTGGTTGGATCCAGTTTGCTCACTCCTACCACTAGGCTATTTATAACTGGTTAAATTGCTTTTAGAACAATGAGCAAAATCTCATTGCTATTTTAAAATTGTACATATGAAAGCATGCATAAGACATGGCCAATTAAATACTTTGTATGTCCCAATCCCCAACTATTCAGTGTTGTCTATGAGGATCTTTATGTCTTTATCTTTAGATTTTCCTTTTCTACATTCACGGAAAATACTGTTGAATTAATATTGGTAATTTTGAGCATTAACGGTAACACTTAAGAAAGATGATTTATATCTACCACACAAGGAACTTAATTGCTATAAAGTTAGGTGCCTATGGCTATATTGTCGAAAAATGATATAATTAGTTCGATTTGGGTGCTGAATTTATGATGGAGGGTAAGTGAATCACTGAGGGGATTGTATAAGCAATCTAATGACTTTGAACAAGGAATATAATGTGTACAATGCAGTTCACCTTCAAACACACATGGCTGCATATGAATCTGCACAAACCACTTATTTTTTAAAATGTGGAAGTTCAAATTATAAAGAGCCATCCTTAGTTTTCGAATTTTAAATTTGTTATGTATACTCCATTTTCATTTTCTTTTGAGATGTCAATTTTCTTTAGATTGGAGAAAGCTATTGATATAACAGATTAACTTGTTATGTATAACTATTTCTCCATTTTTGTCCTACCTGAAATGCAGTGGGAGTTTATTTCGTCTGCTGCAAAGAAACAATGCAAGGATGGACTGGAGACGACGCATTCACATGGCTCTAGATATTGTAAGAATAGTTCCTCAAACTAAAACATGCGTGTTTAGTTCATGTTCCTTTTTTTAATGTCTAAATATTTCATAAAATTATATAATATGCAGCACCCATGTGCTTTTTTACTGTACACAGGGTGTTGATTGTCCACAAAATGAATTTAGGAGAGAAATGTTATACAAGCACTGTGCCTGATCCAGTAACCAATGGTTCATAAGAATCCATATGGTTTAGAGTGACATCAAAATTAGCAAAGGATCTTTATAAGGCAACATTTGAATAGGGTATCTCAGATCCTACAAGAGAAAAGAAAACTAGGATACCGAATTGTAAGACTTTCTAGATGGAAGGTGGATACTGAAGTAGACAGAGAGTTCCTTACTGAAATTCCACTTCACTTTGAAAGCTGCTGTAGGGTTAAAGAGATTAATTGAACTTATAACTCAAAAATACCATCACATGTTTTTTCTTTCTATTTTTGTAGATTTTTTTTTGATGGCTCAAGTGCCTCAGATGCAGATCAGTGTTTTTTAATATAATTTTTTATTTTTTATCTTTTGATAGGCAAGGGGAATGAATTATCTTCACCATTCCAACCCTCCTATCATCCATCGCGATTTGAAGTCATCAAATTTGTTGGTTGACAAGAACTGGACTGTGAAGGTGGGAAGTTTGCTTCTACGTGCACAAGCATTCATATGAATATATATATATATATATATATAGACATTAACCTTTGTCAGCTTTGATGGCAAACAGGTTGGTGATTTTGGTCTTTCACGTTTAAAGAATGAAACTTATTTGACAACCAGAACTGGGAAAGGAACGGTAATTTTAGATGCTCCCTTGATGACCTTATCAGTTTTTGATGGCTCCTGAAATCTGATTCTGATGTTTGCTTTCCTTGTTTCAGCCACAATGGATGGCTCCAGAAGTTCTTCGAAATGAACCTTCAGACGAAAAGTATGTTAGCTTATGACAGTTTAGGCCATAGTTTCCATTTGCATTTTATTGCTGCACGAGAGGATAAAAATGTCACCTTCCTGTGGTTTGTGCAATAATAGGTCAGATGTTTATAGCTTCGGGGTGATACTATGGGAACTTGTCACTGAGAAAATCCCTTGGGAGAATCTCAATTCAGTGCAGGTAATTACCACTTCATTGAAGAAAGTAAAATAATGTTTTCCATTTGGTGATGCTCGACACAAGTAATAAAAGTTATTTATGAACAACATGCGAAGATATCTTAGTTGGCAGGATGAAAATTTTCGAGTATATTGGTTGGCCATGTTTTTTTGTTTGCCGATTGCGAGTCTAGCTGATAAGTCACAACAGTTGCTATCATCTAAACATACATTTCTGGCTGATATTAAGCAGGAAGAATTTTGTGTTTTTGCTGCTATTGTTTCCACTTGCCTATTGGGTTCATGTTTCCACAATTCTAAAAATGTTCATTTTATCCAGGTTATCGCAGCTGTAGGATTTATGAATCAGAGGTTGGATTTGCCGGGAGATTTGGACCCGCAATGGCTATCCATCATCGAAAGTTGTTGGCATAGGTTATTCTTCGCACGATAACTATTAACCCATTTTTTTCTCTTCTTTTGTTAACCTTTTTCCTTGGCACAGTGAACCGAAATCACGACCAACCTTCCAAGAACTTGTAGAAAGGTTCAAAGACATGCAAAAACAACATGCGATGCAGTCTCACTTGCAACGTGCTTCAGCTGGCGAAAATGCACTCTCTGCAAGAGTAGGCTCTCAGGAGAGAAATGAGCCTGACTGATCAACGACCATCGAGCACTTTTGTCTAACCTCATTCCAGAAACCAAGTTGTCTCTTAGGAGCACGGTTTGTTCGCTCTTGCAATTGGCGACAGCTTCATACAATCAAAGAATGTAGCTAGCTACAAGTTGGTCTCGATTGCAGAAATGCTTCTGATTTCCGTCTGAGGTTCTCGTAAACGAAAGAAGATCTGCATCAATGAAGACAGAGGCTGTGACAAGATCAGGAGGGGGAAATGTGAGTTCTTAGGGCATGCGATATGAAATCAAAGCTCCATCGAGTTGTGCAACGGCTGTGTTCTTTTTGCCGGAAAAAGGGTTCACTGGTTGCGTTGTACAGAATCGAGAATGTATCTCTTTGAAGTTGTTAATCCTTGCTATGTTGTGGCATACTCTTGACTTGGTATCTTTTGGTTTTCACTTGAATGAAGTTGTGTTCTTGCATTACTGATGAATAATTGATCGACCATGCTCATGTGAGTCTTGATAAAACTCTTCAGATCAAACCATTTTATGCCAATCTGATCTTTTTGCTTAAATCGAAAATTTATTACTTAATTTTTTAGACATGTTCATCTCATTTCATGAAAATAATTTGAAGGTAAGAAAGAAAGAAAGTTGTGGGTTTGTACTAGTTTGAACACAACATTTTCCTTTCTTTTTGGTCATGGAGGATAAAGTTAGGGTTGTTCATAAGTTGAAAACTTTTGCATGCTCTTGATATATACTGTGTTTACTCTTCAACCTCTCTTTCTAATTTTCCTACAAAAAATAGGGAGAGAATAATAACAAATGGCCATTCTCTCCAATCTTCCTTTTCCATTCCTTTAAGTAAAATAACTAAGAAATCACTATCTCTATTTTTGTAATAAAGGAAACTTCTGTTTATTAGTCAATTTGTTCAAGGTCATTGCAAATACTGATCGAGTAATGATTCTTACAATTTATATATGCATGTCTAATGACCAGAAAATTACCAAAGCAATCATTAAGATTGCGATAAGGTGCTGCAATTAAACCTTCTAGTCTGAATGGATGCTTCAAGTTGAGTCATCTTCACCATCCGGGAGGAGGGCTGTCCACCTCCAAGATTAATTGAGTGGTTCTTTTGGAGAGAATAAAGGAAGAAAGAAAAGCTTTTGATCCATCTCGACAGATATCTCAATGAATTAGGGAACAGTTTGATACAAACATGAGATGATCATGAATCTAATGACATTTCAAACTATTATCTATCCTGACTTGCTAGGATCATAAAGATGGCCGGCAGGTTAGCGCTGTGAAATCTTTCTCTGATACTCTTTGGCAACTATGGCGAATCTTTGTAAACCTTGTTCAAGCAATCCTTCCATGAATGGCTTAATCACCTGGAGATCCAATAGGTTTCGACTGTCAGGGAGAAATTAACAGCACATTACTGCGATCCAGGTTTGCGATACATACCGCTGCAACTGGAATCAAAATTTCAGGAATCTCATATGAAACTGTCAACTGAATCAGAAATGAAGCAAAGTGACAGCTAGCTAGTATGAGGGATGAAAAGAGAAAAGAAAACAATAATAAAATATTAATAATAAAAAGTAGGGTATACTTGAATTTTGCACGATGGACCTTTGGGGAAAAATCTGACTGCACCTCTGCAAGATTGAGAAGGGGGAGGTAAAAAATTTAATAAGTAAAATGTTGGAGTTGTTTCATAGATTCTTAGTAAATTTGATTCACTCCGCCTAATTCCCTAGGTGAAATGGACACCAAACCAGAGACCAAAATGAACAAAAGTTTCCCTTTAATCTTCAATGTTGAAGACAATGCATTGGTGTGATTAGAGGCAAATGCTCATGAATCATAGTTATCTGAAGCCAAAATCGATCAGAAGTGACCATAGAGCAGATAAGAAGAATAGTTGTGTGACTCTTCTGCTGCGTCTAGAATAGAATCATGAGCAAAATTTGCTCATACAAAGGGAGTTCTTGCAATACAATGTTTCATCACATGATGCTCACATCACAATGGAGTACACAACACCATTACAATTGGAAAGGATGTGACGAATTGGCACAAAATAAAATTGAGATTTAGGAAAAAGCAGAATTATTTTGAAAAGTTACTGATCAAATGAAGCAGTGTTGTAGATTTGTGGTTTTATATGGTCTTATGTGAATGCCCGACCATTTGAGGTTTAACTACATGACTGTTATGCTACAATTGAACAAAAATGTATGTTCATATTGCTAGTAGTTTCTTGCTATTGTACAGAATACTAAGAAGAGCCAACTAGATTGGCAAAGCATATGACTGCATTAAGTATTAGGAAATTCTGATATTTGGATAGACAGTGCAATATTAGTACGTACTCCGTGTCATATCATATAACTGAATGATTGCCCTACCTGTTCGGAAGACCTTCTAAAGATCGCCAGTGTATCTTCTGATTAGGAATAGGCTGCAGCACAAGAAATGAATGTATTGAATTTTTGAACTAATACAGACTATCATTTGTTGTTTCAGATGATGAAGATGCTTACATGCAAATTTCGAGCAAGCCAAGAAAATTCAACATCGCAGCCAAGCATTTCATACTTGAGTGACCAACGCGATAGATCAGGCTTTTCAGGTAGAACCTGCAAGGTACCGGTAATCAGTTGTTTCTAACTTAGCTGTAATCTGAGCTTTTTTCCATGTGTTACTAATCTTATGAGTAATCTAACATTTATCAAGTTGGAGTATGAAGTCAAAAGACAAGATTACAAATCTCTCCAAACCAGAGTTACTTGATCTTGTTTCATAACAATCTAGCCAAAATAGTTAAATGAAATACTACAATTAATCTCAAAAAGCCTCTACATACATAGATCACCTATTGATTGTGTATCCAGAAACTACTTTAGTAGATTCAACATTTGTGTCCAAATCAAGATACAGCTTATTGCTTATAAAGTGATTCAGTTAGGAAGTTGTGACTAAAGTTATACTACAATACAAGATAATGGTAATAAAATACTAGTCGTATTGGAACAAAAATTAAACAGTGTCAGAAGGAAAGATGCTAGATCAGCAGGGCAACTGAGTATCCACTCCGAAGATGCTTCATTCTCCTTAAAGTAGATTTCTTATATATAAGCAACAATACTAAGAAAACAAAAAAAGAAGAAGCATTTTACTATATTTTCAACAAATATCTTCTAAATGCTCTAACTTTCAATCTTACTTCAATGTGAAATCTCAAAGTTCATAATAATCTTAATCTATAATGAGAACATAAGAAAGATTGGTCCAGCATGATAAAGCTACTTTGTCAAAGATGCAAATTGCAAGTAGCAAGTTCTATACAAAGCCCATCGCTCAATAGACAAAGCAACTTAGACCGAAAAAATATGAGTTAAACCCATTGAGCTGTGGTGCTGCAAGATATTAACAAGCACCTTTACAGAAGAAATAAAGGGCATCCATTTTGGAATTGCCTCGCGGTCAGAATAACAGTCATAAGCTACTGAACATGGGACATCAATTTCAATCTCAGAGCTGCATCCATACAAGCATTGAGTTACTTCACAAAATCATGCAATGTCTGAGCTCAAAAAATATGAAGTTCGTCAATAATCAAACAACAACCAGAAATGGGAAATCAAAATTCCAAAAGCACAACAGCCATTCGGAAAGTAACTGAAGACTGATAAAAGTTCGCATTCAGTTACTTCACAAAGTCACGCAATGTCTGAGCTCAAAAATTTGAAGTTCATCAATAATCAAACAACAACCAGAAGTGGGAAATCAAAATTCCAAAAGCACAACAGTCATTCTGAAAGTAACTGAAGACTGACAAAAGTTCAGATAGTTATAGATGGGGAATTTTGGGGACACTCATCTACAGGTCGTATTCTCCATGACTAAAAAGTTATCATGGGAACTATCTGAAGTGATGCAAAAGTGCATTGTACCCAAAAGTATATGGAGGCTTGTGAAGTTCTGTTAATTATAGAAACTCATGAATATTGTATACAGGTGTGACTCAAAACCTGAGCAAATTCTTTGTCATCATTGCTAACCAAGAAAAGTGTGATTGTTTACAACGTGCTTCAAGTTCAAACAAAATTCATGTCTGACCAAGAAGATGTCAAATTTCTCAACGAGAAACAAACATCAGTGAAAACAGTGCGAAAGGAGGGAAACATCAAGTGTTTCAAGCTAAATGGCAGGGTTTCAAGAGAAACACAGTGTAACCCTAGGCCGTAGATAGTCCACCATTAAAGTCGGTATAATGTCAATTCCATAGTCAATGATTGAATAATTCAAACCAGCACCTCTAAAAGAGTCTAAAAACATGATGCGCCGCAGAATTGAATCAATAAAGATTGAAGATTCGGATATGCACAAGCCTTTATGAAACATGACCTCCATTCTCGACGCCTACGCCTAAGTAGCAGGCTACAGCAACCAATACGAGACAACGCGGAGAAAGGGGAAAGGGCCAAATACCTGCAGTCCTGCCATTCCATGGCAGGCGAGAAAGGTCTGCACTTGGGGAATGGCTTCCTCCTCAAAGGACGCGAGGGAGGGATTCTGAGGAGAGGCGATTCGGGCGAGGCCTGAGTCCGCCGACACAGAAGGAAGAGAAGGCGTCTCCTTTCTGCAGACCGGGGCTTGGCCCTAGGTAGCCACGAGCCAGCGGAAGCCATTAGAGCAGCGAGATCGGCCATGGCTCCCTCCACGGAGACGACGCTGCGTCCGCTTCCACTCCCCCGGCCGTGCGCGCCGCTCCACACAAGACCACTCCCTCTCACTGTGGTTTATCTTTAATTTTTATTTTTTTAAAATACTAATTATTTTTATTACTTTTGGTATTGGTTAACGGTTAGTAAAGATTTTAATTTTTTTTATAATTTAATTGTCCAAATTTCATTAATTCTAAAAGTAGAAGATCTTCTTTAATTTTTATTTTTTAAAAATAGAATTGATTATATTGCTTTTGATTTCAATTATTATAATTATACTTAGTAAAAAATCATTTTATTGTATTTTAAAAAATCATACGTACATATCAGTGCAGTGCGCTAAAAAATTATATACATTTAATGTTTAAAGTTAAATCCAAAAATTACAATTAAACATGACGATGAAAATATACATATATAATATAATAATGCTCAAATAAAAAAAAATGAAAGCAATGAATGTTTTCACCATATAAAAATATATTCCGGTTGGAATATTGTTCTACACTTTTAGTTTTAAAAAATTACGAATATATTATTTATTATTTATTATTTATTAGGTGTAATTTTATTTTAAACAATTTAGAAATTAAGAGCATCTCAAAATCTTATTAGGTGAGTTTCTTTATGATCCCTATTACATCAAAAATAAAAAATCTTATTCATATATTATAAAAAAATCTCAATCTCACTCTTTATTTATATTTTACATTATATATATAGATATTATATTTTATATATTTGAGAAATTTGAAGGATATTATAAAATATAAAATATTTTAAAATTTTGAAAGATATTACGTGTGAGAAAAAATTAAAACTATTGGACACTCAAGAATTCAAACTGTTTATATAAAGGATTGAAATTTTCATATAAAAATATAAATATAGAACGAAAAGAATAAAAAATAGAAAATAATAGAATAAATGGAAAAATAAAATATTAAAGATGTATTTATATTAAAAATAACAGAACAACGATTAATTTTTATATTTTATTAATTTTAATATTTTTAAAGAATAACTATCAAATTATAAAATAAATTTAATTTTAAAAAAAATAAAAAGAAGCATCCCAACGTTAATAAAAGGAGCTCGATCGTTCTATTTGTCATCTCATCCACAGCTGAAGGCCATGAAACCATAATTGTATTTGAAGCAGAATAAAAATTATAAATTATTAAAATCAAGTTTTAAAATAAAAATGATCCTTAATAAAAAAATTACTAGATGAAATTTAAAATAAAAAAGAATATCCTCATGTCTTCTTTTGCACGACCGTTCGCGACAAAACATTCCAAGCACTGAAATTCCGGAGGACTACCGTCGGCACAAAACGTTCCGAGCACTAGAACTATTCCGGAGGCCTAAAATAGTATATAATATCATTTTTAATTTTTTTAAATTATTTTATTTTTTAATTTATGGTTAAATCATTTAAAATTTTTCTTTTAAAATTTAAGAGTTGAGTTATAGTATTAAGTATAAAAAAATTTTAATTGCTCACGAGTTATAACAAGTGTTATTCCGCACTTCTTATTAGTGATGGGAAAGTCTTGAAAAACCGTTCCAGTGAATTCTTGCAGAATAAAAATTTTTCGCAAACGATTTCAAGTTGCCCTCATAGTTAATCAAACCAAGATTTGATCAACGCATTTAGATCATTGCGCTCTTGTGTTTGATTTACAAGATCCGAGATAAAAGGAATAATTTAATTATAGCGGAAACATTAAATTATACCTCTTCTTTATGGGATGTCTAGAAGGAGTTAAAGACCTCTCGATCTTCTGTTGTATTCCTCTCCTCTTCTCAAACGTTGTGTGGGCAACGATCCTTCGAGATGATTCCACCAAGTCTCTTTACTCCGATGGCAAGCAAGCAATGAACCAACCCTTCCTTTCTTTATCTTTTGCTTCTCCTTCTTCCTTCTCCTTGGCCGCCGGCCCTAGAAGAGCTAGAAGAGGAGAAGAGGAGCCGACCCTAAAGGAATAAGGGAAGAAGAACTCCTAGGAGCCGTCGGCCCTAAAGAGAATAAGAATAGAAGAGGAGGAGGGAAGCCGACCCTTCACAAGGAGGGAAGGTATGTGGCCGGCCCTAAGGAGGGGAGAAAAATTCACTAAAAAGTTGTGATTTTCCCTTTGCAAGCCTTCTCTTTTATAGCTTAGTCATCTCACAAAATTTGGTATGATTATAATCAAATCAAATCTTCTTATCCAGATTTGATTAGAAAAATCATAACCAATTTTGTCTGCGAAAGAGATAAAATTATGATTCTAATCAAATCAAATCTCATCCAGATTTGATTAGAAAATAACCAATCATCAAATCTCAAGATTTGATTAGAAAAATCATAATTAATTTTGTCTGCGAAGAAATAAAATTATGATTCTAATCAAATCAAATCTCATCCAGATTTGATTAGAAAAATCATAATTAATTTTCTCTACGGAAGAAAATTAATAATTTCGTAACGAAAATTTTAATCAGAATTTCTTAATAAAATTTTTCTCCGGAAAAATAATTTCAGAAATTCTTAAAATTTCCTATCCGAAATTTCATATAATTTTCTTAGGTGGATACGAGGTTTTATCCAGAGGCTACAGTAGGGACCTAGAGGAGAAATTGATTTTGGCCTCCTGATGGACTTGGGCTTCCTGTGTTCTCCCTGAACACCCAACTTCAAGCCCATCAATAATAACTCATTCCACTAGAGAGTTATTATTGCACTACCGCACCAATCCCATATTATAGTATGGGCTCCTTTTTACTATAAGTACATTAATTTTCCTGTGTTTAAAATATCGTATGTCCGTTAATTAAATGAGTTACTGACAACTCGAATTTAATTAACTTCTGATTCTGAGAGTAGTACCACACTCATCTTTTGTTATCATGCGGATCTGAGTCCACCTGCAGGGTTTACATGATAATCCTTTATGAGCTCCTCAAGGGGACATCATCAGCCTAGGTTATAGGACACAGTTTCCTTCTATAATCAACAACACATCATGTACATAATACTACTTCCCAACTCATCGGGCCTTTTGATCTATCGCTCTAAATCTCACCCTTTGATGAATCAAGGAAGTATATACTAAGTACATGTGCTTGTTATTATATAGAGATTAAGAGCATGTACATTCATAGCAACAGAGGTTTAGTTCGATTATATAGTCAGTATAAATCGAACAATCCTCAGATGGTCCTGCTCAATACACACTGAGTGTACTAGTGTAATTCTATAGTCAAGACAGACTAAGACCAAATTACACTACAACCAATCCAATGGTTTGTCCAATTCATCTTGGTTGTGAACACTGTTTGTAATCTATAAGGAACTGATAACATGGTCTTCTGTGTGTGATTCCGCACACCATGTTTATCTACAATATAGATTAAATGGACACTTGCATAAAAACTAAATGCAAATATTGACCAAATATGATTCTTATTTCAGAATGTTTATTTACATAGATAGTTAGGATTCTGGTATACATCCCAATAATTAACATACTCCATGAGTAATTAAAATTTTTTTTGTGTTTAGTACTATTATCCAACCTTTAAATTTTAAAAGAAAAAAATAACTTAAATGAAATAAATAAATAAATAAATTTTTAAAATAAAAAATGATATTGTATAATAATTTTTTTTTCATTTTATGTGTATAACATACATATTTATTGATATTGTATAACATATTTAGATATTTAAATTATATATATATATATATATATATATATATATATAAATAAAAATAACTTAAATACAAATACATAACTTAAGAATTTAAGCAACGAACTTATCATAAGATTTATTATCGTTTCTTTCATAAAAGACAGATTAAGTATAAATTCTCTTAATTTATGATCCATTATGATCCATTATATAAATAAGTAAATATTCCTTTCCATTATGAATAGTGATTGTATGGTTAATCATCATGGGTATAATGGTAGATGTTGAGATCAAATTATTATTCTTTCTCTATGTTGATTTTTTTAATTTTTGCTTGAAATGTTCTATTGCAGACGGACTTCTTTTACTTAGGTATCAATTATATATATATATATAAAACGTGTCGTTTCAATTGTTTAAAATAATAGCTTATACAAATTTTATCTTATTAATTAATAAATGTTTTACAATGGTGATTAACGGTTAGATTAATAATCAAAGGGTTATGGGTACGACAAATTTATTTGTTAATTAATTACATCTGAATTCCATTTTAAGCTAAGAGCATCTGCAACATTACCATGTTATTAGACGTGAACAAAAATTCGGTTAAACCGAATAAACTGATCAAACCGAACCGAATTTTTAATTCGGTTCGGTTATTTCGGAAGTTCGGTTATTTTTTTAAAAAAATCGGTTAATTCGGTTCGGTTTCGGTTTTAAATTTTCTTATTCAGTTAAACCGAATAAACCGAATTAATTAAATTAAAAAAATAATTTATAAATTTTAAATAAATAAATATATAAATTTCTAATTTATTAGTAAAATTTTTATAATATTTAAAAAAAATTCGGTTAATTCGGTCAAAAACCGAATTAACCGATAAAATTTCGGTTCAGTTTGTTCGGTTTTTATTGGGAAATTCGATCGGTTCAGTTGGTTCGAAAAAAATCGGTTTTCGGTTAATTCGGTTCGATTTTAACCGAATACTCACCCTTACGTGTTATAACACTAAAAAAAAAATGCATGTGGGGTGGACCAACCAGAGGTTGACCCACCTCATTGCACATAAACGTGTTCAAAATATTGAACGCGTTCATGTGCCACATCATTCTTTTCTCTTTCTTAGAGTGTTATTAATGCCCATTAATACAGCGTTGCGGTTGCTCTAAGTAGTAAACACATCTTTAGCAAATTTAATTTTAATTTTGTGTCAAATACAATACCTATTTCCTCTTACATCTTTTATATGATGATAAGAAAAGAGTAGAAATGATTTTTTTATTTAAAGAATTATTAATTATTTAGTGCAAAAAAAGGAAAATTTTAATTCTCAAAATTATTGACCTTTTTTTTTATATATATACTAAGTCATGGAGGTGGACGGTCCTTCCCTGGTTCGCCCCGGATACATTCAAAAATTAGAAGTGGACAGTCCTTCCTTGGTTCACCCGGATACATTCAAAAATATTCATTATAATACATTGACAATCGATCTCTACAATCTTCGCTGGAGGTGGACAGTCCTTCCCTGAATTCATCCCAAATACATCTGAAAATATTCATAATAATACATTGAGAACTGATCTCTACAGTCTTCGTTCCTTGTAAGATCATTTCAATGTTGAAGTGGACACTCTACTTGCGAAAGCAAACTCTTAATTTTTTTGTTAGTACATTCTAAAACACTCATAGTAATACATTTAGGATCGATCTCTACGAACATCACCATCCCTGTAAAGTCATTCCAATACTGAAATGAGCACTTTACTTGCAAGGATAAACTCTCAATTTTTTTTTTTTTTTGCACGTAGATACTTCAATCGAGACTGTCCAACATAATTTTTCCTTCAAATTTAGATATTGATTCATGCCCCACCACCAGACAATCGAATTACCGTCTCTCATGTGAATCGAAATGCTTTTACCTTGGGCACCAGCCTGTGAGGGCAATTATTGACCATAATTGTTTAATTGAATAATGGTCACAATTACATATTATTTTCGGTTTTGTTGTAAACAATTTGCTAAAATAGTTATGCCACATCTCGTTCAAAATTTATTACCTTTTTTTTAAAAAAAATTAAATATTACTGTAATTACAATAGAAATTAATTTTATAAAACTTAAATTATATTGGCAAAAAATTGAAAGGACGCTCAGCTTTTAAAATTTTTCAAAATGACATTTCACTCTGAAATTGTTTTGTACAAAACAGTTCTAGGTGACGTTGTTATGTACAAAAAAAGGTAGCACAACTTTGGCCAACTATTGCTCTAAGAAAGGTCCACCTTGAAGCTATTTTGACTCAGATTTGACTAACTTATCCCAATTTTAGTTCAAAATAGCACCATCTTGGGTCATCTTTGTACAAAGTAATTTTAAAATGGCATTGTTTTATATAAAACAACTTTAAAAAGGTGGCCGAGCTGTTCAAACTTATTTGACTAAGCAGAATCTAAAATAAATCAAATCATTAAAACGATTATTCAAATTTATCTTTCATACGAGCTATACTATTAAACTCTAAATTCAGTTTGATTATTTACAATTTTAATATTTTTAAACTTCTTTAATTAGTCAATGAATTTGATTTTGAAAAACTTATTTGTTTATGTACCATATTAATGAAAGCTTTATTGATGAATATAATTCATCAAATGTTATTAGTGAACATTATTTATGAACAATTCACTTATCTATTCAATATTAACAAACCAAACTCATATATATTCAAACTTTCATTTAGTTTAATGAATTATTAAAGTTTATTTACTTGATTAACCTTGTGTATATCGGAACAATATACACAAACTATTACAAAACAGAACACTAAATTTACTTCTGAACATTTGATTCATTTGCCCTATCAATACAAACAAAACAACACCAAGGTAGTATTTTAGGTAGAAATTATGGACAAGATATTGCTTTAATTATTTTTAAAATAGAAGTTCCTTTTAACGATAGAGATAAAAGATATCATATCTTGGAACCATGTCTCCAACTAATCTCCTTAGTTCTTAACAGAAGCTTAATGACTATGGAAACCAACAACAGTCTTCATACACCATTGGAGTATTACTTTTCATGATTTAACCAGAATAATTTCGACAGATTAATTATAACCTTCACCACATTGCCTAGTCGGCAAGGAGAGGAAGATATATAGATTGTGTTGCCGGAGCATCTATGGGTTCTCCAAATGAGATAGGGTATATATATGTTGGTTAAAATAGGTGACTCATTTGCGAAATTACCAAGTGAAGAAGGATAGAATTTATAAGTAGGAGCCTCAATTTTCCCCAAAAGGTAAGTCACCTTCAGATTGTGCTTGAGGATAAACTATAATCTAGAATGAGATAAAACATTAATCAACAAGGATCACGATATAGGACAATGCTTGGTTAGAGGTTTATATGACTAGGTCAAAATTTTCTCTCAAATGAAAAATTATAGAAAGGGCCTCTTCATGAACCTCTATGAGTCAACCTATAACTGTTCATCTTCACTGGTACAATTTGCAATCAAATCATACGAATGGGATGTGTTAAAATTGAAAATGAAGAATTATAGATCAGACAAGTAATTTAGGAGATTAGAATCTAGCCAGCAACAACAACTGACAATTCACCCATGATTGATTAAACACAATGCTTTTAGAAACTAATTGGAGAGAAAATTAATATAGTATTTGATAATCCATACTTTTCAATGTAAGAACGGGCAATAAAGTTAATGCAAAATAACTGATGATTAAAAGACACTTTACTACACAATTTCACAGTTCGAAGTCATCTACCACTTAATCATGGAACAAGGATTCAAACGCATAAGGAAGACATAAGAAAGACAATGAGGCATAAGCATGAACCAGAAAATTGAGGGAAAACAGCTAAAAATTTCATTTTGATACCGTCATCGCTGACTTTACTTCTCGGACGAGTTTGGACCCCTCTTCTTCCCGAATCCAACAACTGCAAAGAACAAAAAGAATAACAAGAAACTATCATGAGCTACCCCAATGTCAAAAGGGAAAGGTGGGAGGAAATCTTCCATGAGAGGAGATAAGATTACCGGCAGTCACGAAGCGGCGGTTGTACTGCATGCGCTTGTGGGCCCTTCCACGGGGCTTCTTCTTCTTGTCCTGCTTCGCCACCTTCGGCGTCTGACCTCGGACCTTCCCCGCGCGAGCCAAAGAACCGTGCACCTTACCTGAATCCCACCGCGCGACCAGTCGGTATCCAAGAGGGAGGAAACGAATTGCGATCGGACAGAGAAATATTGATTACTAACCCATAGCGGCGTGCGGCGAACTGGAGGCAGCAGCGGCAGCGACGAAGAATCCCCTCTCCTCTCCCGCGATCCAAAACTAGGGTTTCGGGAGGGTTGTGCCGCAGGATATTTATAGCCTCCATGATACGGCCCGGCCCATTTAGTGCTGTGCCCGGTTCGATCCAACCAGAAGGCGGTCCTGAAAATCCAAAGCACTAAATTAAATTCCTTTTTTAAAAAATAATTTATAAAATCTTTTTTTTATTTTTTTATTTTTATTTAGCTTGTGGAAATCATAATTAGCCAAAGTTACCAAAATAAATGTTATTATCTTTGGAGTGTATTTTGTTCCTCCTTGGAGTTGGAGTGGTGGTTAACACATCACCATCTTATCTTAAGCAAACGCTAAGATTGTCCATGGTAATAAAGATTTCTAAGTTCCACTCCACCTCTCATTTGGAAAATCCAACTTAGGTCTCTTTCGGCCCATTGTACAAAAGTTATTTATCGAAATCATTTGTCTAGGTGCTTTTATGTTAAGTTGTCGAGTTCACTTCGTTCCAAAATGATTAACAATTTAAAAGAAAAACATCCTCAAATTTTAACTTTCACACTTAACATTCTCCATTACTAGGGGTAGAGTGGAGTGGATGGGGGTGGGGGCAAAGAAAAGGAGACACCCTTTCCTACCACTTAATTTAAGCACCATTGTCATCAAAGATTTCAAATTAACCATAACACTCGATGGGCTATCGGGTATGATATATAATGCGGGTGTCATAGAAGACATGGCTCCCTTCGGG
This sequence comes from Curcuma longa, assembly GCF_044706935.1. Taxonomy (NCBI): domain Eukaryota; kingdom Viridiplantae; phylum Streptophyta; class Magnoliopsida; order Zingiberales; family Zingiberaceae; genus Curcuma; species Curcuma longa. The sequence continues at coordinate 4,635,335 of NC_133868.1, read as the reverse complement.
GTAAAGGTTAATAGTCCCAGTCGTCTCGTCTCGGTCAGTCTTGTCTCAACGTCTCAGTTGTCTCCTCTCGATCAGCCTTGTCTCGGCGTCCTAGTCGTCGTCTCGGTCAGCCTCATATCGACGTCCCAGTTGTCTCGTCTCGGTCAGCCTCGTTTCGGCATCCCAGTCGTCTCGTCTCGATCAGTCTCGTCTCGGCGTCCCAGTCGTCTTGTCTCGATCAGCATCCTCAGCGTCCTAGTTGTCTCGTCTTGGTCAGCCTCGTCTCGGTGTCACAGTCGTCTCGTCTCGATTAGCATCCTCACGGCGTCCTAGTTGTCTCGTCTAGGCCAGCCTCGTCTTGCCCAGCTCGTCCATCCCAGTCTCGTCTCACCCAATCTCGTCTCGGCATCCCAATTGTCTTGTTTCAGCCAGCCTTGTTTCACCCAATCTCATCTCGGTGTCCTAGTCATCTTGTCTCATCCAACCTCGTCTCGGTCATCTCAGTCATCTCGACGTTCCAGTCATCTCATCTCGGTCAGTCTCGTCTCGATCAGCCTCGTCTCAGCCAGTTTCATCTTAGTCATCTTGGCTAGCCTTGTCTAGGCGTTGGAGTCATCTCGTCTCAACGTTTCAGTCATTTCGTCTCGGCGTCCCAGTCGTATTGTCTCAACCAGCCTCATCAGCCTCGGCGTCACAATCATCTTGGCTAATCTCGTCTCGGCCATCTCTACCTCAAGTCTCGTCTTAGTCATTCCGCCTCGACTGACTACGTCTTCTGTGAACCGCTATCTTACATGACATACTAAATGGGAACATGAATATTCTCACGGACACACAGTAATTCGAGAATAAACAAGCGGTTACGAGGTTGTCAGACCCGATCCTCTCGGATACTGCTCTTTTGCACATAAGGCCAAAAAGAAACGGTTGTCGGATTTGGTCCTCTTTTTGCAGATTACAATTAGGGCTCTATCCATCTAACGTGGAGATGCTTTGAGCAGGCTATAAAAGGCTTAGCCCACAGTCTTATTCCGAGTTCGACTCCGAAAACTCTGTTAGTATTATCTTCTTTCCCGTCCACTTTTTCATGATCTTTGGCAGAACCCTAACTTGAGTTTTAGAGTGGCCTACCGGAATTCTCCAACACCAGTCTAATCTCTCCTTGAAGTGTGTTTCATGTCCTGATCGTTTTTCGTGTCCTAGCTTATCCAGGCATTCGTCCACGTCAAATTGCTCGTTGATTGATGACTTAATCATCCGCGATATTTGACTGGAATAGTATTTATTTGTCATCCCATTCGAACAAAGAGACTTAAAATTTGGATCCACATGAGCTTGGTCTTAATTCATGAGTACAAGTGGGTTCGCTAGGAAGAGAATGTTGTTGGAGCTTGTGAATAAAGAGCTTTGTTTTGCTCCACCCAATCATTATTGTAACCTAATCTCAAGCCCAACAATAATTTAGTGTCTTCAATTATAGAGACACATCAATTTGCCAATTCCCTTCCTAACACGCACAAAGGGAAGGAGTGAGTTATTATTAAGTTAAAAAATAATTTTTAAAGATTTAAAATAAAAGTTTAGATAACGATCCAATAATGAACTCCTTTGTCTACTTACCATGTCTCTTGTTCTTCATGTGCAGCCAAAGGCAATGGGAACATGTTCGTGGTCAAATGCTGAGAAAGTTTAGCTGTTTGTTCCACATGATCCACACTGCAATTCCACGCCTTGCATCAACCACCACCGCTTCCTCCTCCTCCTATCACTTCGTCGACAAGTAGAGAGAGGGAGAGAGAGAGAGAGAGAGACAAGGAAGGAGCAGCCATGAGGCAAGAGCTCGGCAAGGCGTCGTCCAATGCACTGCCTGCATCTAGAACAAGAATCTCTGCAACCGAGTCCAGGACTCCGAGAGCAGACTCGGGGAACCGGGCCTTGCCCCGTCCGAAGCCGGCGGCGAAGACGATGAGCCAAAGCAGCGGCAACAGAGCCAGAAGAGGTTCGGCATTCGGCGGCGGGGGAGCTGGAGCTAATGGCGACGCCGGGGTGGAAGAATTGGAGAGGAGACTTGGGGAGCGCGAGAAGTTGCTGGGGGACTCGCAGGCCGAGGTGCTGGCGCTCAGAGCTCAGGTCGAGAAGTTGCAGGTTTTGAATGCTGAATTGGAGTTGGAGAACAAGAATTTGGCTGATGGCCTGACTGTTGCTGAAGCAAAGATCAAATCTTTGGAGCACAAGTGTGATCAGGTTTGCAGAAAGATCTCATCTTCTTTTCCACTGGCCGTGTAGTTGATGTGTTTGTTCCTTGTTCCCAACGAGTGCAGGCAAATTCAATCACCATATCTGGTGTCGCTAGACCGCCACCGCCGCCACCTCCTCCTCCCCCACCTCCTCCTCCATCACAACCAGCAGCAGGAGTTCAGTATGGCTTGGGAAAGGCAAAGACAGTGCACAAGTCTTCTGCACTAGTTGAACTGTACAATTCATTAACCAAGAGAGATGGAAAGCAAGGCTCCATGGCTACAGATATCGCGCGCACCAGCATTGTCGGGGAGCTTCGAAATCGATCGGCTCATCTACTAGCTGTAAGTCCCTTCTTTATATGAAGGAATTATGTGGAAGTAGTGAAACACCAAGTGTTTGCTTTTATGCTTCTTCAACTAAGTATTTGTTCTTTTCATGCCTGACTTTCTTTGTCATTCCACAGATTAAATCAGATGTTGAAACAAAAGGGCACCTCATCAACCATCTCATAGAGAAGGTGCAATCAGCCTCTTTCACTAATATGGAAGAAGTCCTATCTTTCGTCGATTGGCTTGATGGGGAGCTCTCTACCTTGGTATTGCTCATAAACAAATTCATCTTCACGTTAGCTAGATTAGATGAATGCATATAAAGTTGGCAATTTTGCCATACCACTTGTAATGGTTTCAGGCTGATGAGAGTGCTGTTCTGAAGCATTTTGACTGGCCCGAAAGGAAAGCCGACGCTCTGAGAGAAGCTGCATTTGAGTTCCGTGCTCTAAAATCACTCGAAGACGAAGTTTCTTGTTTCAAGGATGATGACTCCTTAGCATGTGAGACCACCCTAAAAAGGATTTCAAGCTTTCTAGCTAAGTGAGTATTCAATCTTTAAGCTTGTTGTTGTTTTTAATGTTTGTGTCCATTGCAACCAATCTAATCTCATCCATGAATTTTCCGAAAGGTTGGAGCGAAACACGAGTAGGTTGATTAAGTTGAGGGCTACAAGCATGCTTTTGTATAGGGAGTGCAAAATTCCAACAGATTGGATGCTTGATTCTGGGATGGTTAACAAGGTAGATTATATATTGCATCTATCTCTTGGAGTTCTATGTGTTTCTGATACTTCATTACGATGAATTCTAGTCCATAAACACACAACATAAATTGAAGTGATCTTTTCTTTTGTGTAATGTGCTGTTTGTTACAGATGAAGCAAGTTTCTCTAATGCTTTCAAAAGTCTACATGAGGAAAGTGTCACTGGAGCTAGAATCAACTCGACATGCTGAAAGGGAATCAGCACAGGAGGCACTTCTCTTTGAAGCCGTGTGTTTTGCTTATCGAGCACATCAGGCAAGTCATTCGACTTCGAACTCTATCTATTGTTATCTGTGATTCCACATGCACATGACAATTCCAGTCTCAAAGCAAGCAGGTTGATTGATAATGGCCTTCATGCTTCCTTGTGTTGCTCAACAGTTTGCAGGAGGCCTAGACTCGGAAACCATGCTCATCTTCGAGGAGTTAAAAACTAGAGTCGACTTGCAAGGTAGAGGACATTAGATCAACCTGATTCAAGTCTGATAGTGAGAAGATGAGTTACAGAGGTTACTCTGTGAGAGCAATCTTCATCCAGTTACATGTATGAGCTTGTAGTTGAGTGTGTGTTTTGACTTTGACAAAGAAAGACTTAGTATCTATCGAATTGCATCGTTAGAAATTTCATCGAAAGTGATATTGATGCGTCTATCAACAAGTGTCATATATCCACTGATTTAGCACTCTATAAATTTAGAGAAATCCACTGATTTAGATCGATCACGTCGCGGTTTCTTCGCTAAGATCCGTTTCCATAGATCAGAGCTCAAAATAGCAACGCGGCGACGCAGAGCTCGCGCCGTTAAATGGATGGAGCCGCTGGGGACGCTGACGGTCTCCACGGCGGAGCGCTGTAACCGAAAGCTCGGAGCTTGAACAGCCGGCGGTGGCGGGAGACTGAGGGGAGCCCGGAAGGTGAAAACTAACTGGCGCCTGGCGCCAAGTATGGCCGGGGAATAGCTTCAATCTCGCCGTCCATTAAGCAGGTGGTTCCGCTTTGAGATCGGCGGGGCACGTGATGAACGGCCGATGGACGGCGCGGAGGTGCTAATTAATCTTTTTGTCGAAAGCAAGGGAAAATCCTCTATGATTGACAAATAAAAATGTCCTCGGAATATAGTTGCCATTGGACTGGGAATCGAGATCGCACTTATAGAAGAGGTAAAGATACTTGTCAGCGATTTGATCGGTTTCCTCTTAATAATACCCTCCTCCATTACGATAACTGCTCAGTTTCCGTGGTTTTCGACATTGTGTAGATTAGGTTGGAAAGCGGCTGACGCCTCTTCTGCTTCCGGTGATCTCGTGGAAGAAATCTCCATCGTGCTCAAACCCTAGCCTGTATTTCCCTCGCTCCGCTCTTTTGCTAAGCTTGCCCTCGTCGATCTTCGTTTAGTTGAGGCCGAGGTCGTATCATGGGGGCAGTGACTTCCTGAACAACAAGATTTACTTGAGAACTCAATTTGGCTATCAAGGTTATTGATACTGTTATCTACCACTCTGTTTAGTTTTATTGGATACATATGTTTCATCTCGATCTATGGTTTATCCAGTAAGAATTTTCCTTTAAAAAGAGAGCGCAATCAAAGGATGCTGGGCATTTTAGCTGATCACTGCGTGCACTTTTCATCTTTCTGATGGCCAGTGGAAAACTTCCGTGGGATCGGATCGATCATTCCATAGATAGTCAATGAGGCTAACTATCATACCATTGTGAAGATATATGGATTCCATCGAATCTAACAGTGGTATCAGAACGGATTCATGTGGTGGAGGCTCCTATTAAGGGGACTGTTGGGACCGTTAAGAGGGCAGATTCATTGGGACTCGTACCAATAAGGGGTCTGTTAGGACCGTTAAGGAGGAGCTCCCAATGGTCCTTTGTTTGAGGGATAGATTGTTGGAATACAATCAAAGTCCCATATTAGAAATACATGAAAAAGATCTTGGGGTTATAAGATGAAAAATATCTCATTGGTACGAGACCTTTTGGATAAAGTCCAAAAACAAAACCATTAGGGCGTGGGCCTAAAATGGACAATATCGAATCGTTGTGGAGATATATTTGGATTTCATCGAATCTAACAGTACTCTATTTGTCATCGTTGCATTTCGATATACAATTGGAGCCATTGGGTTCGCGGTGCTGCACATATACAGGCACCGGTATGCTGTTTGATAAATTGTTTCCATTGTTGTTGTTATAAAAAAAATTGATGGTGGGAAAATTAGTCTCATTGACATAGCTGAGTTGGTTACGGTAGAACAGACTTACAGAAGATGACCAGAATTTAAATTTCGAAGAAGTTGAGACACTTACAGAAGAGGACCAGAATTTAAATTTCGAAAAAGTTGAGACAATATCCTCCTCCGTCATAGACAACTACAGCTTCTTAATTTACCTTTGTGATCATGGGGCTGACTGTATAGGATCATTAGAGTGACAAATTTCTCGTGGTGAGAAAATTAGTCTCCTTTGATACCTTTTATTTTTCCCTTTTATATGGTGTTTTGAGGAAATAGTGATGGACTTTACCGTATCACATAGAGGTAGGCAGGCACGGTTGATGTAAAACTGTGAAATTTGGCAATTGTGATCCTGCTGCTCCTTATTTCTTTATGTACCCTGCATTAATTCATTCTAAAATCTTTAGGATGATTATAAAACATATATTTTAAATTAAAAAAAGATTACAAATATTTAATAAAAAATCAAGATTAAAAATTATACTTTAAATATTAAAATTCTAAAAGATAAAGGGTAAAAATAAAAAAAAGCACCATTAATTATTAGAATTATCAAAAGGGTGATTTTTTTAAAGTTAAATAATATCTCATCATATTTTTCATCTATAAAATACACTTATTTTAGAGAGTTATATATATTCAACTCAATTTAAAAAACTATAAATCGAATATTTTTACATAAAAAAATTCATACCAACTAAAATTAATTAAAATAGTTTACATATATAAAATAATCATAATATTCTTGTTAAAAATATTATAACAGCTAATTAATGAGTGCTATAGCGTTGAAGTTATAACATTTTAGAAACCACTTATTAGTCATTTAATTGAACAATATAGTTTTTTATATTAAATATTTTTAATTTGAAATATAGTTTTTATAAAATTGAAAAATATAAAATAATATTAATATATGATCCCAACCACTTAATTAATTGGTCTTTACACGTCATAGCAGTCATTAATTAGTCATTATAACAAACATTAATTGACTATTACATTGTATTATAATAACCATTAAATAGTCAATAAAATAATATTATGATAATTTTTAATCATTCTAAAATAATTTTAATTGTATTTTTAACTAAAATGATAAAGACTTTTTTATATAAAAGTGTATTGTGTATAGATTTTTTGATCGACTTGAATTAATTTTTTATTTTTTTAATCATAATTAAGGGAATCCTTTTAATTTTTACCCCAAAATAAAACAACAATCTAGATAAATCAATTTAAGTAAAAAATCATTTTATCTGATTTTGAAATTACTTTACCCACAATTTTCCAATTAGAGAAATTCTTACATATTACGAAAATAGTAATAATAATAATAATAATAATTGGAAAAATATTTAGGAAATAAATAATTAAAAGCGATGTGCATAAATGATGCTATAGCAGTGGGTTCGCTATTTGACTCGTGAAATTTACTCGCCGTCGCACCCACATATTGGATGCGGGTGGGGGCCAACTTTCCGTCGAGTCCCCTCGTGGTAGCAGACGGGTCAAGTAGACGAACTTGCCCGTCCCTGACGGCCACGTCGCTGCACGATCGTTGCTTCTACGCTCCGCCAGGAACAAGTGGACGACCCGGTTTGTTTCAAAAACATCAAAACCTTCGTACACGTGAATCTTACCTACTTTAATACCGACGCTTCGATCCAACAAAAAGGATAGATCAGCTGATAATAAAGTGGTACATATAGTGTGTATTGCGTTTTGGTGAGACGCTTCCCGAACCAGGAAGACCGAGTCCAAAGTCTAGCGCACGTCAACTTCGAGGCCCACTTCTATACCCGCTATCCTAAACCACCCTTCTTCATATCTTTGCGTGTGGGTGAGGCCGAATCAAACCCCCTCCTAATTCCCATGGCGGATCCGTCGCCGCCTTCCGCCGCCCCCGTCGCAGATCCACTTTTCGAGGACCTCGCCGTCGGCGTCCTCCCTCTCATTCCGTCCGACGATTTCGGAGACCTAGATCTGGATTTCGTCTTCGACGATTTCTCCGTCGACGACTACCTGTGCTTGCCGGAGGACCAAATCAAGACCCACCTTTCGTCAAATGGCTCCCCAGGTCCCCGCTCCTCCCAGGCTGACGGTTCCAACCTCTCGTTCTCGCCTTCCCGAAAACCGGATCTGCCGGATCGTCCCTCCGACTCGGATTCCGGCGACTCTTCTGCTGCCTCCGGCGTTTTCGTCGCCGACCGAGAGGTCAAGTCGGAGAAGGCCGGGTGGTCTTTAAAGAGGAAGATGAAGGAGGATGATGAGCCGACGTTTAACGGAAGTGATCCTAACTCTAACTTCGATTCCAACCCTAGAAGTACGAAGGTCCGAAGACCGGAGGAGAGCTCGCCCTGCGTCTTGGGTGCGGGTGCCGAGGAGGACGAGAAGAGGAGGGCGAGGATGATGAGGAACCGCGAGAGCGCGCAGCTGTCGAGGCAGAGGAAGAAGCAGCATGTTGGCGAGCTGGAGGATAAGCTCAGGACGATGCACTCCACCATTAATGAATTGAACAGCAAAATCTCCTACCTCATGGCGGAGAATGCGAGCTTACGGCAGCAGATTGGTGGTGGTGGCGCTCCTCCTACCGGTTATCCTCCGCCTGGAGCATTTGCACCCTTGCATTTCCCATGGATTCCAGGGTATGCTTTAAAGCCACAAGGATCACAGGTTCCTTTGGTTCCTATACCCAGATTGAAGACTCAACTAGCAACACCAGCTCCAAAGGCCAAGAAGTCTGAGAGCAAGAAGAGCGAGAGCAAGACAATGAAAATGGCTAGCGTTAGCCTTATTGGATTATTTCTCACAATGCTAACGGTCTGTGGAGCATTTCCCGGAATAAATTTTTGGAATGGAGGAAACGAGATCGACCTCGGTCACAGTAAATCTCAAATTTTGAAACAGACTAAAGGTAGGATTTTGAATGTTAGAGGTCATCCTAGTGCTCTGAATAACACTCGTGAGATGGTAACATGCAATGGGAAGCAGGATTTCAGTGGAGGTGGCAGTGTAGATAGGGTTACTGGTAGTCGATGTGAGGACGTAAAGGTGACCCCTGGACTGGAGCCAAAACGAAGCAGTCCGTGGCCTTCTGGTCCTGAAGCTGTGGCCTCACAATCACATAACTCAAGTGAGAATTTGCCTGCATTGCTTTATGTCCCTAGAAATGGCAAGCATGTCAAGATCAATGGAAATTTGATAATCCATTCTGTTCTTGCAAGCGAGAAGGCCATGCAACAGGCAAAAGCAAGGCAGTCATCACAAGTTAAAGAGACCGGCCTGGCTGTTTCCGGGAAGGTGTTGTCTCCATTCTCTGTCGCTAAGGCTGGAAAAAAAGTGGATCAACAAACCAACTCTTATAAAACTATTGACTCTGATAATACATACGCAAGCAACTTAAAATCTACTTCGGCTGATGGCGCACTGCAACAGTGGTTTCGGGAAGGAATGACAGGTGAGCATATACTTTCTAGTTGCCATATAATTTTTCTTACAAATCTCTCATCAATTTAGTGAGTATTTGATTTTTTTTAACAGTTCACTATTATATATCTGCTGTACGGTTAATTCCATATTACCATATATGATAGTTTATATGTAATTCTGGAGAACTGTTCTGCTTTTGAGTTTGTAAATGAGTGAATTGAGTCCTACGGCTCATTAGATTTTATCCACTTAAAGTATTGCACAATTCATTTTTATACTTGTATTTGATTATTTCATGTTTCTTACTTGCTTTGGTAACAATTCTAATAGTTTGTAACTTCAGTTCTGTCTTCAGTCGTTAGGCCATTGCCGCTGAAAACTTCTACTCCTAAGTTTTACATGCATGAAGCTAAACCTGTGATAATTGTCATTTTTTTGGGTTTGCACTAATTTATTATTAACTTGGGCTTTCCTAATATTCCTCAACATACTGGGGAAAAAATCCTTCTTTTCTATAATTAGCTGGAAAAAATAGTATTTGCTGTTAGAATTGAATAAGTTTAGTTGTAATTACATGTTGAATAGTTTTAATCCCACCTTTAGTATTTAACATGTTAGATGTTATAATTGTATCATATATGTAAGATGGAATAGTTCAGCTTTTTTTTTTTTTAAAAAAGAAAAGATATAACATCAATACAATAGCTCATTCCCTAATTTTTTGAGAAGTGCATGAAGTTTACTAGCAGGTGAACAATATGATTTGTTCATGTTTAAACAGTGCATACACAATTCTTTCTATAGTTAAATTATAGTCGAACATTAAGTCTCCCTATTTTGTCGCTTCAATACCATCTATATGAATCATTAAAGACATTCCATGACTAATTTGGAAGGCCATGATTGATCCGATGGCAATTAGACTGTTAATCTCTCTAGATTAATCATCAATTCTTTTCTTTGATATAAACAAATTATATAAATTTCTCGACTTCTATTGTCTTTTTTTGTTTCTCACAGGCTCTATATTAAGTTCTGGGATGTGCACGGAGGTTTTCCAGTTTGAGGTCTCCCCTTCTTCCTCTTCTGATGGTGTTATCCCGACTAGTTCAATCATCAACGCGTCCTCCATCGCAAATGCTTCCGCGAACCTCCCTCCCAGTTCCAGTGGTAGAGAGAAAGTCAGGAGCAGGAGGATGATGTATTCCGACCCAATTCCACTTCGCGGAACTACAACAAATAACACCGAACAGCTCAATAGTTCATCTTCGGAAAATAGCAAATTCCACAACACTAAACCAGCTGCTTCCTCTGTGGTGGTTTCCATTCTAGCCGATCCAAGGGAGGCTGGTGATGGTGAAAATGATGGGCGAGTCTCCCCGAACTCCCTATCTCGCATTTTTGTTGTCGTGCTCATCGACAGCGTGAAGTATGTCACATACTCGTGTGTTCTTCCTTTCAAAACCGCCATTCCCCATCTTGTTAACTAACTCGGGCTGCCGGATTGCAACTCAATAAAGAGCTTGGTATCTAATTCTAACATGTAATATGGATCAGCAGCTGCTTGAAATGGTTAAAGCTGGTCTGAGTTACACTTGGATTACGGATAACTATATAGTTTTCTATAAGTGATGCCTAGTCATTTGATGAGTTGCTGTGGTGCTTTCTTTATGCCCTCCCTTTTGGGATTTATTGCATATCTGAGGTTTAAACCGTCGTTACTTAGAAAATTCATCCCATCTCTTATCATTGTCTGATAGAGGCAGAAAAGAACTTATTGTAATCGTATGTCAGAATGGTACTTCCAAACTCCCATGTCATTTAAGTAGGTAAACAAGCATTTACCCATCATCTAGACATTTTGATGTCATTGGCATTCTAAAATGTTCTAAACCAATCAATTTGCCCTAAGTCAATAGGAAATTCTTAAGACAAACATGCACACATGTAAAGGAGAAGTCTAAATATACTTTTTGGATATTTAGATTGATAAAATAAATCCATTTTAGTAAAGACTTGTATGACAATACTACACTATAAAACTCATCTGGAATGGACGAACCACAACTATGAAGACGCAGCTGACCTTAAACAATAACTAATTTGACTCAGACAACAAAAAGCTCATTCCCTACACGAGGCAAACTCTAATGACACCTTCAACTTGTGGCAATCACCTGCAACAGCAGACCTGAGTTTGTACGTCAGCGCCCCTTTCATGGACTAAACTGACTTGACCTGAACACATGACACTATCATCATCCATCTCGAAACATCTCCAATTGCCGCCTGCTGTGCAGGGTATGCTTCTCTTCAGCAGTGACTATTTTACCAATACTGATCTGGAAGGCATAGTTTAGCTGAAGTTGAATCCACCAGGAGCAGCTACGTTCTGGTTGCTGTTCTCAAAGTGGAATCCGGTTTGAGCGGCATCCACAGCAGGCATTGCGTCGTCTTCTTCCTCCTCTAACCAATAAGTTTCGAGAATTTTCACAGATTTCTCATAGATTTCAGTATTATCATGGCTTTGAAGATTTTCAATCTTCTCCAAACCCTCAGCTTCATCAATCATCTGAGCATACAAATTGACACTGCCAGAGGTGCCCAAATTCTTCTCTGCTTCCCCAACCTTGAGGATATTCTCGAGCCCTTCCAAGCAAACAGTGACAATTCTTGGGTCCGGGCCAACAAGGAGGTCACACAGGGGCTTGATGCAGCCCTGACTAACCAAGAACCTAGTCGAACACAGAAAACTTAGTTGATCCAAGAAACTAAACATGAATAACTGTAAAATTAAAATCCTACATGCAACCAGGAAATCTCGGCAGCTTACTTAATCTGCTCATGTGTGCCACCAGAAGTAGCATTGGAGATAGCCCATGCTGCCTCTTTCTTGATATCAAACTCAGCAGTTAGCATTAGATTCACAAGCGGACTGATGATACCAGCAGCTATAACTGCCTGCAATTGATTCACCAGTAAATAATATTATTTATTAATTACAAGTAGCACATTTATGGCTGCTTAGGTTCAGATGTGAATTTTCTTCTGTGATTCATGTGTTTAGGTTAACATGCATTATGATATCTTATCTTTTATTTGGAATTATGAATAACTTAGAATGATTAACTTAATTGTTAAGTGAGAAAAATAAATTTTGTTGATCTTAATTACTTAGGTTGATTAATTTGATATATTATACGGTAGATATACGACATTTGTCTACGGAAAAAATAATTGCATATCCATATGCATATCTCTATGTATGCACTTTTTCTTTTTTCTTTTTTTATTAATTGGCACCAACTATTCGGCTTACGCCGACTAGTCCTAGGGGTAACCGGTCAGGTCTCATGGAAGTTTCCCACCGACCATCAGTGTAAATCGGAAAGCGCTCGCAGTGGACGGCTCATCAGCCCAGCGTTCTTAGACCAACCGTTCATTAAGGGAAATTCATCCATTAATTCATCAGCTGAAACTCGATCCTTAAATGCCTGGGAAACTGAGAAAGCGCCCTGCCACTGCACCTATATGCACTTTTTCAAAACCATGAAGAAGCTGCTTTCGTACCATTTCACAAATCCTTGTAAAAATGAATCCTACGATATGCAATTTTATATATTCTCCTTAAATTCACCTGTATTTGTTCCTTATTTCCTGCTGTTATGTTTGATATTGTCCAGCAAGCTTCCTTCTTGATACTTTTCTTGTGATTGTGAGTCAAGAGGTTGAGGAGACATGGAAGTGCTTGGTTATTGATAACAAACTGGATAAACAAAGACAATCAAGGAAGAAAACGTTAAAATTAAGATCACATACCCAAACGTTTAAGAAAACTAATTTTAAAATATACTTTATCGATGAATAATCTAGTCACACAACAAACAAGATAAGTCAAATCACTGAAAATAGTCACAGACAAATGATCAAAGGTGGGCACTCAGATGGAACATGACCGTAAATCGAAGTAAATTACAGGTTCTATCAGTATTTTTAATCAATGGTGCAAATGACAAAACATCAAAAGTGGACACTTGTAATATCAGTAAATTTGAACTGACGGAGGGAAGGACGAATCATCAAATGGGATACTAGTTGAGATATGACCATAAATTTACGTAAATACCTAGTGATATCAGTAATTTGACCAATGGCATGAAGAAATAAATAGTATCCAAATAATGAACAAATTTAAATTTTTTAGGAAAGAATCTATATAATTGAGTTAGCAGTGCATTTATTTCATGCTGAAAATTATGGAGCTTTTGTTTACTGAAACATTCCTTTTGATGCTAGTACTATATTACATGAATTACCATATCAAATTTGAGTATAAGCATATAAATGTAAAAGAACGATAACATCAACTCTTTCAGATATAATCAAGCATCAAGAACATGGCAGCATGTATCAGAAAATGAATGTTCCTTTTCAAGTATCTGAAAGTCTTTTAAATTAGTAATCAAAATAACCTTTGCTGCAAGTTATATATTACAAATTCAAAGGAGTAAATCCCGACCACATGCTCAAGGTGGATTTAAAGAAAACACTTGCTAGCATGAGCCAATTAGCATCTTCCCACCAAACTAACTATGACTACACTTAAAAAAACTGAATCCAAATGAAGCATCATTCATGCTGTACACTAAACAAATTCTGATACTGCAACAACCAAAACATCAAATGCCACTTTCTAAGAATGTAAGAATGCCATTAACCCACATACAAGCTTAGAGAAATAGGTCCTCTGTCATATATTTTACAATTTCCAGCTAAAGATTTCCAATTTGACATAATTTATTTACTAGTTACTAAGAATTGTTGAACTGGCAGACCCAGTATCACATTATGAGCAAGAGGATTCAGAATTGTCAGACAACACAAACAAAACAAGCAAAAATATTTCTTTATGAAATGTAAAATGCTAACATGCCTGCGTCTGTAGATCATCTCCTGTCACAATGTTACCCACAGTGCGAAGTGCTGGGATGAGCACAGAAGGTGAAGGATGGCTGCCATATAATAAAATTGGTCAAGGACTTGAAGTATAGATGAGGTGGATGGACAGGGTAACTGCATGCATACATAAGTAGTTCTACAAGCCGAGGACAGACACCAGCCTCAAGTACAGCTTGTATTTTGTCATTTGTCCCGTCAGATAAGTATGAGAGTGCCCAGCATGCATCTGTGAGCACTTCTTCATCATTCGAATGAATTAAACGCTCGAGGGCTGGAAGAGCAGGTTTAACCTGATCACAGAAAATGTAAGACAGGATTAAAGACAAACATGAAAGAGATTGGAAAACAATATGAACAGAAAAATCAATATTACAATAAATAAACCTGTTCAAAGTTTGGTTGGGGTTTCCCTCTGCAAAAATTAGAAAGAGTCCATGTGGCGTTCCTTAGCATGGAGAGTTTGGCATGCTCATTCAGTTGTTGAAGGAGTGGAAACAATGCACCATTGGCGAGGACAAAATCTCTGCATTTTGGAGAATCCCCAGCAACATTTCCCAAGGCCCATACCGCCTACATAACATGCAATGCATTAGCAAAAATATTCACAGGAAAAGCAGATATCAAGTTATCAACTAGAATCAAAGAAAAATTCCATTGTGCAAAGGAGCATACCTGTTCACGGACATCATCACTTGGGGAACTAAGAAGCTTAACAAATATTGGAACTGCGCCATGATCAATGACAACCTTAGTGTTTTCAGAAGTGCCAGATGCAATATTGGTGAGAGCCCAAGCAGCTTCAAACTATAACATGCAAAAGCAACAAGCCAACAAGTATATACAAGCCTACTGGTAGAAAAGAGGGGGGAAATGAAAAACACTAGATTATGAAAAATTACTACCTGAAGTTGAGGATAATCTTCTCTCATAAGAAACTCAACGAATCGAGGAACTACACCAGACTGTATCACCTCCTCAATCGGAGGGCATCTTTCTGACAAACACAAACCACGTGAATACAATTTGAAGTCGATTCAGAATGACTAATTTCTCGTCTACAGGAATCAAAGATTATGTGCAGAAGAATCATGCATATTTATTCATCAACAAGTACCTATAGAAAGTAATTTTCGAAACTGTGTAACTGCTTCTAATTGCATTGAACTATCATCAGAATAAACATCCGCTACCATCGCCGGAAGGCTTTCCAACTGCAAATCATCAATCAAACGAAGAATTAAATGACTCGTTGGAAATCCACAACTCTAACCCTCTTTATCATCAATCTCACCTGTCCAGATTAAAACCCTAGAAAAACCGATGGGATTTCACACAGATCTAACAGTTCAAATTACGAAAATGAAAGGATCTTTGCAAAGGGCATCACCTTCTTTTCCACCACGGAGCTGTGGACAGTCTGAGGGAGGGGCTGAGTCAGCATCCCCTCCCGCCGCTTCTTCAGTAGGCTCTCCTCCCGACGGCTCTTACGGATCTCCACCATGTTGTCCTCCCTCCGTCTACGCCCCTCCTCCGCATCAACGGCCACCTTGTACTTGTTCCGGCGGACCTCCGCCCTCTCGCTCGGCCTCAGCGACATCGTGCTCCGCTCGACCCGCGCAGCCAACAAGAACTAGAGATCGGTCCGCGATGCGATCAGGAAATGGTGGCGGATCACAGTGAAGCTCGAGCGTGATCAGAGGGCGGTGATGAGAGAGAAACGGGGGCGGAGAAGAGAAAGAGAAGAGAGACGCCGACGAAGAACGCTGAAACCCTAGATTTGACAGAAAATTTGGAGCCAACTACCAGCCGAAGTCGATTACCCAAACGCCTACCCGCCGCAAGCTCTGCGGGCGCCATCCGAATGGCGTTGCCGATTTGGTGTACAAAGTGGGTGACGTCAAGTCTTCGTCAACTGAGAGGAAAGTTGTGCCAGGTGAGAGTGGCTGAGCACGCGGTAGAGTTTAACTTCAAATGAACTGCACGACGTGGCGATCAGTAACTGGTTAGCCACGTGTAATTTATCTGCTTCTCTTTATCGTGCCGAGGAAACGACACGGTAAGTTAACCGCGGTGGAACGGAAGTTTAAATTTCAACGTAATAAAGAAGGCTTCTGTGTTGTTAAAATTACGGGCGTGCCACTGGTTTAAATTTTATGCCAATTGTTAATTGTTCCAAAGACAATTATAAATTATCTCTATTTGTTTTAGGATAAATTATTAGTAATTGTGTTTTAAAAATGATTAAATTTTATGGGAATTACAATTAGTTTCTATAAAAATTGCTAAATTTTATAAGACTTAGAAAAAAAATAAATATTCTCTTTAAACCTCAATTATTGTAGTTGTACAAACGATCAATTTTTTTTTTCATGCTTTCATTGTCCCCAATGAAGTTGATTGCAACATAGCTCGATAATGAGATCACCTTCCAAGTGGGTGTCATTGTGTCTAAGAATCGACATGAAACATTTGTGATTGATGTCGAGGCAAGTGTAGACAAGGAAGCGAAGTAGGAACAAGACGACGATAAGATTCGATCATCTAAGCTTGAACTACATCAAAGACGCACCAACTTTAAAGATCATGAGGTAACATTTCATAAGAACTGGATACCTGATGCTAACAAAATGTTAGAACATTTCATAACCAATAATGTTTTGGCTTGTCAACTTCATCTAAACTAGTGCTTCTCAATGATTGTCGAAGAAAAGAAATCGAGAGCGAGTCAAGTAGATCAATGAACCAAGATGTGGTGCTTGAGTTGCTAAGATCGCGAAGTTGTCAAACTTGAAAAATCAATGTCGAAATTGCTCCCGAATTAGAGGCTCAAGTCAAAAGGAGTAGTAGGAACACTTTCAGAATTCAATAGAAGATTAGCTTGAATTCAAGCGACTAACACATATAAATGTATGATAGGAATCGAAAGCACTACCATTTTGCAATTTTTCTGATTGAACCGCACAATCCTATTTGATCATAGGAACACTTGCATCTTCCCATGATGAGTGCCAAAGGATAAAGAACTCTTCTGCACTTGCACACGGTCAGTCCCACGACTATCTGTGAGGAGGTGAATGATTTGGTTACAACGCAATATTGCCTGGCTTCGCCAGAATTCGAACCCTTGCCCTCTTCTGCAAGTCTGCTGCGTCGTAACCAACTCACCTATGTCCCGGGGGCTAAAGGATTTCAAACCTTGTGTTTATAGCACTGATACAACAATTACCTTGAAGCCTGCATCTACTTGCAAGCCAGTGATGAAGATTGAAGGTGGTAATGCAACACAAGATTGTCGATACTGTTGGGTTGCAAGGGTGCAAACATAGTCCCACATCTAAAGCACATGGAAAAGATCATGGGGTTAAAAGGATGGAAAGTATCTCCATTGGAATGAGGCCTTTTGGGGAGAGCCCAAGAACAAAGCCATGAGGGCTTAGGCCCAAAATGGACAATATCATGTCATTGTGGAGATACGGACATTCTTTAGACCCTACAGATACTTGTCACTTCTGATGAATCAACAGACCTACTGTATTCATATTTTCTCGATCGGACGACGATCTTGTCAGACTCTAAAAACACCTGCACCACTGCACAACAACTGATTAATAGGGTAGACCTTTGTCTTTACAGTAATCAAACATCAGAACCAAAAAAAGGGTAATCATATACCAAATTCTTTGAAACTTGCATCATCACACCTTTAGGGCTACTTCACCAGCTATGAACTTGTCGATGCCCATTAGTGCAATGTGAAGATGAGCTCATGGTTTGGCACAATACCAACAGAAATTAACAAGAACCATTTCGTTATGCAATGGCTTTAACCAAATGTATGGAATACTAACTGCTATGAACATTATTTCTTACAGATTGAATGAAGAAATGTAGCTGTAAAAGAATGCTGCACACTACTACCACCCATACCCACACCTCTTGTTTCCTTCCGAAACCGAGACGGTTGGTGCAGTTGAAAGGGGCGAACAAGCTTTGCTCAATGATGGGGAGAGGAAATGAGGATCTTAGTTTGGTGGGATTTATTTTATTGGGAATTAAGAATTTGAACTTCAATGAAGCTTGAGCTTCGCAATTTTACATGAGGGCTGAAATGAATGCTACTGTAATCACATAGGAAGATTTTGTCATGTGTCTGCATTGAAGTAGTCCAAGAAGGAGAAGCAGAAGAAGGAAGAGTTTGAGGTGAGATTGGAGCATGGTCTAGGACAGACTGATTCAGAGTATCCTGAAACATTTGAGCAGGACCAGGAAACCGAGGAATTTGAGGTGATGGACAATGTGATGTTTGAAAGGCAAATACCGGTGAAAGGATCATAATTGATTCCTGTTGGATGATAGAGAGAGCACTTGGATCATATTGGTCGTCAGGATGGCGACTGCAGTTACCAGTGAATTGAAAATTGAAATGCCTTGTGCACATTTTCCATTTCCACCTGAGACAACTATGTTCTTGATGAAACCACCGCGTCCAAGAGCGGTTTTGAAGTTTACGCTGATTGATGGAATCTCGCTTTCGATAATTACTGCACCTTCCTCTAGGAAGAGAGTGAGATGACTTGTCGAATTGAAACTTCCAGTGAGCCATTTCCCTTTAGGAACATAGAGCTGAGCCCCTCCTTTGTCTGCGAATGACTTCAAATAAAAGACTGCATTTCGGAAGGCCACTGTGTTCAATGTTATGCCATCTCCGATCGCGCCAAATTCTGTTATTGTGACAGTGTGGCCTAGGAGTCAAGTTGTGTTTGTAATTGCAATAGCCAACATCATCGTTTCCAATGACTTTGATGAGATCGACAATTGCTAAAACCAGTATCACAATGGCCTAGAAAACGACAATCAGAAACCCAAAAAGATGATCAAATTATTAGCATGTTCTTTTAGAATTTGCATCCAATCTACATTGCATCAACATCGATAATCCAAGCATCATAAAGAAGAGTTATTGAGTGAACTAATTGGTCCTAGTTTCTTTCACAAAACCATAAGATCTAAAACCAAATATTGAGTCTAGAATCATGAAATGAGATGTAAAAAAGACTAGAAAAATCTAATTACGCAAGGTAGCACCCAAAAAATCCTATAAAAATAGCATCAAAACATCAGAGTAGTTAGCACTTGGATTTTAAACAAGCAAAATAAGCAAGCACATATCCTTCCTGGAATCTTCTGACAATTCGACATCATTCCAAAAGAAATTTTGAATTAGGCAATCAAAGATCTAGACATTGATCGAAGAACACTATCGATTCTTGAAGAAGACTCAGCTATCTTTTGTCAGTGTTGGATGCCCTAAAAAACCTTATCAAAAAGGAGAGAAACACAAAATCCAAACGATCACTTTCTGAATGCATACATGGCCACTTCAAAACCAAAAGTTTCCCCCACAGAAACCCTCAAAATGGGATTTGGGGAGCACCCAATACAGTCATGGACAATCCCTACAGATGGTTGATTAGGGGAGAGACAATACCCCAAACACATACAAGGCACAAAGACCATCAAACTTAAAATCCAATCCAACACACAAGAGTCAGTATCATGCTAGAAAAAAAGACAAGAAAAGAAAACCTACTTACTAGCCTCTTCATGAGCTCCCCTCAAGGCAAGGGGGCAGGGCAGCGGGAGGAGCCCTCTTAAACCAGTTTGTGTTGTTCCTGCTACTGCAGAAGCGTGGAGAACAAGAGAGAAGAGAGCATGGCGAGAGTATTGGGGATGGAGAACCACAAGGAGAAGGGAGAAGATCAAATTGAAGGAACCTGCCTCCTGCCTTAGTTCATAACCCACCAAAAATGGAAAAATAAATTTTTAATAAATGAGCCAAGTTGGAAAATAGATAAGAATCTAAGTCTAGATTCACCAAGTGTTTAGATCTGATATAATCCAATAGGATTAGGTTGTCATAATTAGGTGGGTGTTTTTGGGTAGATCCTCCCATGGTTGCTTGGCAAAATTATTGCAATCTCGGTAAACTCTAACATTAACAAGTATGAAAAGGGATTAAAGGGAGATAAATGAATTAAGCTATCAGAATAAGAAAGGTGTGGGTGTTCTTATTATCTCATATGACTTGTTCTTTTCTATAAAAAATAAATAAATAAAAAATAAAAGTGGAATCCGTCATCTTAGTGGTTCCACACGATCGATCCCACGATCATTTATGAAGAGGTAAATCAAGAAACTGCATCATGACACAGGAAGGTATTACCTGACTTCGTCAAAATTTGAATTCTTGTCCTCTTCTACAACACTGCTATCATACGACTTGTTCAAACAACGTATATTGTTAAGTCAAATTGATTTAAAACCCTAAATTCTCATATTTGCTTTTTTTTAGTACATACGTTAAGGAATAGATAGATTGTGCATCGCTAAAATTTAATTATATAAACATTTTAAATATATGAAAATAAAGTAATCTATAATTCTTTTTACAATCTTAAATCGTTTACAATATATTTTTAAATTAATATAGGTTTTATTTTTTATAATAATATTTTGCCTAAATAAATTATAAGGTCAATAAAAAAACACTCAAATTCAAAAAATTCTTTAATAAATAATTTTGAACAAGCTCAATAAAAAATAAATGCATATTTCAATAAAAAAACTAATAATTAAACATAACATATCTAGATATAAATTTATAAAAAGAATATTTCACGTATAAAAGAGATTGAACTGACATTGCAATAATATTGCCAAAATCATAACTAAACAGAGATGCATTGTAAGAAACCAAAGGCAAACTACATTTTAGTTTGATCATTCAAAAATTAACTCAAAAAGGAATGAGAAATCCAAGAGAAATTGACAAATCCCTGGCGATGCAAAATAGAACATAAGAAAGAACAAGATGGAAGATCGTTGCTCTCCAATACAACACCCGAAGTATCAAATCGATCGACTCAAACCCTGAATCCTCTGCTGTTCCTTCTACCCCTCGCCTTCTCAAACTTCCTCCCCTTGGATCGGACGTAGGGCTTTGTATGGCTGTGTGGCACACCAGGAGCTCTGCCAAAGTGCTTAACGGCTTCTCTTGCGTTCTTCGGACCTCTCAGGAGAATCTATACATGTAGATAAGCTTTTGTCACAACAAATAAATTGCTTCACAAACAAAAGTTAGCAATGATTTCAGTGCAGTTTTACTATTTTAGATCATTCAAACACGTTCGGTTCCAAAAAGAAAATGAAACACTAGAATGCAAAATGAAAAGGCTATACAGAACTTAGGTTTGCTCAGATATTGTCATGAAATATATTCTTTGATTGTTCCAAAGAATTGGAAAATCTCATAATGAGCTGGGTTAATAACAATATCATCATCGCACAATGACAGTCCACAAGTATGATTCAGACTGATATGTGCCATTACTGTATTGATGGAAAAGGATACCACGTTGACAAAAGTTCAAAGATTGAGACTTTCATAATGATATCAAGAAGCCTCTATAAAAACTGGAAGTACATTCTCATAGTTCTGGTGGCTCAAAGAATTAAGAACAAAAATAACCTCAGATTGCACATTGAAAGTCTGTCAAAAAATTTCAGCATTAGCATAGTAAGGAATGATAAGATTAGGAAAAAAGAAATATAGGACAGTGGGTTAATAAGAATTACTAGAGAATCTCGTAATGACCTCAGATATTGTCATGAAACATATCCTTTGATGTTCCAAAACATGGAAGATCTCATAATGAGCTGGGTTAATAACAATATCATCATTGCATTTTAGAGTCAACAAGTTGGTTCAACAGATACACAACACTTTTGCACTGATTGAAAAGGGATACCATATTGACAAAAAGTTTGAAAATTAGAATTTTCACTATGATGGTAAGACACCTCTAGAAACCTAAAACTCTGGAAGCTCAAAAGAAGAATGATAAGTTCCCTCAGGATACACATTGAACATTCGTCAAAGTATCTCAGCATTAGCATGGTAAAGAATGATAAACATCATTGGGAACCAAAAGAACAAGATTCAAACAAGAAATAGCTCCAAAAGTGTCAATACTTATGGCATAATACTATTTTTTAACAGTTAAATATATAATAAAAACTCTAAATAAATTGTAGAGTGCAATTTCAACATGTAGTTGTCACTGAACATAATTGAGTAGGAATTGCAACATGATCAATTCAATTGTATCCTACACAAATGTTCATTTTCAGAAGGCCAAGAAAATTAATCAATCCTGCCTTTCTGATTACATGACAAGTTCAAGCGCTTCAACATCACATAATGTCAAAAATAAACCAAGTCATTGGAAACAGTCAATTGAAAAAGTGTATAAACAAAAGGTATAACTTTTATAGACCAACATAGAATGCAATTTGGAGTAACAAGGTATACGGAAGTAAAATTAAACGACAAAAAAGATACATAAACAGAAGCTTTGAAAAATCCTTAAAAGAGTTATCTGTTCTGAAATTGTGATATAATCAACATACAAAATGCGATGACACAATAGATGTGGTTTTTAATAATTTCCATAAAACAGAATATAATTCTTAGCAAGAAGGATTTAGACAGATAAGAAATTACTCACTGAAAAAAAAGACAATATGGACAACAAAACAATTAGACTTACAGTGCTCTTCCCAAGAGGAGCTCGGAGAGCAAGCTGGTCGAAGGTGAGGCACTCTCCACCAGCCTTCAAGATCCTCGCCCTTGCCGTCTCCGTGAACCTAAGAGCCGTCACCTTAATAGCAGGCACCTCGTATACTCTCTTATCATCTGTCACCGTCCCAACAATCACGGCAATTTTGTCTTCCTAATCCAAACCAACAAATTAATGCAGATCAGATACAGAAGATGAAATGAATTACCAAAAGACTTCAAGGAAAAAAACAGCGATGAAAGAAAAAAATTCAACCTTGCCTTCCATGAACTTGATAAGCCTCCTGAGTGAGAGGGGCGGCCGGTTGGTCTTACTCATGAAGAGCCGTTTGAGGATCACGGCGTTGAACTTGCTTCCAGTCCTACGCACCAGAAACTTGTAGAGCTGACGATCCAAACAAGAACAAGAGATCAAGTTCCTCTAATCTCCAAATGAGTCGCTTAAGAAGAAACAATATATATGTGAGAGTAAATCATACCCTAACTAGGAGCTTCAAATAGACATCATCGGATTTGGGGGCTGTGCGCCGGGTTTTCTTGCTCCGACCGCCGGCGACTAGATCGATACCCTACATCAACACACAAAAAGATAGAAGATTAGAAAGGATGGGGAAGAGGAAGAGGACGACCGCTGGGGCTGCGAATTACCATGGCGCCTCGTCGCCGCTTGAGTCCGCTCCCCTTCCTCTTGCCCTAGGTCGTAAAGCATGGTTTATATAGATAGAGGAGAACTAGGGTTTCCAATTGCAGTACTGAGCAGCACTGATTTATGACACACAGTCATGCCACTTCAACAACAATTCGAAGAGATGATGGGACCCACGTTTTTTTTTGTTTAGCCAATTCTTGGGTATATCTCTGGGTAACGGAGAGGAAGTTACGATAGATGGGATAGAATTTCATCCAGATTCGGAAAACGAATCCACGGATTACAAATTACAAATATTAGGGCCGGAAATAAAATTTATCTTGATTTGTATAAAAAAATGAAAATAATTTTTTCTCTTACTATATTCATTTTCCTTTTTTAAATAAGGTATTTTTTTACTCAGGGTGAGTAATAATTCGGTTAAACCGAATAAATCGATCAAATCAACCAAATTAAAAATTTTAATTTGATTATTTCAGAATTTCAGTTATTTTTTTATAAAAATTGATTAATTTGATTAATGATTCAATTTCGATTTTAAAATTTCTTATTCGATTAAATTGAATAAATTGAATTATTTAAATTAGAAAAAATAATTTATAAATTTTAAGTAAATAAATTTATAAATCCATAATTAATTAGTAAAATTTTTATAATATTTAAAAAATTTTAATTAATTCAGTTAAAAATTGAATTAACTGATAAAATATCAATTTGGTTTGTTCGATTTTTATTAAAAAATTTGATCGATTAGATTGGTTAAAAAAAATCAATTTATTCAATTTTTGATTTATTTGGTTCGATTCAATTTAATTTTAACCGAATACTCAGCTCTATTTTTTACCTATATTATATTGATTTGTTGGTATATTGTTAGAAAAATATAAATAATTTCACATCTGAAAAATCAGTGAATTAATATATATTTCAGAGAAATATAAAAAATAATTTTTTCAAAAAAAATAAAAATTATTTTTAATATATATATATTCTACCATTTTAAATTATCACTGATTTTGAATAAAAAATATTATTTCTAAGCATTTTGTATTAAAAAAATCATGGACATTATAGTCATTTAGAAAATGCCCTGCCGATATATATGTCCAACCGCTGCTTGCTTAGGGTTACATGCATCGTCGTCACCGCAACGCTTTTGAGATTCGGAAAACGAATCTACGGATTACAAATATTAGGGTCAGAAATAAAATTTATCATCATAGTGATTTGTATTAAAAAACGAAAATAGTTTTTTCTCTTACTATATTCATTTTCCTTTTTTAAATAAGGTATTTTTTTTACTAAGGGTGAGTAATAATTCGGTTAAACCGAATAAATCGATTGAATCAACCAAATTAAAAAATTTTGATTTGATTATTTTTTCTATAAAAATTGATTAATTTGATTATTTCAATTTAATTTCGATTTTAAAATTTCTTATTCGATTAAATTTAATAAACTGAATTATTTAAATTAGAAAAAATAACTTATAAATTTTAAGTAAATAAACTTATAAATCCATAATTAATTAGTAAAATTTTTATAATATTTAAAAAATTTAATTAATTTGTTTAAAAATTGAATTAACTGATAAAATATCAGTTTGGTTTGTTTGATTTTTATTGAAAAATTCGATCGGTTAGATTGGTTAAAAAAATTAATTTATTCAATTTTTGATTTATTTGGTTCGATTCAGTTTAATTTTAATCGAATATTCAGCTCTATTTTTTATCTATATTATACTGATTTGTTTGTATATTGTTAGAAAACTATAAATAATTTGACATCTAAAAAATCAGTGAATTAATATATATTTCAGAGAAATATAAATATTTTTTCAGAAAAATAAAAATTATTTTTAATATATATATTCTACAATTTTAAATTATCACTGATTTTGAATAAAAAATATTATTTCTGAGCATTTTTTATTAAAAAAATTCATGGGCATTATAGTCATTTAGAAATTAAAATGACCTGCCGATATATATGCCAACCGTTGCTTGCTTAGGGTTACGTGCACCGTCGTCACCGCAACCGCGCAATGTAGGGATGGCAACGGGTTCGGGGATTGGCGGGGAAGCCTTCTCCATCCCCGTCCCCGAAACCCAAATCCATATACCATCCCCGTCCCCATCCCCGTCGGGTATCATAATTTAAATATCATCCCCGTCCCCGTCGGATTTCGGGTATCCAGCGGGTTTCGGAGATCCCCACAGATTTCGGAGGTGGTTTTCCCCGCGGGTATTTTCATGGGTATCCCCATACCCATACCCATCCCCATCCCCATCCCCGTCATGACATATTTAAAAAGTATTTTTTAAAATTTATTACTTTTTTATTAATTAAAAAAAGAAAATATTATTTGTTTTAGAAATAATGAAATTATAGTATTCAAACAAGTAATTATCAATATGACTTATTTTTTCATTTGATATAAGGATATAATCAAATTAATGAATCTCAATGAATGAAATTATCAAAGTCGGGTTCGGGGATGGGGACGGGAAATTTTTGGAATACCATCCCCGACCCATTCCTGTTTTTCGAGATTCGGGGATTCCCCATCCCCATCCTCGCTTTCTCGGATTCGGGGATTCCCCGGTCAAAATGGGATCGGGGAACGGATTCCCCATCGGGTCCGGGTCTAATTGCCATCCCTAGCGCAATGCTTTGAGATTCGGAAAACGAATCTACGGATTACAAATATTGGGGTCGGAAATAAAATTTATCATCATACTGATTTGTATAAAAAAATGAAAATAGTTTTTTCTCTTACTATATTCATTTTCCTTTTTTAAATAAGGTATTTTTTTTTTAAGTAAGGGTGAGTAATAATTTGGTTAAACCGAATAAATCGATCGAATCAATCAAATTAAATAATTTTGATTTGATTATTTCAGAATTTCGATTATTTTTTTTATAAAAATTGATTAATTTGATTAATTCGATTCAATTTCGGTTTTAAAATTTCTTATTTGATTAAATCAAATAAACTGAATTATTTAAATTAGAAAAAATAATTTATAAATTTTAAATAAATAAATTTATAAATCCATAATTAATTAGTAAAATTTTTATAATATTTAAAAAATTTAATTAATTCATTTAAAAATTAAATTAACTGATAAAATATCAATTTGGTTTGTTCGATTTTTATTGAAAAATTCGATCGGTTAGGTTGGTTCGAAAAAAATCAATTTATTCAATTTTTGAATTTATTTGGTTCGATTCAGTTCAATTTTAACTGAAATACTTAGCTCTATTTTTTACCTATATTACACTGATTTGTTTGTATATTGTTAGAAAAATATAAAAATTTCACATCTAAAAAATCAGTGAATTAATATATATTTCAGAGAAATATAAAAAATAATTTTTTCAAAAAAATAAAAATTATTTTTAATATATATATTCTACAATTTTAAATTATCGCTGATTTTGAATAAAAAATATTATTTTTGAGCATTTTGTATTAAAAAAAATCGTGGGCATTATAGTCATTTAGAAAATGTCCTGCCGATATATATGCCAACCGCTGCTTGCTTAGGGTTACGTGCTCCGTCATCACCGCAACCGCGCAATGCTTTGAGATTTGGAAAATGAATCTACGGATTATAAATATTGGGATCGGAAATAAAATTTATCATCATACTGATTTGTATAAAAAAATGAAAATAGTTTTTTCTCTTACTATATTCATTTTCCTTTTTTAAATAAGGTATTTTTTTTACTAAGGGTGAGTAATAATTCGGTTAAATCGAATAAATCGATCGAATCAACCAAATTAAAAAAATTTGATTTGATTATTTCAGAATTTCAGTTATTTTTTTATAAAAATTGATTAATTTGATTAATTCGATTCAATTTCGGTTTTAAAATTTCTTATTCGATTAAATCGAATAAATCAAATTATTTAAATTAAAAAAAATAATTTATAAATTTTAAGTAAATAAATTTATAAATTCATAATTAATTAGTAAAATTTTTATAATATTTAAAAAATTTAATTAATTCGTTTAAAATTGAATTAACTGATAAAATATCAGTTTGGTTTGTTTGATTTTTATTGAAAAATTTGATCAGTTAGGTTGGTTTAAAAAAAAATAAATTTATTCAATTTTTGATTTATTTGGTTCGATTTAATTTAATTTTAATCAAATACTCAGTTCTATTTTTTACCTATATTATACTGATTTGTTTGTATATTGTTAAAAAAATATAAATAATTTGACATTAAAAAATCAATGAATTAATATATATTTCAGAGAAATATAAAAAATAATTTTTTAGAAAAATAAAAATTATTTTTAATATATATATTCTACAATTTTAAATTATCACTGATTTTGAATAAAAAAAATTATTTCTGAACATTTTGTATTAAAAAAAAAATCGTGGGCATTATAGTCATTTAGAAAATGCCCTGCCTGATTTTGATATATATGCCAACCGCTGTTTAGGGTTACGTGCGCCGTCACCGCAGCGTTTGCTTCCCCGTTCCGGAGTTCTCGAGTGGAGTCGGAGGAAGAAGGGAGAGATTCGGAAGCATGGTTAGTCCTTATTCAGTCATTAGACGTAAAATTTTGATTTTGGATCGTTTTCCCGTTTTTCCCTGCATACTGTTGTTGTTTCTGATGCACTTGTGAGTGCCGCGTTTTTAAGCCGGCCCTTCTGTACTTTTTCCCCTAGATTTATTGTGGTGCATTAGCATTGGCATGTTAGTTCAGTTTTTTTTTCTGCTTAAATTGTTATGCTGATATGTATTCGCCTGTAGATTTTATGTTTTTTGTATTGTTTTCAGAGGCGGTACTCTATGTTATGGAGCTTTAGCAATGGAGTATTAGTTCACAGTTTTATTAATTTATGGCTTTCTTTGTATTGTTTTTCAGAGGCATTGTTAACTTGATGTGAGATTGCTTCACAGTTTTAATTTTTACTTTTTATGCTGCCTAAATTGTTGTTGATGATATGGATCCACTTGTAGATTTATGTTCTTTTGTATTGTTTTCAGAGGCATAGTTAGCAATTAAAAAGAAGAAAGAACGTGTCTGCAATTCATCAATAGTAACCTGATGAATTAGGAAATTTCGTTTTTTCTCTCAAGCTGCATTGCTCTATAAATATGCGGCTGATCTACAAATTGGTCTTGTATTGAAAAGGCACCACTGATATAAGAGTGTGTTTTGTATACAAGGTTATTGTCTTTTACATTAGATATGTTGATCCAAGATGTTTGGCATGCTATTTTCAATAACAGTATGTTTTCTGCAAATGTATTCAATAAATTATAGTCCTGGCATCTTATGCTACTAGTAAAGCAAATCATCTGAAAACATATGGGTTTTCTCTAGTGTCGTTGATCTTTGTATCTGTCTAGAGTTAGCAACTCGGTCTTGTCTAGAAAATGCTACATTAATTTCAGTATTTTGTTCTCTATTAAACCATTGTCTTTTTTCTTTCAGATCAAGAAGATTGGGATGGTTAAATTTCAGTATTATTTTCTCTACTAAACCTTTTCTTTTTGCTTCTAGATCAA
This sequence comes from Curcuma longa, assembly GCF_044706935.1. Classification (NCBI taxonomy): domain Eukaryota; kingdom Viridiplantae; phylum Streptophyta; class Magnoliopsida; order Zingiberales; family Zingiberaceae; genus Curcuma; species Curcuma longa. The sequence continues at coordinate 4,606,556 of NC_133868.1, read as the reverse complement.
GAAGATTTGGATGGCACTTTTTTACTTTTAGATCATGCAGATTGGGATTGTTAAAATTACTACTTGTTTAAATAGATGAAGAATTTTCTTCTTTTGCTGCATTAGATTTTCGGGCTTTTGTTAATTATTAGTTCTACATTTTTTTGTTCTAGACAAGTTATTGAAATTTGGGATGTTCAAATCTATTTTTGCAGGACTAAATTGTTTTTGACATTTTTATTCCTTTTTCATTGTTGCCTCTCTGCTTGCTCTTATAATTATTGTTTTTGTTGCAATTAGGCGAGAGGGTTGAAGAAACATCTGAAGAGGCTCAATGCCCCAAAGCACTGGATGCTCGACAAGCTTGGTGGAGCTTTTGTGAGTTGAATCATTCAATTTAAGCAGTTTTTTTTTTTTTTTCATTTGTCTTGTTTCTGCCAACATAATCCATTTGGTTATCAACTAGGCTCCTAAACCATCATCTGGTCCTCACAAAACAAGGAACTGCCTGCCGTTGATTCTTATCATGAGAAACAAATTGAAGTATGCACTTGTTAACCGGGAAGTGACTGCCATTATGATGCAACGCCATGTCATGGTAGATGGAAAAGTTCGGACCGACAAGAATTACCCAGCTGGATTTATGGGTATGAGCCTATCCCATATGATTTACTAATTACTATTGTTTCTCTGATGGAAGTTACTTTAGTTTTATTTCATGATCATTGCAAAATGCCAAAACATGTTTTGTATTCGTGTTTGTTATTTTTGCATGTATTGTCTTGTTTGATTTGGTCTGGATACTGTGCCGTGCAGATGTTGTTTCCATCCCAAAGACAAATGAGAATTTCCGCTTGCTTTATGACACCAAAGGTCGCTTCCGTCTACACTCAATCAAGGATGAGGAGGCAAAGGTTTGTTTGTGCCTTTGAGCTTTATTCTTTTACCATTTGTTTTGATCCTTGATCATAGAGCTATTGTACATCTATCTATTATTGTTTTACCAGTTGTTTTGATCCTTGATTATTTAACTATTGTACATCTATCTATCTATCTATCTATCTATCGAATCTATCTTTGATTAGTTATTCCTTACATCGAGGTTCAATTTGTTTGTAGTGCATCTTTTCTTTCTAGCATTCAAATTTGTTTTTGCATTACAGTTCAAGCTGTGCAAGGTTCGCTCTGTCAGGTTCGGGCAGAAGGGAATTCCTTACCTGAATACCTATGATGGTCGTACCATTCGCTATCCTGACCCTCTCATCAAGGCCAATGACACCATCAAGTTTGATTTGGAGTCAAACAAGATTGTGGACTTCATCAAGTTTGACGTTGGAAACGTGGTGATGGTCACCGGTGGGAGAAACACTGGTCGAGTCGGCATCATTAAGAACAGAGAGAAGCACAAGGGCAGCTTTGAGACCATCCATATCCAGGATGCCACTGGCCATGAATTTGCCACTCGGTTGGGAAATGTTTTCACCATTGGAAAAGGAACAAAGCCATGGGTATCCCTTCCTAAGGGCAAGGGTATCAAGCTCAGCATCATCGAGGAAGCCAGGAAGCGCCTAGCTGCTGCTGGTGCGACTGTGGCTGTTTAGTTCAATTTCTCTGATACAATTTGAGCAGCTGGGTTTGAAGGGTTCTTTATTGTTCATGTTGATGCAATGCTTCTGGATTTTTTCTTTAAATTATATTCTAGCATGAGTCTCTCTTTGTTCGGATAATTAGTAGTGGCCGGAAGCAATCTGAACATGTAGTTTATGGTTTTCTTTAATTTCAGCACTTTTTGTTTTTATTCAATGATATATTTTGGCTTGCAATTATAAACTCCATATCTTACACAGAAGATATGGAGCATCCAATTGTTATGCATCCTCAATGCTTTTGTATTAGATGAAATTTATCCTGAAGAATTTATGTTTTTGTATGAATACTCAGTCTATTTGTCACCCTGATTAGGTTTGAAATTAGATCGGATGATCATGATTCGGAATTCAACAGTTCTTTCTTGATAGGTCGTCTCCGGGATAATAGTGCCGTGGTAGGACATCCAAGTTATCATTTAGGTACCAGCAGTTCGATTCCCAGCTACGGTATATTTGTAAGAATTTTTTTTCAAATAGGGAGCGTAATCAAAAGATGTTGGACGTCTGGGTTGGTCGCTGTGTGTACTTTCTGATTTATCTTAGTGGTCGGTGGAAAATTTTTGTAAAGATCACTCTTAGGGATAGTCAATGAGATTAATTAAGATTTATCATTTTTTTTTTTGATAGATCGACCCTTCAAGTTTAATTGTCTAATATTTATTATTTTCAATGGAGAAGTTACGTTGATTATGTGATTTATTATATTACTCTTAATTTAATTTTAAATATTTTTACAATTAAATCAATTTAATAATTAATTAATTTTTTAAATAAATTAAATTAAATTAATAATAATAATAAATTAATAATATATATAATAAATAAAAATAATTTATTTATAATTTTTAAAATTTAAAAAAAAAAAATATATATATATATATATATATATTAATAGAGTAATTTAATTAAGATTCATTAAATTATTCTATTTAAATAAGGAGTTTTGAATCAATTACTTAAGTTCAAATTAAAATTTATTTATAATTTATTGTGTCATCTTCTTCCCCAGTTCACCATGTCATTCTTTGTCTGTCGTTGACATCTGCACTCTCACGACCTCAACTCACCACCGTTGCTTTCCTCTTAATTCCCCGTCACGAGCGGAGAACAACCTACGTTATTTGCGCAACCCCTCCCCAAGCTGCCGACGTCACCTCCACGACACGAAGGCTTGTAGAGATTTCACTGTGTCATCCTCTCTCCCGTCCTTAGCCCGTCGTTGTTGCCTGCTCTCTCACGATCTCAACTTGCCGTAGTTGCTTCCCTGTTTCCATCGTGAGTGAAGAGCAACTGATGTTGTTCATGTGTCGTCAGTGGCCAACGGAGGATAATTTTGGGAAAATTTTTTTGTGAACTTCGAAATCATGCAAAACCTCACGCTTCTTAAGTAATCACATTCGAGTTATATCCCCCATTTATTGACATGACGGACATGCTCCGTTACTAGGAATTACTTATTACCTAAATCAAACAAGATTTTTGTTAATAATCTTAGATAAGGTTATCAACAATAACTTTGAACCAAACACAACTGTTCCTGTTGAGATCGGCTTCCGGACGCGCCGCCGGACCAGTCAGCATGCAGGGGAAGAGAGGGGGTGCAACCGCCGGAGAGGGCCTCCACACCGAGAAAGGAGAGAGGATCAACCACCGGAAGGCCCTGAAACATCACAGGAGAACAGATGTCATCCTGGCGCCGGGGAGTCCCCGGACGGCCACTCCGACGCTCAAGTCAGCCCAGTCAGAAGGAAGAAGAAGTACAGTAAAATAAAAATACTGTAATGAAATGCTCAGCCCAAAAAAGATAAAAAGAGTGAGAGAGAGAGAGAGAGAGAGCCCGGAGCCCCCCCTGGAGTTTTCTCCTTTCTCCCTTTTTATACCTCAGGAGCTCCTGTATCTCATGATCGGAGAGTTCTCTTTGAAGGATCCCTTCTGCCTGGAGAAGATCACCCTCATTAATGCTAGTTGTTCCTTTGAAAGTAGGATAAGATATGGCCTTGGGAACATTATCCTGTCATGTCACATTAATGCTTGACCAGATTATTTATTAAAGAGAGGAACCTTTCTGACAAGTCACGTCCTCCTTTAATGCTTGACAATGTTGTTTAATAGAGAAAGAAGACAATTTCTGACAAGTCACCTCCCAAGTGATGTTTGACTATTGGAGAGAGATTATTTATGACGGGGCTGCTGAGGCGAGTGGGCTGAATGCCGAGTGGCCTGAGTGGAGAGTGGCCTGAGTGCTGAATGGAGCTGGCAGAGCTGAACTGCCGAGCCAAATGGAGGCTAAGCTGTGCCGAACCGAATGGAGGCTGAGCTGTGCCGAGCCGAATGGAGGCTGAGCTGTGCCGAGCCGAATGGAGGCGAGCTGTGCCGAGCCGAATGGCAGCTGCTGTGGCTGAAGGGGCAGAGATGGACTGCCGAACCGAACAGCAGAGCTGGGCTGCCGAACTGGATGGGCAGAGTGGGGGCTTCCGAACCGAACGGCAGAGCTGGGCCGCGTCCTAGATGACCAAGTCCGTGAGGGGGGGGGGGGTTATAACACCCATAACATAAGCCTCCTCGCTAGTCTAGTCGAAGGAGCGGAAGGTCGACTGACTAGACCAAGTGTTACGGCAAACCGTATATTATTTTCTCGCTTCAGAAAAGTAAGGCGGGGCGACGACCGAGGATTCGACCTTAGGAGTCCGCTCTTTTATAGCACCATATGGTTAGAATGTTTCTTGGGGGAAGGAATGGATGGGACATTGCCTTGAGAAGACCACTTCTGATAGGTCCCGTCCCCATTAATGCTCGTCTGACAAGGGATGGCCTTGGGAGACTTTTTCTGACAAGTCATATCTAGACTTGATTGTCCTTTTTGCACGGAGAAAGGATAGATAATCCTGGGATGAAGAGATTGAGCTGATTGAGTGGTTGAGAGTGACTTGAACGAGAGGCAGAACTGAGCTGCTGAATGGAGCTGGCAGTGCTGAACTGCCGAACCGAAGGGAGCTGGCAGAGCCGAGCCGAATGGCAGTGTTGAGTTGCCGAAAGGTGCTGAGTGGAGGCTGAGCTGTGCCGAGTGGGCTGAGTGAGCCGAGTCCTAGATGGGGAGCTATAACACCCAATAGAAGAATAAATCCTCGACGAAGACGATCTCCTCACTACAATCCGACCAGCTTCGGATTTGCAAGTGTTCCATGAGATCATTGAGATCGATCGGGTCGGGCTCAATGTCATTTTTGAAAAGGACAAGCGCTTACCACACACTCCGCGCGGCGAGCGCGTCAGACGACAAGGTCCCACCCTCCGCCTTCCACGCTTGCTCGGACACGGGCTGAACCAGCTCCATCACTTCCGGCGACGTGGCGTCGAGAGGAAGGACGTCGAGGGCGGTGGCCACGGATCTGAACAGCGCTCGGAAGTCATTCGACGCCCGATCCGAGTGAACCAGTACCCAGCGACGGGCACCGGGGCGGAGGACTTGACAAGGGCTCGGAGATGAGCCGAGACGAGGGCTCGGCGATGAGCCGGGACGAGGGCTCGGCGGTGATGAGTGGCGGTTCGTGCGGGGTTTTCGCGTGCGAGGAGTTGGGCGCGGGTGAAGCGTAGGCACGGGCGAAGCGTAGGCGCGGGCGAAGATAGATAGGCAGCGGGAGCTGCGCTTCGCGTGCGAGGAGTCGGGCGCTGGAGTTCCGCGTGAGGCAGAGAGCTCGAGCGACGCGCGGGCGAGGACTCCGTGTGAGGTTTCGGGCGAAGCTTGCAGCGACGCGGAGGGCGAGGGCTCCGTGTGAGATTTCGGGCGAAACTTGCAGCGACGCGGAGGGCGAGAACTCGCAAACGAAGCTTGGGAGGAGGAATTGGGTGCGGCAAAGGACTCAGGTGAGCAAGGCTCGCGGGCGAAGGCTTGCTGTTGCGATTCGTCCTGTGCAGGCTGCGGACTTGCTGTTGCGACTCGGTTCGCGCAGGCGGCGGCGAACTTGCTGCCGCGACTCGGTTCGCGCAGGCGGCGGCGAGGAGAGAATCCACTGTTTCCGTGCGGTTGTGCAGAGGCGAGTGAGCAAAGGGATCGAGGAGGCGAAGAAACAATCGGGAGATCGCCTTCCTTGACTACGTGGCGGGAGATCTTCGCAGGGTCGGCAGCGAGAAGCTCCAGGGGGGAATCAAGGGCCTTACTCTTGAGATCTAGCGCGCCGATTAGGAGGCGAGCGAAGATGTCTTGGACGAAAAGCGCGAGCACAGCGTGGGAAGCGGAGGGGGAGCAGCAGGGACCTGCAGATGGCGGCTCAGGAAGAACAAAAGTGCGCTGTGCGAGAGATCGGCAAAGCGCCGCGTGTGGCTGCTGAAGAGGAACGGCAGCTTGCCGTGTGGTGGCGGAGGACCAGCTCCGGTGAGCACCGCGCTGGTAGGGGCCGAGGTCGGATAGCGTAGGAGCAGCGGTGACCTACGAAACTCGGGAGTGGTAAGGGAGTAAGCCAGCGACGCGTGGATTCGCAGGCGGTGGGAGTCAACAAGGGCAGACGTGCGAGCATTTGGCCGAGTCGGCATTGCTAGAGGAGTTTTCAACTTAAAGTGGTGAAGCTAAATGTAGCAGATGCATGGAATGGCCCACTTATAAACCCACCAATAATGCTCCTGCAAAGTGGAGCTAAGCCAACTGTGGCAGATTTAGGGAATGACCCAATAAAGCGCATGCAAATCCTGGAGCAGATGAAATCAGCTTCCATTTATAGATGTGTGTAAGTCAGGAGAACTGTAAGGTGCTCAGATTCTGCAGGCGTTGTAAAATAGATGAAGCCCCAGAGGGCTGCTGAAGGGTCGGACTGCTTGAGATCCTGAGCCATAAAGTGTGAAAAGTTGAGAGGATGTGGAATGCTTATATGCCGAGGGGGTTGTAAGCTAGATGAAGACGAGAAGCCGGAGCAGAGGGAGTCGGTTAGCTGACTGAGCAGAGGGAGTCCGTGAGCGTTATACCTGGCTGAGCTAAAGCTAGAACAGAGGGAGTCGAGTGAGTTGACTCCATGCCTTCTACCGGGTGAGCTGACCCCGGCTGCAGCAGAGGTAGGAGTCGGTGACGGACGTTCTACCAGCTGAGCTGACTGAGCAGAGGGAGTCAGGTTTACCAGAGCGTTCGGTGGGAGCTATTGGGTGACCACCTGACTGAGCAGAGGGAGTCAGCCCTGAGCGCTGACGGAGCTAGTGGTCCGAGATCACCAGAATTGAGCTACCCTGACCAGGTAAGCTGACATTTGAGGAGCTAGTGGTCCGAGACCACCAGAATTGAGCTCGACCCTGACCAGGAGGGGAGGTTGAGCCCTGAAAAGGACATTTGCTGATGGAGCTAGTGGTCCGAGACCACCAGAATTGAGCTCGACCCTGACTAGGAGGGGAGGTTGAGCCCTGAAAAGGACATTTGCTGATGGAGCTAGTGGTCCGAGACCACCAGAATTGAGCTCGACCCCGGCTGCAGGAGCGCGGGAGAGGTTGAGATTGCGGTAGAAAAATGCCCTGCAAAAGCATATGCATCAGGATCAGAATACGATGCAGCTATGTGTACCAGGATCGCTCCCTTCGACATCGACGAAGCCGCCGGGCTGAAAAGACTGGCGAGCTGTAGGTCGAGCCGTTGAGAGGCCAGTTGAGACGCTGAGGAGCTCAGCGACAGGGAGGAGGTCCGCCGAAACGCTGAGGAGCTCAGACAAGGCGAATTCTATGAAGGGCCGGGCTGGAGCGAAGGGTTGATTTTGCGAGGCAACGACGGCTGCAGCCACCAGGTGGTGATACTCCTCTTGAATTAAAGTGATGTGAGCAGGTCCGGTGAGGTTGTCTATCAGCACGTCTCAAAGCAGGTTTTTTGTGTTCCCACAGACGGCGCCAAATTTGTTCCTGTTGAGATCGGCTTCCGGACGCGCCGCCGGACCAGTCAGCATGCAGGGGAAGAGAGGGGGGTGCAACCGCCGGAGAGGGCCTCCACACCGAGGAAGGAGAGAGGATCAACCACCGGAAGGCCCTGAAACATCACAGGAGAACAGAGGTCATCCTGGCGCCGGGGAGTCCCCGGACGGTCACTCCGACGCTCAAGTCAGCCCAGTCAAGAGGAAGAAGAAGTACAGTAAAATAAAAATACTGTAATGAAATGCTCAGCCTAAAAAAGATAAAAAAGAGTGAGAGAGAGAGAGAAGAGAGAGCCCGGAGCCCCCCCTGGAGTTTTCTCCTTTCTCCCTTTTTATACCTCAGGAGCTCCTGTATCTCATGATCGGAGAGTTCTCTTTGAAGGATCCCTTCTGCCTCGAGAAGATCACCCTCATTAATGCTAGTTGTTCCTTTGAAAGTAGGATAAGATATGGCCTTGGGAAGATTATCCTGTCATGTCACATTAATGCTTGACCAGATTATTTATTAAAGAGAGGACCCTTTCTGACAAGTCACGTCCTCCTTTAATGCTTGACAATGTTGTTTAATAGAGAAAGAAGACAATTTCTGACAAGTCACCTCCCAAGTGATGTTTGACTATTGGAGAGAGATTATTTATGACGGGGCTGCTGAGGCGAGTGGGCTGAATGCCGAGTGGCCTGAGTGGAGAGTGGCCTGAGTGCTGAATGGAGCTGGCAGAGCTGAACTGCCGAGCCAAATGGAGGCTAAGCTGTGCCGAACCGAATGGAGGCTGAGCTGTGCCGAGCCGAATGGAGGCTGAGCTGTGCCGAGCCGAATGGAGGCTGTTGAGCTGTGCCGAGCCGAATGGCGGTGCTGAGCTGCTGTGGCTGAAGGGGCAGAGATGGACTGCCGAACCGAACGGCAGAGCTGGCTGCCGAACTGGATGGGCAGAGTGGGGGCTTCCGAACCGAACGGCAGAGCTGGGCCGCGTCCTAGATGACCAAGTCCGTGAGGGGGGGGGGGGGTTATAACACCCATAACAACAACCTTAGGGTGTAAGGGAATCAAATAACCAACCTTAAACCAAACACAACCTTAGGGTATAAGGGAATCAAAGCACACATAGTTCTCTTACCTTTTTATCTTAAGAAGTGATATTGCTATTTACTTCCGTTTCCTGTTCCCGTAGTATTCATTTTTTTGACATTAAATTCTTTCACTTCGTCATCTAAAAGTTGCATTCCTTGAATTCTTTTTTCGGTTCTAGTCTAATCGTCAAATAATGCTTGGGTTTTCAACGAGTCGGGAGACAAAATCGATCATCGTTCATCCAATATATTACCGCTAGCACAAACATCTATTCCACAATAACTATTGACATTGGACAAGCTAAAATTTCTTTGACGATCATGGACAAAACGAGAAAGATTTTAGCCTTCAGTGACCACCAGTTTAAAATATCAAAATTTACTTCGCTATCTACTTCATTAAAATGAAAAGAAGTCGTAAAATATTCTCAAGTTCTTATGTAAAATTTGAAAATCCTCGTGGATGTTTCATCCGTTTTTTTTAATAAAAATTGTACTTTTGTAAATTTTAAATTACTACCACTAGTAGTTTATGTTTCAAAATAGTAATTTTTATTTCATATTTTATACTATATTCTTTATAAATATCATATAAATAATTTTTAATATTATATACAATATTATTAGGATTAAAAGAAAATGTTTAAATGAAATTAAAATGTCGTAATATAAAATTAACATTTCCGGTAAAACTTCTCATTTATATCTAAGGTTAAAGTAAATGTAACTAAATAAATCCAAGAATCTAATTTTTTTTTTCCATTTCACTTTCATTATTAATACACAAGAAAGAAGATAAAAATTCATTATTACTATTTTCATTTAAAATTAATACCACATTATAAAAATTAATTAAAACTAAATGAGTCATAGAATAATAAAATTGAAAAGTTATTTAATTGTATTATTAAAATACTTTTAAAATTTCACAAATACTACTTAAAAATATTTCTTTGGTGTGAAAATAAATATATATTATATTATTAATAATTTGTGTAAAAAATATAATAATTCTTTATATTGAAATGATAACAATTGATATTTTGAATTCCAACGTATTAGTACATCATGTGAAAATTTTTAGATCTCATTCCATTAGTTTTACAAAATCTGCCACGTTATTTCATTATAGATGGATGAGATAATAAATAGGAAATAATATTTCTAATTTATTTAATATGATTTTTTTAAAAAATCTTTATCCATCTTGAATACATAAATTTAAAATATGACCAAACGAATATGAAAAAAATAAACTACTAATAATACGTTGACATATAAATTTTAGTTCATCAATACTAACGATATTAGCACTAGCATTATCAAATGATATTAAAAATATTTATGAGTTAATTCATATTCTTCTAAAATTAGACATAATAATTGTGAGATGTTGTGAGTAGTATACAATTCATCAAAAACTCTATAAACTAACAATCATTTTTAGATATTCAGGAGATATCGATCTAATGACAAGTCACACTCATATATGAATATGTTTGTCAATGATCACTCCAAATATTGAAACATAAAAAATTATTATTTAATTTACTAAATTCTTCAATTAAAATTTTTATTTTTGTTTTACTAATTTTTTAATTGTACGAGTAAATATAATTTCAGGAATATATTTAGGAGATGAATTAAGAGATTCTTTACCAAATCTTCAAAAATACATTTAGATCCAAAACTAAATAGAAAGTATTCTACGGAAACAAATCTAACTAATCATTCTCGTAATTTATTATCAGAATATAAAAATAAATCAAAACCAGTACTCCCACTAATGAAAAATCTAGATAATTATGTTTGAGAATGATCGATTCCATATTCTATCGAGTGCTTCATTTCTACATGTCGTTCAACGACTCATAGCCACCAACTTAGAATTTGTAAGAAACATTACAATGCTTATATTTTACATGCAATTCTCTTGAAGAAAAAGTGACATTCTCAAAATGTTTAATAAAAATAATAGATTTTAAAAGATAAACTTCCCGAAATAATTACATCAGTACTTTCTTATATTTCGAGTATCGAAAGTTGTTCGGTGTCAAAAGTTGCTCGGTCTCATCATCGATGGATTGAATGTTGAAGTTGAGCTTTTCATTCGAATTCACTATTTTCTTACCCCTTTGAAATCAAGATGATGAAGCTGAGTCAACTTTCTTCCATTATAGTTGGAACTCAAAAGTGAAAGTCAAAAGAGTATAGAATTAGAGTCGAAAGATTACCAAATTGAGAATGAGAGTAAAGAATATGTGTGTGGAAACAATGAAATGAGTTTTTTATTTATGAAGTTTGGAGAGTAATAAATATTAAATCATAGTTATTGATAAAAAAAATATTCAAATGATCTCAACCATCAAAAAAAAATAAAACCCTCCCACCGTTAGAACAAAAAAAAACTCGAACCGATGGATTTTAATGGACTGGAACCATAATCGGCCCAACACCCTATCGAGTCAATTATGAGTCCAACCCGTGAACCAGATTAATAAGTACCTGACTCGCTGACCTAGTTACAGATCCAGATCGAGTTTGACTTGACTCGAGGTTGGGCCGGACTAGTCCCAGGGTTGGTCTATTTGAAACTCAATTTTTTTACAAAATTTTCTCTCATGATCTTTTCCCATCTTTTATTTTATTTTTTTAATTTAAATACTGATTCATCTCACTCTTCTTTGCAAGATTTAATTTTTATTTTAAAATTTCAATTGATAAAAATTCACATTTTTTCGATTGAATTTCAATACAATTTTTACTAGATTCTGTCTTGGGGATTCTGTTGGTACCGACACACATGTACCTCATTATTTCTTTGCGTCACTGCCACCTCTTTTTTAAAGGTTTAATCCAGTGAAAATTTAATCCAGATATTGAAGTCTTATAATTTGATTAATTTTTTTTAAAGATGATTAATCCAATATAATAAAAATTATTTATTAATCATTATTAAATTTAAAAGTACAAATGACAATTCATATAATAATTTTTTTTAATAATTAAAATATTCAAATGTTACAATCCAATTAATATTAGAGATGAGATTAATTTTATAAATTTTTTTTATTGATTATTAAAATAAATTTAAAAATAAAAATAACAACTCATACAGTAATCTAATGATCCCAAGTGGTACAAACGCAGATATCCACCCACCTATCGACCTACGATTGCCTTACTACAGCTGTTTATAAAAGTCCCCAAGATTGGTGCCACAGTTTAGATTGTCATCCAAGCATATGCAGTTCAATCTCCAACTACGATATATTTATAAAAATTTTCCTTCAATTAAAAAACACAATCAAAGAATGCTGAACATCTGGATGATCGCTTCATGCACTTCCGGATTTGCCCTGATGGCCGATGAAAAACTTCCATGGAATAACCGATCACCCCAAATATAGTCAATGAAACTAACTGAAATTTATCATTTTTTGTTACGATTGCCTTCTACAGCTGTTTATAAAAACTGCCTTGGCAATATTTCAGGAACATAAACTCCATCCCCCAGTATGGACTCGTCCCGTCAGTGGAATGCCAAGCCTATACATCAATGGTTGACTCAATGTCTATATGACACTTATATATAAAAAGAATCTTTAACAATAACACGATCCATCCCACAACCATCATATTATAACAATCATTTAAAAACCGTTGTAGCAACATTGTAAATAGCTATTTAATAGCTATTATAACAGTTACATAGCAATTTAAAAATATTTTTAACCATTTTAAAATGATTTTAATAAATTTAAATAATTTTAACTAAGTATAAAAATATTTATATAATAATCTTATATATAATATTTTAATTGAATTGAACTAAAAAATAATTTATTTTAACACTAACAGTTATGATGTAATTGCTACACTAATACTAACATAAAAACATTTTTAAAATGAAATATATAATAAAGCACTATTTTATTTTATTTTTTTTTTAAAAAAAGGATACTTTTGACGAAAATAATAATTAAAAGAGCCTTTTAATTTTTGCCCAACATTCATTTGAGCCTTACTGCTTCCTGAATGCCATTTAGGCTGATTATCAATTTTGCCAAGGAAACCATCTGCCCCAAGAGAGACTTCTTTCCAGTTTGATCTTCTCCATTAGCACAGCTGTTTCTGTTTGTGTGGGCTTGTGATCTGTAGCAAGGAATTCAATCCTGTCTGCAAAATTAAAATCGTGCACTTGTAAGTTGATTGTGCTTGGAATAGCCTCATCTTCCTTGCATTGAATGATAAATTCTGGAACGAGAGTGAATCCTCCAGATTATTATTCCAATCAATAAGAACATGTACCCCAAGAATTTAGTTTAAAAATATTTAAACCATCCCCGAGGCAACGGTGCAAAAGCAAGATACTTCTATAGTTAATCAAACATCCATTGATCAATTTCTAACTAATCACACTGCAAATTAATTTCCTCTAATGGAAAAACTACCCTAGAACTGACTGCAGAGCCACGCACCATTCACGCTTTTTGATTTACCTTAATGATTGATGGAAAATTTCTATGGGACTAAATTGATCATCTCTAAGATTGATCGATCCAAAGAGTTGAATATTTAAATTACCAAAAAAATATTTAAGAAAAAAAATCCCAGCAGTCTCACTTTAGCATAGAATTTATCATATTGAGGAAGACACTCATCATACCAATTCCAGGAACGCACTCTGAAGAGCCCATATGAGCAAGGGGTAATACACTGGAATTCTACTCACTCTGTGTTAAAAAAACTTGTTTGAGCAATTGCACAAGTATGTTGGAACTACCTTTGGGTCTGAACTTCCATTTGTTCAGGCAACCATGTTGCTTGATTCAGGAACTCATGGAGATAGCACTGGTTATATTTCTGACCAGACTTTAAGCAGAGATAGCATCTCATGGGGTTAGGACACTTTCTAGCATGATGGCATCTACTTAAACATGCTAAGCACCTAGCCCATTCAGAAACAGAAATTTTCTTTCCTACATTTCTAATATCAGAAGATTTTAGCAAATAAGAGCTAGATGATTTTAAAGAAACGGGTGGAGATTGCTGGATTACCTCAGTAAAAGATGGGTACCAACCAGTTCCTGCTCCAGGAGTTCTCAGTGAGCTACTGTTGCTGTCTTTTGTTGACTGTCTTTGAGCTCTCTCCCTCTCCTTCCACATTGTACCACTTCTTGCAGCTGAGTAGTGTTGGGTGTTCCTCGATGATGCATGATGCTCTCCCTCCACTGTTAGATATAGAAGACAATCTTTGTTGCCTCATAGTTTATTTATATGATAATAATTCTACTTAGGAAGGCTGGCTAATGAAGAATAACAACCTTTCCTGCCTCATTTCTTATATATATGATAATAATTCTACTTGGGAAAGCTGACTAATTAATATATTCTACATTTTGCAGATCGAAAGTAAGCTTTCTATTAAGTCATACAATTAAACTTTAGTGTAATACAAACTAAATTGCTATACTTCTTTATACTAAGCACAAGAGTGGAGTGTTTCCACAAAATATACTTCTATCCAGCGATAAATTCTTGCAATTATAAGAAGCCCAAAATTCATATCTGATAAAATCATTACATCATATCAAAATCTTCTGTTCATGGAAAGATAAACTATCTTTGTTGATGATTAGTGAGCAAAATTTAAATCAATTAAAATGGCAATTAAAGGCATAACCAAGAAACTGTTAGTTCAGAGTAGCACCCAATTCCTCAAGGAACATGTGTCCACACAAGGAATTTTCAGGGATTATAGCCCAACAAGTTGCCTATTATTACATTCTCAAGACCATACAAATGTGAGAAAATAACCAATGAGAATGCATTTGGTTAGTTGCACTTTTCAATCAATATTCAAAAAGAAAAGGTTTAATGAGGTTTGTCAGAACTTGTTTAGGCTTTCATGAAAGGATCACTTGTATAAAAAATGATGACCATGTATAGAAATAAGACCCACGGAAATGAACTAAGGCAAAGATAATAACCTTTTAACTTTATTTTATAATGCACTCTTAGTATACTTTATCTACTTGGGCATGGTATCTATAAACTCTACCCTGAAACTATCTAATCTGAGGCCAATTGTTAAAGCTTGCTTTGAGAAAAATGAATCAATAGTGTGTGGGTAAGATGAACCTTCTGAACTTGACAATGAACAAACCTTCTGGTCTTGTATGACTCACAGGAACTTCCTGAAAAGGGAAATTACTCCTGCTCTACCTCAGCATAATGTTCGCCAATGCTGTCAAGATTATCAATAATTTGTCCTTCAACAGTATCTTCAGTGGTTGGAAGAAGCCACTCATCATTACAATCATTTATAAGAGAATCATTGCTTAACAAGTTATGTCTTTCTTCAAGCTGCTCCATCTGTTGCATCTGTCCAGTGTTTCTGTTCCCCATCAATACCAAATCTAGCATTTTCCTTCTTACTACATAAATAGGGTTGGGCTCAACAAGAGAACCTTTGCAGTAAGCTTCTCTAAGAAACAGGGTTTGGGTGTTCCCTTTGTGGAGATGTAAAATATGCCAGGGTGTTTAAGAATTAGCTCTCTCACATTTACTTCCATACTAAGGTCTCTTCTGAAGTGAGCCAACCTTTCAACCGGCAGCCTTTTCTCCACCAACAAGGTTAAAAATTCATGAAGAATACTGACAACACGCTTTTCAAATCGCTGAACACTTCCAACCCTGAGGTCATCCTTCTTCTCATAAGGTTTCAAGTAAGGGAGCATCTGCCAGTTCTTTAGCTTTTCTCTCATCCCTTTTTCAATCTTATAGCCCGTGGGAAACTGGATCGGGAAAGCAAACTTAGTTTCATGTTCACTCAACCATTTTTCCCTATACTCATTCTCCCTCCATCTCTCAATTGATGCTTCAGCCAAACTTGAGTCCCAGGATATCAGTACCAAGGTATCTGGTTCTTCAACTCTAAAATCATCTGGATAGTTTGGAATAACTGAGTTCCTGAAATCATCAGGCAAACCCAACTCCTCTCGTATAAGCCATAATGCATGGAGGTGTAAAGTCCCATTTGCGGACAGCATTAGAAGTTTTTTCAATCTCCGAACAGCATCCTGTTCAGTTTCTTTGATGATAACACGTTCCTGAGTGATCAAGTCGACCATCTTTTGTGTGGTTTTACAACAAAGATTCCGCTTAACTGGGTGAACATACACCTCAAAAATGTGAGGGTACTTCCTTAGAAAGGCACCTATGCTCGTGTTCAAGCCACTCATATGTCTCCATTTCGAGAGCAGCTGGACAGACGTGTAGTGACCCCTACGTTTAGACATTAGCTCATGAACTCCCAGTGCTTGCCTTAGCTTCTTTAACTGGTTCATCAGCTTGTCTATCGTAAAATCTATTGTTCTGCTCTCCAGACGGGTTTGTGCAGAATCCACTGGTTTCTTCCATCGTTTTTGTATGTTGTAGTTAAACGGGCCAAAGCTGTAAATCTCAATTAAAGAAGGCGAAGATAATGTCTGAAGTATAATTCCTCGAAGCATTCTTTTTTTTTTTTTTGCGTTACGGGAATTATGACCTCGTTCAGGATCGGCCTAATTCAGCAAAAAAACAAAAACAAAAACATCAACAACCATATCTAACGACACTAAATTTCGAATTGTTGAAGAAATGGGGAGCAATTTACCTCACCCTAGAATGATTTCGATTCGGTGAAACTTCAAGGATTACGAAGGAAGACCACTTTCTAGGGTTTTTCTTCGGTGAGCGTGGGCAGCTAGGAGTGTTGAGACGCTTCGAGGATCGCAAGAAAGAGGGTTGCGCGGAGGAGCGAGTCCTCGCTGCGGCAGCAGAGAAGGGGATACGAAGTGCCGCTACAGAAGGTTCTCGCGAGGGGGAAAGGGAAGGAGGTCCCGGCGGCTGTGGGTGGAGTGCCCCTCGTCGGCGACGGCGAAGACTGCGTCTGATGCAGGGAATGGGCGAAAGACGGTAGGGGTAGGTTTGTGGTACTGCCGTGACATCTAACGCGCAGAAAAATTTCACTTTTAGCCCGAACTTTACCCGTTTTAAAAATTCTTCCAAATTTTAAAAATCTTGTACCCAGAATTAACCCGTGTAAGAATCTGCGGGACACGATTAGCTTCAAATTCAATTTTATTATTATTACTGTTATTAAAAGAAGGCTTCGAATTTAAATTTTTCTCTAAATTATCCTTAGGTTTAATATACATAATTGCCTTTTTACTAAATACTTTATTAAAGTTATTCTTTAACACCCTCCACTTCATTAAAAAGCATGGAATCCACTACCACATACTCATTATAACAACATATCTCTTTCATCCACATTCTTTTTAACATTAACACTCATTATTTATTTATGGGCTCCACCGTCTACTCAATCATATTAAAATTATATATATTAAATAAATACATTTTAAAAATAGTCATTAAAAAGTTAACCATTTTATTTAATTTTTAATTTTAAAATTTATAATTTTGTTAACAACGGTTAAAACTAATCGTTTAATAAATAGGGATAAATATTCTATTTTTCTTTATAGAATAATTCTCCTAGAATAAGTTCCTATATTCATGTATAAATAGAGATTTATTTTTTGTAATAAAACAAGATTCCATATTATTTTACAATAACACCGCTCCATATTAGTGTTTAATACCAAGGAATGTTATAACATCCCCATTAACAGCTGCATTAGGATGCTCTTATGAATTTTAATTTATTTTCTTAAATATATATTTATTTTTAATTAAAAAAATAAAAATGTATTCACTAATGATCAATAAATATTATAATTTTTATGAAATACTCTCAAAATTTCAAATTAAGAAGTAACTCCTCCAGTAACTATTGTTATGATATTTAATAAAGAGCCTTAAGTAACTTCAGTTATACTTAATAACTTACTTCCGAATTAAATATTGAAACAGTAGAAATCACAAAATAATAGAGGCAAAGAGGAAGAACAAATTGTCATTCTTCATCCATACACATCAGATCTAGAATCTTGAGTGTCTTTAGGAACCTTGTTCACTGTACAAATCATCACAAACATACTTATTATAATCTAACAATAAACATTCATCACTTGGATAATTCACAAACCCGAACACACACAAATCAACCAATTATTTCATGAGTAGGTTCTTCTCATTATTGTTTGAGTATTATTACCTCTCACGTGTTTAGATATCAGTCACTGCTGTGTTACTTTCTGGTGCAAGAAGCAAGTCCAATGCATTGATCGAGTATGGAGAAACTGAAACACTCATCTCCTTTCCAGCATTTGGTAGCATGTACACAATTGGCACCACCTATCACATTAAAGTAGCAAAAAAGTGTTAGGGAACTTAATTTATCAAACATGGGGGAAATGTGTTTGATAGAGTTACTTCACCTTTTCTGGATTGCTGAATGAATTCTCATCTGTCAATTTTCCAGTAAGTATAGTATTCGTAGATCCTAATGGTCTCACATGGTTTGCTAATCCAGTCACAGAGATCTTCAGATTCACAAGGTCGCCCCCGTAATTCACTATCTGGATAAAGAAGTTCAATTGTTTGATTAATAGAACAGTGAGTAGAAATAAATCTAATGCAATCATCATCATCATCGGTGAATCCTATTAGTACCAGATATTTAGGATTGGCTAAATGGATCCTTCTTATCTGTCTATATCATCAGTCATGTTCAGAACAAGTGACTTAGCCATCTTAAATGGCAGTAATCAGGATAAATTAACAGATTCAAACAATAATTTGAAAAAAAAAAACTATGCATAGACCAAAAGAGTATGTTACGGTAGCAGCATATATAGAGACTTAATTAGTTGTGATTGGAAAAGAACCTAAATAACAAGGTCTAATAAAAACATTGACTGTTAATTATCACCTAAAAGCATCAATTGTTGTGATTGAGTAAGAAAATAACCTGAAAGGTAGATTTGTCCTTGAAAGGGGTGATGGCATAAAAGAAAGAGAAAATTAACAGAACTACATTGATACATGAAGATTGAGATCAAAAGCATTTGATTTGCAGACTTTTTGAGAAGACCACCTTGATCTTAAGGTAATCGTTGGCATTATCAGAATTGGTCCATCTAATTGCAGATGCTACCAATTTGGAGGAAGTAGATTGTAGGTTCGATGGTTGAATAATTGCACCACTTGATTCCTTGAAGAAGTGTTGCATCCAATAACTTGGTGTCCCGTAGTGCCGCCATGAGTCAAAGACAATGGCATCTGGATTCCATCTTGACTCCAAAAGAAAAGGTATTCAAAAGTAAGAGAGATAATGATTGATTTGAATTTGTTCAGTGATCAATAATAAATAGAAAGAGTACAAGAGATCATGATCCGAAGCTCCTACTGTCTTGCAGCTATATTATTTTCCATTCTGATGTGAAACATCAAATAAAGAGTTACCTACGATCATTGTCATTGACAAAAAGTGGTGCATTGCTTGCCATCTCAACAACATCACTGCAAGGACATCAAGCAAAACCATGAGTCGGGACAAACAGCACAAGCAAGAAAAAATAACTTGAACACATCGCTCCACAATTAAATAGAATTTTTCATTTTTCTTTGCCAAGGGATAGAATAAGAAATGCTGCTTCTAAGAACAGATGCACAAACATAAGAGAAAGATGAAAAAATACTGCTTATTGCTGGGGTTTGGTATATCCAAAAGCAGCATACAAAATCATGATTTGGCCACGGTGGTGGTACAATTAAGTAGATGGAAATCAAAGCTTATCTGTAAAAATTTGGTATCTTTATTTTCAGAATTATTTGCCAAATATTAGTGCTGATGGTGGCTGAAATGGTAAAGAAAGAGGAAGAAGATCAGAGTAGGTAAGGGTGGTCAATTGTTGTGGTAATGATACTGATCATATAGGCAAGTAGGTTAAAGCAGAATAAGTAGATCCATATTTGCATTAGATATGTCAAAGGATCATGTAAACCCGAGATGGATGGTACTCAGAATACAATGTTCTTCTAAATATCATCTACATTTGTAAGCACAGTAAATGAATTTCAGTGCATCAGTTCAGTTAATATGAATGGAAATAAGGAACAAATACCTATTTCTCTCTAGTCCAATCAGATAACCAGCCTGAGCCAAAGCTGCCAAAAAGCTTCCTTTTCCAGCACCACTCCCAGTTACAGCATATTCACTAACAAAAGCCTGGAAGCATACAATCATGATTGACTTCCCAGAGACAATGTACCCTTATTCAAACCATCTTAAAACTATTTGTTAAATCAGCATTGCAACATAAGGTTCTATCTACATTCTTGAGTTAGTGCCTATAGCTGAAATTATCCTGACCTTGGGGCCAACACGTGGTGTCCAATCAAAATAATGACTCATGGAAAACATGCTATCTGCAGAGGCATAAACCTATATAGAAGTGATACATTTAGCTACTATTGACACAATTAAACATACATACATTGAAAATGTTTTAAAGAAAGCTCTTACATGAACATCATACATGTCAGCAGGATGATCTAAATAACCAGAGGAGCCATCACAGTTTGATATAACTTTGATATCTGGATAGGCCTTCTTTATGGCTGAGTGGAATCTAAAGTAGTTTCCTGTCAAATGGTAAGTCAAGATGAGTGTCTGATATAACACTTATTTTTCTTCAAACTGCAACTAAGAGAAACATACAATCTAGAACATTGCTCTTAGTCTTGGGAAATACAATGGCAGTCCATATATTTCTTTAATTTTGGCAAAAAAGTTATCGACATAATAATAAAGAATACAATAGTTTTTAAGACTACAAAAGGTCCTGAGGTAGCTGCTTATTTATATTTGACTAATTTTATTTCCATAAACTGAAGGCAACATCTTTTGATGATTGTCACACAACTATGTGCTTCTGAATTTCCTGATTCCACATTCAAAACATTATAAATCAATTTTCCTGGTGTTCCCTGTTAGAATAAATGGTTTCGTCTCAAATGGTTTGCTTGGCCTGGTGTTCCCTGTTAGAATAGATAGTTTTGTATGAAATGGTTTGTTAGAATAGATAGTTTGGGTGTTGGTTATAGTCGCAGGGCATAAATGCTCATTTTCTAAGAAATTCTAGTTCTCTTCTATCTGGGCTTACTAAAGGATCTCTTGGTACCCAAATGAATGAACTGGTACAATGCTAAAGAGATTAGTGGCTTTAAAAAATACAATTTATTAATTTGTTAGTTAAATAGCCTTTGCACAGAGCCAATGCAGGAATAAACTTCATGGAGGGATAAGCTTCATGTAGCTGATCCAAAATAACAGACAAACACAATTCAACGATGCATCTGTTCATGTGATTAGAATAAATGAAGTCTATTGTGTTTTCCACCATAAGGTAACTTGAGCTTGAATAAAATCAGTCAGAAGTCCTAATTTGAAAGTCTGAAAATATCAAGCAGTAAAATGACAACACAAGATTTACCTAAATCAAAAGGTCAATTATTGATTAACCATTGTGCCAAAGTTCTCCTTGCACGTGTAGCAAGAGGCTAAAGCCTTAGTTCTTGTGGTTTATTTGTTGTTTATGTTGTACATAGGAAAGTGATTATTAGCACACTCTACATGTCTGAGCTGATCTCATATGTATTTTAGGTTCTTTAACCTGCTGCAGGCTTGTAGCAAATTAATCTGATCAATAAAAACCATAATTGGATGAGTATTATTATCATAAATTACATATCCACTTTCACACCTTATCCAATCTATATTGATGAGACAAACAAGTAATGGGACTATATCTGTATGTTCATTTTAAAGTACATGAATTGTTCGAACTGTCAACTTGTGAAAGAGTCCTTGCTTGCATACCAAGGTGTATATGCTTGACAAAGGAATGCTATTGTACATAATCCAGTGTTTCAAATACAAAAAAAAAAATACCTCTATAATTTCTCATTGAACAATCCTGATTCCCAATGGCAATGTAGTTCAGTTGAAAAGGATCTGAATGCCCCATTGCTGCTCTAATGCAGCCCCATTTAGACCCAGAGTCACCTCGAGCAAACTCAATTCCATCAAGAGTATCCTATACATTCTTGACAGATGTTAGCAAACTCAATTCCTTTCTTTGTTATTTATTTTTAATTTATTTTTTTATTTACAATGAAACTTTGGAGCCATAAAGTAACATACAGATACAATTTAAATAGTTCCATCATATTGGTGACTATTGGGTTGGTACATAACATATTCTAAAAACCTACAAGACAGATATTCTCTAAACCCACTGGTCATAAAAACTGTAGTTTTCACACATTCAAAAAGTTCAACTAAATTAAATTGTTATGTAGATCACATCAGAAAGAAACTCTTAGATGTAGAAAAAGGCAATATACTTAAGTTTCTGGTTATCATATTTAGTTCACTAGTTAGTTTCTCTCTCCCCAAGAAAAAACATATTAAAAAACAACTTGTGATGTGGTTAGAGATTGAAAATTTCTATCTGCAACTTGAAGAAGACCAAAGGGATTCTATGGGCATACCTGTACAAAAGGTAATATATTTGAGGGATTAACTTGATCGTTGTGGCTGATTCCTGTAATAGCAATACGTATCAGACAGATTACTCAGAAGTTACAACAAAACTCTTTTGACAGATGAAATAGCATACCGGCATTAATCACCCATAATGGATCGGCGCCAATGTCCTCTGCTAGCTGCAGCAATCCAGCATTAAATAAAAGCCTTTGAAGACCGCAAATAGATATAAAAAACTGTTTAAATGAGAAACCTACTTGAAGGAATTCATAAAACCCAAGTCCATCATCTACCCAATACTTCCAAATATCATTGAAATGACCAGGTCTCTCTTCCCATGGACCAATTGTGTCTCTCCACCGGAATGCATTATTTAACCATCCGCCTTCAACATAAGAACCACCTAAAACAAAACAGTACCATAAAGGATTCTACTGACCACGTTAATAACCAGAAATGGGATTGTTTTGCCTAAATTAAGATGCATTTAAGTAGATATAAAACCAAATTGGTACACTTAAAAATAACTCAAGCCAATTTACTTAAGTGATTGATGTATATTTTTTTCTCATTACTTGTATTTTTTCATGCATGCGGTAAAGATAAAAGAAAATTTATTCACTTGGGTATTTGCTAGTCTCTTCTCAATCATAATGTTTGTAAATGTAAGTGCCTTGATTCACTATTTATCTTGGTTTAATTTTTCTCTTCATTATTTCTTTTGTATGTTCTTTTATCAAATTAGATTTGATTGTGTTCAATTAGCAAAATAACAATGTGGTGTATATAATATAAAGAACTTCTAAAAAAACTATTTGTTTTGGTCTAATGACTTAATTTGTAGGTATTAACATTAGCAACCTCCACTTGTATCCTAGCTTGTCTAAGAGCCAGATTTGCTTCAATTGCTTGTCTTTTACGTTTGGCTCCACCCAAGTTAGCTTCAACTAATTCAAAAGCTTGTTGAGCTTCGTGCGGATCAATGACATCATTTACTAAAATGGTGGTTTCATTATTATCACTTCTAACTATACCACCCATCAAGGCTACCGTTAATCATTGTTTGTTGTTAAGATGTATTCTCAAGAAACCTATATTTATAGCCGTGCCAATTGGAGTGGAGCATGGTTTGTTAATATGCCAATTTGGGTAATAGATTGCGAATCAATTCCTTTTCATCTCGGTTACTTATGTGATTGGCATATATTTTTTCATTCCTGGTATCTTTCATGCATGTGGTACTGGTAAAAGGAAATTGATTCATTCATTTAACTCTTTTCTAGTCTCTTCTTAATATTAATATTTGAAATGTAAGTGACTCGATTCACTATTTATCATGGTTTCCTCAAATTTTTTCCTTTATTATTTCTTTTGCATTATCCAACAAAATTTCTATATTGAGATCCAACTGGAAAATATATACTTCCAATGTTATCTTACCCCTAGTGCCCCCAGAAATCAAATGAATAGGGTTCCTATGCTCTTATTATATTGTGGAATCCTGAGGTGAAATATTGTGTGATACACATATGAATAAAGCAGCGCAATGCCTTTGAATATTCATAGAAGCATAATGCGTTTGGCTATACATATAACATTGAGAAGACGATAGTATTTTCTTTTCTTTTAATTATGCATCATGAAAAGAAAGACAACAATTTGTTCTATCATCGCATCATGCAATGACAATTGCAATGATGCTTATGGTTTCTAGGTCGTGCTTCGACAAACCAATCTTTATTTCCTGTCCTCTAGAAACATTACCATGTAAACTCAGTTTTACTTTTAACATGCAGTTTATCTATGTTATCCACTGCAGTTTTAGGTTTCATATTACTACACTGATTCAGGACCTTGTTCTTCCCAGTTCCCAACACAAATGAAACCGTGGATAATGAAAACCAAAAGCTTACCTGGAAATCTGAGGAATTGAGGTTTCAGGTCTGCCAACATTGAAGCAAGATCCTTCCTGAAACCATGTCCCTGCAGTGCATAAACCAAATAAATAAAATTTATGTTAAAACAAAATATATCCCTTCACACTATTCTATGCATATAATGCTTTGGGGATCAAACAGTGGAAAACTGAAATTACGAACAACATTTTAGTTGCATTTATCTGTCATAATTTGCTTAAATGAGACAATTGATGTATTATCTTGTGAGGCCCAACCAATATCCCAAAATACTTAAGCATAAGTTAATTAATGATAGTTCACTCATCTAAGTTTATAAAGCCTTTCTATAAGCACACAACATACCATGCGAGAGAAACGTATGGTGTCACATTATTGTTGAAGGCAATGTAAAAGAAAATTTAAAAAGAATGTAGAACTATTATTTAGGACTAACCCAACAGATATATGATTATCTTAACAAGTCTTTCCAAGATAAAAATGACTTCCCTTATATGTGCATGTATATGACAATAATAATCCGTTACTTAAGATCATGGGATGGTGACATTCACAATGTATGTATGCTAGTAAAATGTTACAACTATGCAGTGGAAGTATGCTAAGTAGAAGGAACCTTAATGATAAAACATGCAGTCATCTAGAGATAAATTTATGGACTTACTTTGTCAACTTACGACATGACAAACTAAGAGGCAGAAAATTGAACACTCCATGGCTAAGAAGAATGGTAACTTCTTAAATTGAGGAATGCCACCACTGATGCATAAATCATCTAGTATGCAGAAGCAAGTAGCTCCCACAAAGACAATAGCCATCTTGGCATGTCAAATATTGTTGATCATAGTATGGCTAGATCGGGCAAGTGGTGTGACAGTTGATAATAACATAATTGGACTGGCCTGGGCCAGGTATTGTCAAATATTAAATGAATACTTCTCCAAAAACAAATGGTCAACATTTCCAATCTCATAATTTATGATTTTGCCAAATTGGAAAGTGAATGTTATTTTTAGGACTGGATGATTAATACAAGGTAATGTGCAGGAAATAACTGCCCTATCAGATTACAGAAGGAATCTTTGATATAGATGACATTGGTGGTTTCCTATGAAGAAAAATGATTATATTTCTTCAGAACTAAATTCCACAATCCAGGATACGGTTATTATATGAGATGCCAATACTTCTGTTTAGATGCATTTTCCCTTTATCCCATTATCAGGAACTCCTAATTGATTTAGGTATGACATATACCAAAAATTTTGAATTAGAAGATTATTTTTTTGGAGATTAAGTGCTTGGTGATTGCACAGGGAACTTAAATATAAATTGATTATGGATTGGGGATGAGGATTGAGCGGATCAAATTTGATTGGAATAATAAATTATCTCTCAAATTTCAGGTCTTGCATTATGAATTTAGATAGTGTCTACAACTCAAAACCAACACATAAGACGAAGGAATTTCTTTCACTCCACCTAGTGTGCTATTCTGAGGAACAAATGAGGATTGATATCCATATATTTATCCCATGTTTACAAGACAACACAACCAGCAGGATAACCTCACAAAGAATCAAAGGACCTCCATGTAATCCTATTATAGTTATGTGGGTGGAACTGACTCATGAAGACCGGAGTGCCTTCTGGAGAACCAGGAATGCTACATCCCTCACTTGGTGTTTATGGCATCTACAAAACAGGATTGTCTTTGATTGCGTGTCCTTTTAAAGAATTAGACTTCTACCATCATCTTATATACACTACAAAGTATAAATTTCCAATCCACATTAGTCACCTAAGATCTGTTCCAAGGTCCTGAGTTCATTCGATGAGTATGATTTCTTAAATATAAAAAACCTCGATGAAGAAATATCTCCAAATGCATTCATAACAAAAGAGATGCGCTAGAAAATAAACAAACAATCAGTAAAGAGCAGGTTTCAGAAAATTTACCTTATATGTTTCCAAGGGCATGACAGATACTTGATCCAACCAAATGACACCTTTCTTGTTAGTTTTGAGTTGCAATCTTGAATTTACATTTGTTCCACTAGATCTAACGAGAAGCTCAACCTTAGTCCATTGTGACGTATCTAATGTATTGGATCTAAAAGGGAACAAAAAAATATCGTATGAACAAATTAGCAAAACACGTAATACTCCTTTCTACTCCAAACATTTCAATTTGTAAAAACGACAGAACAGGCTCACTTGATATTAGTAGTGGCCAGATTTTGCACACCATCTGAACTCGTCAATGATATATATAAGTCAATTAAATCATTTGACTTAACATGAAGAACAATCTTATAGATTTCCCCTCTCTCAATATTCTGGAAAATGAAAGTAAAAATAAAGTAAATAACAGTAATTGGAAATATCAGAAAATGTCTGTCTACTCATTTTGTTGTATCTTAATGTGTACTATAAACGAAGATTAATCAGAATAGGAGAGCTGTGGAATATAGGATACAATGACTGTAATGGCTTTTGATCCTAACCTGGGAAAGTAAAAAAAATACAAGATAATTTAGGTATCATATCAAACATTCAAGAACAGCTCACCATGCCCCAATAACCAGGGTTGTAAATACCAACACCTCCTGATGGACAAATATTGGGCCCATCATCATCACAAAGTATTTCCATTCGAAGTGCAACTTTATTGCGGTTGAAACAAGATGTTCGATCAGTAGATACCATAATGTAACTTTCATTTCCAATTATGGACCATGGATAAATGTTTGAAGGTGTGTTGGGTCCTCCATCTTCAAAACCTGGATTATGTTTGCTTGGGCTTCATTATCATGGTATATGAAAATTATGAACAAGAGATGTTTAAATTGTGCAGAGTTTAAAACTCCAAAATGTTATGAGTTTGTACTTTGAAAAATGTAATTTTGCATATTCTCTGTATATATTTGAAATGTTTGTGAAAGCATAGGTAGCTGAAGTATCCAGAGCTTAATGTCAAAATCAATTGACACCTTACCCTACTCCTATTGTATATGTTCAAAAATTCACAAGTTCATACAATGTTGGCCTTCCTAAAGATTATTTTGTGACTATTGCTAGATAATAAAAAGGAATCTCTGAATAAAAACATGAAAGAATTTTCATCTTCTCTATGCAATTTAAAACATTGAGCCGTGTGTTTCAATAATTTGGGTTTGAAGTAAATCTAAAAAAGATCATGGATGCACAGAAGAAAGAACATATTAAAATAAGCTTGAAATATTAACATAACATCAAACTCTTCTAGATTGACAAGGAAGATGCAATTATTTGCAGTCTTGCACAATTCATGTCATGTTAGGAACATTACCTAAAAAGATCTGCACTCAATTAATGTTGAAGTAGCATAGGGGGAATATTTTAAAAATTCTATTATCATTTAATATAGGAGAATCTTCAATCACTATAAAATATATCTCAACAAAAATAAGGTAATATCAAAAAAATTTAGCTTACCTCTGTTACATACTAGCTCTGCCCATATTCCACCTGCTCCAGCATGGTTGATCTCCTATACATGATTTTAGATATTCTAAACTATGATAGCTCCAAATTTTGAAATGTCATGTACAAAAAAGGAAAGAACAAGTAATTAAATTGGACTTTATTAAGGATCTCAAACTAAGCATAATAGAAAAAATCATCAGGTTGGAAATAAATATAGCAAAACATCTAGTGCAAGATACTAAATAAATAATGACCAATCTGGTTTCTTTTGATAGATAATGAGCCAAAAACCCTAAAATGGTTTGATATATTTTTAGGAAAAAAACTGAGGTGTATGGAAAATCAACCATGTAATTGAGTCTCAAAATAGCTTTGGTGACCTTGGTATGATACAGTGGGAGCAGTGAGCAATCGGGGGCTAATGCCTCTATTGAGCTTATTGATGATAATATTGATAGCGTGATCATTTCCTATCTAGGAAATAGTTAAGTTCACCTAATGCACCATTGTTTCATGTGATGGAAGACCAATATTTAGTATAAATAGCTTAGTTTTCCATTTTATAGGAGAAAAAAACGTAAAGGGCTCCTTATATTTGAAAACACCTAAACAACCCTCTTTTAGAAGCTCCATATCAAGCATCCATGAAAAAAATAATTCCATGTTACCTTAAAGAAATGTTTTGTTCATGTACAACAATATTTGTTCATGGAAAAGTTTGAAATCATATTCGCAAAACACAATTGTTAATGAACAATGTTTTGAAAAATTTATACATACATATATGCCCAAGGTAAAATCAGAACTATTTTTAGAGCATTAATAGGATTTGAAAAAACAAACTTTTATAGGCACTTTAAAACATTAGGGATTTATGCCTATCTTATGTAGTAAAAAATATATTTCACTTTTCTCTCTTAAAAAATATTCTTTTCCCCATATTCTCCCTTGTTTAATACCACAAATTTGAGTTTTGATTCAATTTCTCATATATTTTATCAATTTGTATCAAGGTTTAAAATACCGAGCTGTGCCGAGGTTTTGGTAGCAGATCGGACCGATACAGTTTTCAGTACCGTATTGTGTCATGTTGGCATAATTTCGATATTTTTAAAGTATAAAATATAGTAACTAAAAATATATAATCTAAATATTTAAAAATAAAAAATAATTTAAAAAAATATATAATAGGATAATTTTATGAGGCTTTAATTAAGTCTATTTAAATTATCCCAACTATAGCTAGGAGTTGATTAAAATTATTAACCTAAGTTGTTATTAAAATCTAAGTTTAAAAACTCAATCCATTCACTATTCTGAGTGATCGAGGCAGGCGCGTGCCTGACGACATCTTCGAAGGTGTTGCCAGACTCGGACGATGCCTCCGGAGGCGTCGCCGGACCTGCGCAACACCTCCAGAGGCGTTGTTGGACCTGTGCGATGCCTCCTGACAGCGTCCCTACCAGAACCGCAGGTGCCGGTCCGTTGACAGAATGAGAAATTTCACTAGTATCGAGCAAAACGATTCGAGATTTCAATCATTGATTTGTATTATTCTCTCTAATTTCATATTAGAAACTTGCAACCTGAAGTTCTGAACTAAACATTTATCTAAAACATATTCAAGCCATTATATCATATAACTCACCAATATCAACAACAACAATCAAATCTTTTTCCCACTAAGTAGGATCAATTATATGGGTCCTCCTATGCCATTGGACTTGATTTCCTACTATAACCTCATCTATATTTAAATGAATTTTGTCTTATTTTATCATCACTAATCAAGTCTTCTTTGGTCTCAATAGAGTAATGAATTAAACTGCTAATAATTGTCTTCAGTTTCCTTCTACTGTTGCATTTAGAAGATGATTGAAAGGATATGATATGTTTGATTGCTATAATTTGATATCACCATAGTTAGTTTCAGCATTAACTTGATATAATTTTATAGCTTTTTTGCTTTCCTCTCAAGAAAGAAGAATGAATCATTGCAAGGAACAAATAAGAGCAAGCGCACACGATTCACCTCGAATGAGATTCCGAACATGCGCTCAGGTATCGGCCGCCCCTGTTCCGGTGAAGCAATCACAGACAACGTCGCCGTTTGGTTATCTTCGAGCCCCAAAGCAATACTCCGACATGAAATCGAAACCCACAGCCAGAGAAGAACACATAGCACGCTTCGGAGCACCATTGTTTCTCCCTCTGCATCCGAAATCAACAGAAGAAGGATCAAACCCTAACGGAAGGATTCCAGGTAAAAACCTAAAAGATCCTAAGCTTTACCTGCTCCGGCCGACGAATCCCACTGGCGAGAGTGACGAAGTCAAGATGGCGCCGGCAATTTGTAGTTACTCCGGCCTCGAATTTGGCCGTCGGATCTTGATCCGACGGACATCCGGATGGGAAGTGGATCACGCTTCGTCGCCGTTGCTTTCACGCACGGGTTTCCTCCGCTCATCGTGGCCGTGCATCGCCGTGGGCCCACAAAAGAGATAATAATGATCGAGAGGACAAAATTCTTAAACCCGATCGCGTGGAGTAGGAGGTCAGGGTCGTTGAGGGGATTCCCTACAAGACGCGTTGGAAGGGAAGTCTGTGCTTTTATCTCATCGCGCACTTTCCGCGCTCTCGATGTGGAGCTTATCGGCTTCCATTTTATGGAGAAATCCAGAAAGCAACCCTGCACGGGAACTTCAAGTTGGTTGGTTTTGATTGTGCTATAAACTTGGTTAACTTCCTTTGAAGTTAATCAAGCATGGATAAACCCAGTATTACAGGGTAATTTGCCCATAAAGGATACATATTTTAAAGAAATACTAAGCACAATTCATTCACTATATAATATATATATTATATTAATTTAAGCTACAACTATCTCAAGTGGAATGAGATCAAATTCTCTCGGCAAATTCTCACTTAAAGTTTAAGAATGTTCCCCAAAAAAACACATATAATTTTCTTTTCCAAAAGATGCACGTGATTAAATTAAATTAAATTTTAATTTTAATTTTAATAAATAATCCTTCTAAATTTATTTATTTTTAATTTTAATTTTAAAATTTTAATAAAAAATTAATAAAATATAAAAAATTAATAAATTATTTAAAATATTTTTATTTTTAATATCTAATTATAAAAGAATAAAAAATAAAAATAAAATAAATAATAAGAATTAATTTTATTAATAAAATAATTTTAAAAATAATAAAAAAATTACTTTGGTGTTTTTTTTTTAAATCAACATCACAGCTTAAATACAATATCGATGGTGTTGATTTTTGAAGACCAACGTCACAATAGTATTGGTATTCGGAAATCAATACTATAGTGCTCTGAAAGTTTTAAATCATTTTAAACATCATTGAGAGAACTTTAAAACAGTAAAAAAATGATTTATTGGACTCATGTTCACCTAATAAACTCATAAAAGTTAGAATGAGTCTGATTGGAGTTATCTAAATTTATCAATGATTTTTTGATTGAAACTCATTGATGGACCTAGATGACTTGAATTTTTAAAATTTTACAATAAGATGGAAGTGCGGAGTGTGTAGAAGATAGATATTGTGAAAAATCATGGTCCTAAATCTTCTACACAAAGTTATAGGCTTATGCTAATTGACACAAAGTTAGAAACTTTCTAAACCTTGTGAGTATATGGAAATTCTTTACAATGATAACGGAGAGCACCCTTAGACTTTAGGACATTGCAAAAACCTACAAGAGTTAAAATGAGTTTGATCAAAGTTTTCTAAGTTCATCAATGAATTTTAGTCAAAACCCATTGATGGACTAGGATATTTGAAAATTTAAAAGTTTGTCATAAGATGGAAGATGTGAGTGTGTAAAAGGTATATATGGTGTCCGTGCCTGATTTTGATATCTGTACGATAAGTTGTATATATTTGTCAAATGTCTATTTCTAGAGGCCATAACTTTTTACATGGCTATTAGAATGGGGCGTTCTATACGCCAAATTGAAGCTTATTCAGATATCTACATTTATTATAGGGGTGAAACGGGTCATGTTTTGATCCCAAAAAATATTATTTAAGATCTTTTAGAGGTTCAAAAGAAATTTTATCCTTTTTATTAATTTTTGTCCAAAATTTATTGTTTAGATGCCAGAATTAGTCATACACACCATAAATACACTGTATTATCCTCTTCCATGTCATGATAAATTTTCATAAATTCAAAACTTTTAGATCCATCAATGGGTTTTGGTGAAAATCCATTGATGTACCTAGAGAGCTTCGATCAATTCCATTCCAAGTGTTATAGTTTCTTAAAATTCTTTGGAGTCTATATATGTTCAGAGATATCAATTTGAAGTAATTAACAATTGTAATCAAAAGCTTTTTGAAGTTTTAGATTTTAAGGCAATTGGCATATTCACATAACTTATCGTAGGGATGTCAGAATCAAAAATGAACACCATATATAACTTCACTATACTGCCCTCTTCCATCTCATTATAAATTTTTAGAAATGTAAGACCCCTAGGTCTAATGGATTTTGGTCAAAATTCATCGATAGGCCTAGAGTTTCAATCAGACACATTCTAACTCTTATGAGTTTATTATGTGAACTTGATTCCAAATAAGCCTTCTTTTACTGTTTTAAGGCCCTTCCAATAATACTCAAAATGATTTGAAACTTTTAGGACACAGTCGTGCTAGTTTTCAAAAACCAATGTCACAATATGTAATCAAAACCAACAATGTTGTGTTGGTTTCTAAAGGCCAGCACAACAATGGTGCTAGTTTTCAGAAATCAACATCACAGTGATGTTGTATTTAAGTTTAAAAATCAGTATCAAAGTAATTTTTTTATTCATTTTTTAAATTATTTTTATTAATAAAATTAGTTCTCATTATTAATTTTATTTTAATTTTTATTCTTTTATAATTAGATATTAAAAATAGAAGATATTAAAAAATAGGAAAAAAATATTTTATTACCTTCTTTTATATTTTTAAATTTTTATTCAAGTTTTAAAATTAAATAAATTTAGAGGATTATCTAGCTATACTGATTAAAATTTAAATTAAATTTTAATTTAATTTAAGAGAAAATTTTTTGATATTTTCCCAAATCGCGTAGCTAGTTATGCGATATACCCGAATCACATAGTTGGTTTTGCGATTGTCCAAATCGCATAGCCTCACGTGAGTTCATTTCCCATTTCATCCTTACTCTTGTTGGAAATCTCACGTGTGTCCGAAGAAAACACCATTTCAAACCACGTTTTCATCTTCTCGGAGAAAAAGAATCCTCTTCTTTAATATTCAACGCAGACTTTAATTATTCAATCACGTTGTAACAACTACTGAACTATAACTACTACAACACAGGCTTGATGTTGTAGCAGCTACGGAAATATAGCTGCTACAATGTGGCCTCATTAATTGTTCAATCACTTTGTAGCAGCTACAAAACTATAGCTGCTATAAGACAGACTTGATATTGTAGCAACTATGAAACTGTAGCTACTATAAAGATCTGCCATGGCCATGCCAAGAAGCACGACCTACCAGTGTTCTTCTTGTTAGCATTGGGCATGGTCATGTTAGGAGGCATGGGGGGGGGGGGGGGGGGGGGGGGGGGTGCGTGTCGCGTTATGTGAGCGTGTTGCTAGTGTGGAAAGATCAACAACACGCTGTTGCTGGTATAAGGGGATCATCAACAACGTGTTACTGGTCTTTCTAAGATTAGCAACAGAGTATTCTCACAGGTATGTGTGGAAAGACCAGCAACAACATATTGCTAGTCTAGGGGGGATCAACAACAACTTGTTATTGGTCTTGCTAGGATTAACAAAATGGTCCCACATATTGTAGTATGTTGCTGGTGTGGAAAGATCAACAACATGTTGTTAAGATGATGATATACACTATTTGATAACACAAATTAATTCATAGGACTCTACTATGTCAGTAAAAATTCAATTTAAGATATTTAAACATATGTAGGTCCATCAGTTGATTTTGCCCCAAAAGTGGTTGATGGGTGGAGACCTCCTAATCGATTGATACAGTGTACCAATCGATTGCAAAACATTTTGTGTCCTTAAACAGTACTCCTTAGTGATTGCTACAGTATCTTAATCGATTAAAACATCTGCTATGATCATTAACAGTACTCCTAATTAATTGCTACAGTGTTATAATCGATTAAAATCATTCTGTGACCATTAACGGTTAGTCAAATCCTATTAAGACAATGTATCAATTGATTACAAAAACCCTTCTGTGACCATGAATCCCTACTACTAATCGATTGATACACCTCTGTGTGATCAGTTGATTTCCAGTGAAAGTGGCTAATCGATCTAGAGACATTATAATAGCATGGGATCATGTTCTATGGGCTCAAGCAATCCCCCTGAATGCATTTTTGCCCTTAAACACCAATGTAATACATTCTATTGAGAGCAGTGATTTTTTAAACATGAATCGGTATGGGAAATGCTGTTTGAAGCTTATTATAATTTTCACAATGATGATATTCATTCACCGACACCATTAATATGTTCCATGAACTCCTCTCTTTGGTAGATATAAATTTTGATTTTCTAAACGACCAAGGCCCATTAATCGATTTCAAGCAAAAGAGGTTGATGGACCTAGAAACATCAGAATGATATAGGACTAGGTTCTAAGGGCTCAGGCAGTCCCCATGAATGTATTCATGCTCTCAAAAATCAATGTGATATATCATATTGAGAGCAGCGATTTTTTAAATATGAATCAACATGGAAAATGATGTCCGAAGCTCATTATAATTTTCATGAGATGATACTCACTAATCGACACTATTAATATGTTCCATGGATTCCCCTCTTTTTGTAGATATAAAGTTTTTAATTTTGTAAACGGTTAAGGTCCATTAGCCGATTTCGAGCAAAAGTGACTGATGGACCTAAAGACATTGGAATGATTTGAGACTAGGTTCTGTGGGCTTAAGCATCCCCTTGAATGTATACATGCCCTCAAACACCAATACGATACATTCTATTGAGAGTAGCGATTTTTTAAATATGAATCAACATGAAAAATGATGTCGGAAGCTCATTATAATTTCCACAACAATAATACTCACTCGCCGACACCATTAATATGTTCTACAGACTCCTCTCTTTATATAGATATAAAGTTTTTAATTTTTTGAACGACTAAGGTCCATCAGCCAATTTCAAGCTAAAGTGGCTGATGAACCTAGAGATATCAAAATGGGACTAGGATCTTTGGGCTGGGGTAGTCCCTAAATGTATCCATGCCCTCAAATACTAATGTAATACATCCTATTAAGAGCAATAATTTTTTAAACATGAATTGCATGGAAAATGGAGTCCAAAGTTCATTATAATTTCAACTACGATGATATTCATTCACTGACACCATTAATATGTTCCACGGACTCCCCTCTTTTTGTATATATAAAGTTTTCAATTTTATGAGCGGCTAAGGTTCATCACCGATTTTGAGCAAAAGTGGTTGATGGACCTAGAGACATCAAAGTGACATGAGACTAGGTTCTATGGGCTTGAGCAGTTCCCTAAATGTATCCATGCCCTTAAACACCAATACGATACATTCTATTGAGAGTAATGATTTTTAAACATGAATTAGCATGGGAAATGATATTCGAAGCTTATTATAATTTCTACGATGATGATACTCTATCACAAACACCATTAATATGTTTCATGAGCTCCCCTCTTTCTGTAAATATATAGTTTTTAATTTTCTTTGAATGGCTAAGGTCCATATGTCGATTTCGAGTAAAATTGATTTATGGACCTAAAGACATTGGAATGACATGTGACAAGGTTCTGCGGGCTTGGGCAGTCCCCCTGAATGTATCCATGTCCTCAAACACCAATATAATACATCCTATTAAGAGCAACAATTTTTTGAACATGAATCAACATGAGAAATGATGTCTAAAGCTCATTATAATTTTCATGACGATGATACTCACTGACTGACACCATTAATATGTTCCATGGACTCCATTCTTTTTATAGATATAAAGTTTTCAATTTTTTGAATGGCTAAGGTCCATCAGCCGATTTTGAGGAAAATGGATGATGGACCTAGAAACATCGAAATGACACGGGACTAAGTTCTATAGGCTCGAGTAGTCCCCTTGAATGTGTCCATGCCCTCAAATACCAATGTGATATATCCTATTGAGAGCAACGATTTTTTGAACACGATTGGGTCATTCCTTAAGATGTCAAAACCAATACCACCATTTATAACTCTTCTCGTATCAGAAAATCCTAACAACAATTCAATACCAACAGATATATTTCCTAAATAAAAGAACAAGATCATTTCATAACATATCAAATATCAATTTACAACTAGCAAATAAAATATTTCAACAATAATAATCTAATAAAATTACAACTTTCATACTACAAAGAGCATCACTATACAATTGTCATAATATACAAATTACAACAACATGAACAGTATTATTCAATATGAATCAATTCAAACAGGTGGTTGCATATATGTTAGATCCACTTAACTGAGATGGTGAACTCCCAAATATCGAGAAGAGCTTATTCTAGCTCCAGTCATATTCATGTCAAGAGTCAGCTATGTCCTGCAAGATAAAATAATTTCTAAACCAAAATACAATAACAACACAATAAACAACAATTTAGAAGTAATAACATATTATAAATTTAATAACATAAGTACAAGAACATTAATATACAACAATATAATTTATGATTCATTCTAATTTGAATTTACAAAATGTATCTCTAATGATTGATATTGCAATCTCTACTTTAAATTTATGAATATCTTTTTAAGTGAATTGCATATTAATATTATACAACAGATGTCTAATATATTGCCTAATCAAGAATCTGCAATCATTCCTACAACATCATAAATTTAAAATAATAAGTAAATATAATCACATTGTACCATTGAAATTTACTAATAATGTAGTAAATTACTTATGATACCATTTGTTAGGGCAATCAACTTTGGTAGAGGCTCATTCATCTAAAGGGTGGTAATCTTACAAGATTTATTACGGGAAACATTTTCAATCTAGATACCTATGAGCATCGATGGACAAAAATAATTTATAAAAATGTATAGTAATGTGACAATGCTAGAATGTAAATTCTAAAGAATTAATACTAACAAGTTGTGCAAAATATTGATCATGTCTAGAGTTATAAGACAATGGATTAAAATGGTAGAAGGTTTTTGTGTCGGTGTTCATATCCATTAAATGATAATATGCACGACCCATATTTATAGGTATAAAAATATACCTAATTTCTAAATCAACCAGATTCGTTTTGATAATTTGGTATCAAGTTAATTCCCATAAGTGTTGTTATGATGACTACAAGATTCAAGATATAATCATAAATTAGTGTAATAATATCATAAACATAATAAAAAGTTATAATATAAAGTGAAATTTTTATCGTGAATCTGGTTGAGCAATATTTTACAACAACAACAACAACCAAGCCTTATCCCACTAAGTGGGGTCGGCTATATGGATCCTTTTACGCCATTGAGCTCTATCTCCTATTATATCATCATTTATATTTAAATAAATTTTATCTTGTTTTATTGTTGCTAACCAAGTCTTTTTTGGTCTACCTCGCCCTCGTTTGATATGCGTATTTGTCATAGTTTCACACCGCCTAACTGGAGCATTTATCGGTCGTCTAAGTACATGTCCGTACCACCTTAAACGTGTCTCACGGAGTTTTTCCTCAATAGATGCAACTCCAACTTTCTCTCTAATGCTCTCATTTCTTATTCTGTCCATCTTCGTATGTCCACACATCCATCTTAACATCCTCATCTCCGCAACTCTCATCTTTTGCTCATGTGCTCGAGTCATAGCCCAACATTCAGCGCCATATAACATGGCAGGTCTAACTGCCGTTTTATAGAACTTTCCTTTAAGTTTTAGAGGCACTTTACGATCACATAAAACACCTGATGCTCTCCTCCACTTCAACCATCCTGTTTGTATTCTATGTAAGACATCTCTCTCAATCCCTCCATCGGCTTGCAAAAATGATCCTAAATATTTAAAACTCTCAGTTCCAGACAACTCATCATCTCCTATTTTAATACTTGTCTCATTACGTTCAATATTGCTAAACTTAAATTCCATATATTCTGTCTTTACTCTACTAAGCCTAAAACCTTTCTCTTCTAGTGTTTCTCGCCAAGATTCTAATTTAGCATTTACTCCCTCACGTGTCTCATCTACCAATACAATATCATCTGCAAACAACATGCACCATGGTACGGTATCTTGAATGTGTCCAGTAAGTTCATCCATGATTAGTGTAAAAAGATAAGGACTTAGAGCTGACCCTTGATGTAACCCTATCTTTATTGGAAATGCTTCAGTTAATCCGCCTGAAGTCTTCACTCTAGTCGTTACTTCCTCATACATATCCTTAATTAGGTCAATATATACTACGCTAACACCCCTCTTTTCTAGAATTCTCCATATAATTTCCCTTGGGACTCTATCATAAGCTTTTTCTAAATCAACAAATATCATATGTAGATCTTGCTTTTGCCCCCGATACTTTTCAATTAGTTGCCTGAGAAGATGTATAGCTTCTATTGTCGACCTACCAGGCATAAACCCAAATTGATTTTCGGTGACCATAGTCTCTTTCCTTAATCGTTTTTCTATTACTCTTTCCCAAAGTTTCATGGTATGACTCATTAATTTAATGCCCCTATAATTTGCACAATTTTGTACGTCCCCCTTATTCTTATATAAGGGAATTAGAGTACTTACTCTCCATTGATCTGACATTTTCTTTGTTTTCAATATCATGTTAAATAATTTTGTAAGTCATTCAATACCTTGTTTCCCTAGGCACTTCCATACCTCTATCGGGATATCATCTGGTCCAACGGCTTTTCCATTTTTCATTCCGTTTAAAGCTTGTTCTACTTCTGAAATTTGAATTCTACGGTAAAAATTTAAATTTCTATACTCATTTGACCTGCTTAAATTACCTAAGTTAAGTTGATCACCTACACCTTCATTAAAAAGTTGATGAAAATACCTCTTCCACCGCTCTTTTATTTCTCCATCATTTACTAATACCCTATTGCATTCATCTTTAATACATCTTATTTGGCTAATATCTTTTGTCTTCCTCTCTCTCACTTTAGCTATTTTATAAATGTCTTTTTCTCCTTCTTTTGTATCCAATTTTCGATATAACTGCTCAAAAGTTGTATTTTTAGCTTCATTCACTGCTTTTTTAGCCTCTTTCTTAGCTAATGTATATTTTTTTAAATTTTCTTCATTCTTGCAAATATATAATTTCTTATAGGCTATTCGTTTTTCCTTCACTTTTTCCTGTACTTTCTCATTCCACCACCAAGATTCTTTACTTGGTGGTACATGCCCCTTTGACTCGCCGAGTATACTCTTGGCTATTATTTTCAACTTTGATACCATTTTATCCCATGTCGTAGTAGGGTCACCGTATACTTCACCTAATACTTGTCCTTCTACCTTCTCCTTAAATATGTTTTGTTTCTCATCCTTCAACTTCCACCACTTAATTCTAGGAGTAGTGGATATTTTTTTTTATGGATATTATGACAAATTTGAGAGCTATAATTCTATATTTACTCCTATTCATCATTTAACGAATATCATAAACCAACTCCATTTCTTGTTTTACTCTTCCCTGTGTACCATAACTTATAACCCGTTATAATATACCTAATTTTATCTCTTGAAATACTTTTATCATGATCTACTACCTCCATTGTTTTACCAGTAAGGGTTCAATACATCTTAGATTTATTTTCCTATATTTTTAACCTAACCTATGGTGAGGATGTTTTAACACTACAAAGTTCTCATGTAACGGTGAAATGTAAGCATCGATTACACAATAGTTTAATGGATCTCTGCTGTTTGCCTTAAACGCTGGCCATGTCCTCCTTTATCCGGACTTGGGACTGATATTCACAGGCGGAGTTATCGATTACTTATCTATTTGTAAATATGTTGCCTAATACACATGCCATCTATTGTCAATGAATAATAACCTTCCTTCCATACAAAGGCAGAAATATGTCATTTCAAATTTTAAAGCTCTAATATCAAATAGGTCACATCTTCTTCTCATTTTTTTCTTTAAAATTTCCTTTGAGATATTATAACTAAACACAACTTAATGCATTTAACAAAAATAAATAAATTCAATGAAAATGTTATTATTATCAAACTTAAATATTATTGTATAAATATCAACTTACTTTAATAACATTTAATCTCAAAGTGTTAATCTATTTTTCCCTTCCTTACTTTTATGGGCCTCCTATTCTTCATCAATCTCATCATCGATTATTATAGTTGTATGCTCTTCTTGCATATCAAAATCCACTACCCTAGACTTTATCTTCAAGTTACCCCCTTATCCTCCTTTATTTCTCTCCTACTCTTCTTCCTACTAGGGACTAATGTTAGCCATTTAGGTATATCTTTAGGAGTGGTCCCAAGATTATAGTGACTTCTGTCTTTCGCTTCTCATCACATTAATGGAAAGTTCTTCAGGATAAGGATCTTCTGCATGCTGAGGAATAACACGAAAGGACTGTTACTTATAACACTAATATGTTTTTCATGGAGATGTATTTTTGAATGACCCTTTCCATTTGTGGTAGTTTAAGATAAAACTTCTTTAAAATGTTCGAACTTACTCATCAGTGTAACTTTTTCTCCTTAATACTTAAACAATTGGTTCTCTCTTACAGAAGTTGATCTAACTTTTTTAATTTCCTGCAGCATATCACTAACGCTATAACAATAAGGCAATTACAATGCAAATAAATAACACATACCCTAAAAAAAATTACATTTCTAGATGATGACAAGTTGAAATCTTCCAAACTTCGACATTGTCCCAAAGTGAATGTGGTGAAAGTGAAGGTGTTGCTGCCAGTGAACAGAGAAGCAAGTGAAGGCATTGCTACTGGTGAATAAAGAAAAGCTGTTGAAGGAAGTGAAGTCGGTGAACAGTGAAGCCACTAAAAGTGGTGAAGCCGATGAAAGTGGTGCTGTCGAGGAACAAAGAAGTTGGGGTGAAGGTGGTGCGGAAACAGAGATGTTGGTGATACAGGAGCTTTTGCCGACTAGCAATGTCAGGATGAATTGCTGAAGCCAACGACGTTCGATGGGAAATTGACTTGAAAAAACTAGGATTACCACACAAGCGGAAAATGACTCAGCATCAAGATTTTAGATTTTTACGAGGAAAAAAAATGAAGAAGTATTCGGGTTTCAAATTTGGTTTGGACGACAATGCAATGGGGAGGGGTTTTATTAAAGGGTAACATCGGAGGATACGCGATTGGGCAATACCTAGATACGCAATTCGGATAAATTAATCTCAAAATTAGCTATGCAATTTGGAAAAATACCAAAAGGAAAAAGAGGAATAATGTTGCATGTAAAAGAGAGAGGAAAGAGACATGTAAAAGAGAGAGGAAAGAGAAAATAGAGATGATTGTAAGTAAAGGAGAGAGAAAGAGAAGAGAGAGAAATGAGAAAAAAAATGATAATCCCATTCCAGGGGTGGTTAGGCCGGTCCCACAAGTTTCCCACCGACCACCAGGGTAAATCGGGAAGCGCAAACGGCGTCAATCCAGATGCCCAGCATCCTTTAATTGCGTTCTCCATTTGGAGGAAAATTTTTGCAAATACGCCGTAGCTGGGGATCGAACTGCGGGTCCCTGAGTTACAACCAGGATGTCCTACCGTTGCACCATTGCCCCAGGGACGAGAGAAAAATGACAAAAGAAAAGGAAATAGTTGTCACATAGATAAAATTGGAATCATGTGCATCTTTTAAGAAAAATAAAAATTAGATGTGTCTTTTAAACATTCTCAAATTTTAAATATGTCTTTTGAGAATTTACCGAAATCTCTCTTATGCATAAAAACTATAGTCAAATTTATTCAATGTCATCCCTTTGTGGTTAGTTTGATGTTTTTCTTGCTTGTATAAGTTTTTTCCTTCTCTATTTGCTTTTTTGATTTCTTCTTCTCCTTTCATCGTTGCCTACACATTAATTTCTTATGCTTGGTTTCCTATTGAGTCATGGGGAACCTAACATATCAGTAGGTGAGGAAGAAACTATTTCTTCCATGGGCATTGAAAACTTTTCAAGTTACTTGTATGCTAAGGAGAATGAGTTACGTTTCAAGTTACTAGTAGTTGTTTTTATCTGGGCCAGCTGCTCAATTTTGTCCGATTCAATCGTATTAGTATTTCAATCATCATGCTCGTCTACAAAGGGTCAACGCAAACGAAATACAAATAAACACAAAATAAGACAAACTCAAGAAGCAAATCAATTTAATGTGATTTAAAACCTCTGATTCATACTCCACGATTTATCATCCTAGCAAAATCACCACTAATTCTCTCCTTATCAAATATCTTCCAGAAGCAGAGAAACCTCTTACAACACTTGTTGTTATACAAGCAATGAATGCAACATAAAAATAAAGATACAAATATGAATATGATCAAATGTAATTGAAATAATTTACAAATTAAATCTTTGCTTTTGATTGTTGTTGGTCACTTTTGGAATGTATCGAGTTTTTATCCATCAAATGCATATCAAGCTCCTCGAACTTGCTTCATATCATTTGATCCTCTAAGGCTACATAATCCTAATTAAACCCTAATTCTCCCTTCAAAATCCAATAACATAATCATTTTCATTAAAAATCGCTTCATTGTGTTTAATGGATTGAGTTCAAAATCCAACGTCCTTCACACACAATTAAGCTAAATCTTTTAAGTTTCAAAATGGGAAAAAGAATATGCATATTTTTATTTCCCTTTAATATTAAATAATTTATATAAATAAATTACCTTGAATTAGTCCATTCAAATCACATGCTCCACTCAATATTTTCAACTCATTTAGCTTGCTCATCCATCTCACTATTCAACAAGAAGGGATAGAATAAATTAAAATAATATCTATAAAAAGATTAATAAAATAATGAACTATAAAATAATACTTGAAAATTAATTTTAAAAAAACGTACATGATCTAAATTTTCAATGTCTCTGACTGTTTCCAATAATCCGCACGTATTTGTTGACTGCAAGCCGCACTTGCATGCACCGTTGACTAAGCGTTGGCTACACGTGCCCCTCAAGTCAAAATTGAACGCATTGACTAATTATTTTCCATTTTATGTGGTTTTTTTTAATTAATATTCCCGTTCAAACAACTCATTCAACAACATCAAATATCAAAAAGAAAACAAAAAAAAAGAATTATAATAAAAATCAAATCTTAAGTTGCTCTTTTTTTACTTATATATACGCACGCAATTAAATTGACAATTTGGCATAAGTCATATTTTAGTCTAAGTAAAATAAGATTTGGTCACGACATTTGTTTTCATTTGACAGTCAATTTTCATTTTATAATATAATATAATTTTATTGTTTAAGATAGTTTTTAAAATACTATTTAATTAGAACTCAACAACTTCTTAATGTGTTAATAGTGACAACATATGCTAATGACTTTTTAGCAACCATTAATCATGCTATTTAGAAAACTATGGATTTCAATTCATAATTTGTTCTTCAACTACCCAATTCAATGAACGTGTAATATACACCTCAAATTTTCTTGATATTTTTAAATGAAAACAATAACTCAATATAATTCACTAGAATGTCTATAAGAAAATTGTGAATCAACAATTGAATTAGCGATCGAATTTCTATAACATGCTCAATGTATTCCTTTTAACATCTATAATAAGTTATCCTTACTATAAGAGATTTAAGATCAAGAAAATTGCCATATACCCACGGTAAGATTTAGCTACGCATATATAAACTGTAGGTAAAGGTAACATATAGCCACAGATATATGACACCGTCACTATATGTTATAGACACAGAATCAATACTGTGGCTATAGGATATCTATACCTACATCTATATTTTATTGTCACTATAAGTTTTAGTTACGCATATACAAACTGTAAGTAAAGATAACATATCACTACGGATATATGACACCGTCGCTATAGGTTATAGGGACAGAGATCAATACTGTGGCTATTGGATATTTATACCTACACTTATATTTTACTGTCACTATAAGTTTTAGCTACGCATATAAAAACCATGGGTAAAGATAACATATAGCCACAGATATATGATACCGTCACTATAAGTTATAGGAGCAGATCTCAATACTGTGGCTATTAGATATTTATACCTACACTTATATTTTACTGTGGGTAAAATTAGCATATACCTATACTTATAATTCACTATCACTATAAATTTCACTATTATTATAAATATTTTTAATGATATTTATCAAAAAAATTATTTTAAATATAAAAGTATCATATTAAATTATTTATGATGATAAATTTTATTAAAGAAAAATCAAATCATAATATAAAAATATTAAATTATTCGGTTAGTGATATTGGAGGAGAATTGAGAAGGGATCGATCAAGATCGAGAAATTGGAAAAATGAATAGAAAACCACAAACGGTGGCATTTTTAGATTTTTACCAAAAAGGAAATTAGAAAAATGGGCCAGTATGGGTTATACCATGTACCAAATAAAGGTTTCTGAAAGAGTTTCGAAACGCATCCAATTTCGTCTCATTCTGATTCCCTAGTCAAAGTTATAGCCCGTTGAAGTTCGACTTCTCAGAAAGAGCCTTGAAACGCATCCGACCTCACTTTACTGTCTCCCCTTTCATTGGCGTGTAATTTTTTTGCTAAGTTATCCCTTTTATATCTTTTACTCTATTTTATCAATTTATTTTAATTATTACTATCACTATTAGAAAATGATAATTTTTTAATGATATATTATTTAAAATATCATTAGAAATACTATTTAACGATATCTATGAAAAAGATTAAATTTGTAATTAAAATATTATATAAAATTATTTATAATTATAAATCTTATTTTCTTTATACCCTATTTCCTTAATCGATTCTCTAAACCCTCATCTACCGCTCATCCACTACCGCTCCTCTTCTTCTCTAACCCGATTCTAAACCCTGTTCGCCGCTACCCCTCTTCTCCACTCCCTTCGGTCTTCGCCGCCGCTACCGCTCCTCTTCATCGCTCTCCACTCCCTTCAGTGTTCGCCGCTCTCCACTCCTCGCCGCTCTCCACGACGCTTTCGCCACTGCTGTTCACGCCGCTGCCCTTCGTGTTCGCCACTGCCCTTCGCCCGCTGCCCTGCGCTTTCGCTACTGCCGTTTCGCGCCGCTGCCCTCTGCTTTTGCCGCTGCCCTCTGCTTTTGCCCCTTCGCTTTCGCCGCTGCTCTCTGGTATGTTCAAAAATTGC
The DNA here is from genome assembly GCF_044706935.1 of Curcuma longa. NCBI lineage: Eukaryota > Viridiplantae > Streptophyta > Magnoliopsida > Zingiberales > Zingiberaceae > Curcuma > Curcuma longa. The sequence continues at coordinate 4,561,659 of NC_133868.1, read as the reverse complement.
TAAACTATTTTGTTCGTGTCTGGTATGATTTCTACTGCCTAAATAGTGCCCATATAGCTAGGAAGGGAGTCACGTATGATTTCTACTGCCTCTATAACAATCCCTTGATCCTCTATCCCTACCTGAAGAAGTGAGTCACGAAAAATTGCTAAACTATTTTGTTCGTGGCACTGTTTTCCCCCTTTGAGGCATTTGCATTGTCGCCCTTTATCCCTACCTGAAGAAGTGAAATAAATAGATAAATAAAAGTGAGCATTAATATCTTAATAGACTTGAAATTGATTATAGAAGTGCCACTGACCCCTGATTCAACATTTACTTCTAGCTTTATGGTGTCTTTGCCACAGTGCCTATTTTCTTGAAAGATATTCAGGCCATGTGATAAACTGTTGCATTGAAAAAAATAAAGGTAACAGAGATCAAGAACAACACAGAACTAATAAGCTATGAGAAATTGACTAACCTCTTTAAAGAGATAACAAGCTTCCCATTTCTATATTGAGGATCTTTGGTATTCATCAGATGGTAAGAAACTGCTGTCAAGACAATCTCTTCTATGTACGTACTAAGAGTTTTCATATCTGAGAGACAAATGGAACCTAAGTCATCACACTCTAGATCATTTGCTGCAAGAACCTCTGTGATATGATTTTTGTTATCTGAAATTCTTTAAACTGATAATGCATGATTGTAGCTATTTCTTATTGATCTGTATGAGTTTAGAGTAATTTTGTTAATATATAGCTATTTCTTATTGATCTGTATGTGTAATAGGTCTAGAAATTAGAATATTTATGTTTGCTGGGATCTGGATTCATTTGTTGTTTGATTTGAGGTGTTGTCTGAGCTTCATGATCATTGTTGGGTTTAGCTTGATTTAACAAAATTAGTAAGATTAATTGGTGTAAAAGGATATATTATTAAGACTAATTCACATTTATCTTGTAGCACTTCGATGGATTCTAGAGATTTTGTAAAAGGATAATTGGCTATGTCATCAATGGGTTTAGATTTCACACAAAGAAGAGAGAGAGATTATTGAAAACGCAAAATAGTGGCGTAGTGGTGAAGACAAAGATCTCATCCAATGAAATCAACTACTATGGTCAATTAACTGATATCATTCAATTGGATTATTCTGGAAGATATAAAGTTGTTCTTTTCAAGTGTGATTGGGTAGATATCAATAGAGGTTGCAAGAAAGACAAATTTGGAAGGACTCTTGTAAATTTTAAGTTCTTAAAGCATACTGGAAAAGATATTTGTGATGACCCATATGTTTTTGCATCACAAGCTAGGAAGGTGTTTTATGTCTGGGATGAGAGAAACAAGGATTGGCCTGTGGTTGAGAATGTAAAAGTGCGAGATACATATGATATGGGTGATGAGGACCCCAATGATATTGAGCCAACGAGTGAGCAAATCACACATGATATAGATGAAGCAACTCAGAATGAGAATGATTGGCTTAGGAGAGAAGTTAATGATGATGATGAAGTATTGGAAGTTGAGGCTAATGCTATTGCTATTCATGACGATAGTAATTCTGATGATGATGTTAATCAAGAGGATTTCTGATGACGATAGTAATTCTATCATGCACTTTACAATTAATCTAGTTTAAGACACTTTTATTGTTATGCAACATAATTAGTCATGTTTATGGTTTGTTGATAAACTGAGCTGAATAAAAGGTTTCTTGATGCTAGGTTATGCGCTATTTGTCAATATATATATATATATATATATATATATATATTTTGCAATGATTCTTGATGCTAGGATAGGAACTTTGTAAGCAGATTGGTGCTTTATATTTGTTTCCTGCTTCATGCTGTTCATTTCCTATTTGTTTCCACTCATTTCAATTACTTCTTCTAAATCTGAAAAGTAGCATCAAGAATCAGTGCACAGTAGGTAATATCAATATCCAGATTATAATCACGGCAAGAATCAGTGCACAGTAAGTAGCATCTGAAAAGTAGCATCAAGAATCAGATTATACTCATTTCAATTACTCATTTCAATTACTTCTTCTAAACCACGGCAACTAGAGGCCCTAGAGTAAGTTATCATCTTCATTTACCGTATCATTTTTACAATCTTTATTTACTGTATCAATACAGTATAATCTGGACAATACAGTAGCGTCCAGATTATACTTACTGTTATATTCAGATGCCCATGCATCTTCATTTACCGTATATGACTTTGGTGTACAGTAAGTTATCATCTTCATTTATGCCTTTGCATTGAAAAATAAACTTAATATTTTTGCCAGTAAGTTAACATCTTCATTGCCACTGCAGGAACGTTTTTGCTGGAAGGAAACTTGTATGCTTCAAGTGAAAGCACTCTCACTGGTTAGTAAATCTTTCCCTTTCATGCTTCTATCGCGAGATGAAGTTTGAGAACAGGATTGGCTTTTGTTGTAATTAAGGCTTCCTTGCAATCATAATTGGTTTAAACTTGGAGCGTAACCTGAAATAGCATGTTGTCAATGAGTAGCTATAGTATGAATGAATTTGAGATTGTAAAGGCAAGATAGTTTTGATTGTTAGTTTAATTAGTTTTAGTACTAATTAAGAGAATTAGCCAATAACTTCACTTTCGTTTTATTCGTAGTCAACGCTTCTCCTCTTGACTTTTGCATATTGCCTACCTTCTAACTACTTTACTCTTCAAGTATAAATTCTTCCATGATGATGTGAATAGTGCAACTAGGAATTATGAGTCTCATACTTTACTTTTGTATATTTTTTTATAGGTTCCTGATGCTTCAAATAAGCCAAATGATCAAAACAATTCAGGATCTCAAAGTTCATGAAGATTATGAAGATAGTAGGTATTTAATTTGATTATTTTCATTAAGATTGAAGTTAATTTTGTTAAATACATTCACTTATATTAATGTTTCATTATAATTTAATTTGCAGGTGATAACTAGAAGTGAAGGTGCTCATCTTGTTGATTGTTGGTGATTTACGTCTATCATATTTTGGCATTGTATTTTGTATGCACCATATATATGTACTTGGGGCATAACATGTTATGTACTTTTTTTTAGATTTTCATGATTTCATTTGTAATATTGATATTTATAATTTTAGGATATGATTTGATTTTAATATAATTGGAGTCTTTTTTTAAGTGATTGCTATTGTGATATAAATTTAAATATATAAATTGAATTTTAAATTTTAATTATTTATAATAAAATTGGTGGTTATAATCTATACCCACAGAAAAAATATCATGTGGCTAGATGCTATACCCACGGAAAAAAGGTTGTGGGTAACTATGTAGTCATTATTTGTGACGGTTTTTAGTTCTGTCACTAAAACCTATAGTGACGGAATGAAAAATTCGTAGGTATAATTTGAAGCATATAGTGACGGTATTGGATACCGTCACTATATGTTACACCCACGATAACAAAACCGTAGGTATAATTCATGGCATTTTGTGACGGTAATGGATACCGTCACTATAAGTTATACCCACGGTGAAAAATCCGTAGGTAAAGGCATATTAAATATGACGGCCATAGACGTCCGTGGGTATAGGTTTTTGAGGTCTATACCTACGGTTTTCATGTTTTTACCTATGGTTTTTTACCGTGGGTATATGGCAATTTTCTTGTAGTGGCACCTTCGTTTATTAAGATGATATTGTCCTAGCCAAATATTTATAATTTATTAATAATCATATCTCAAGATACGATGATCTTCGTCTCAAAATAGAAGCAATTTATAAATTTTGAGTCTCGATCCACTAATTTTTGAAATTTGAAACTCTTCAAAGAGAAGAGAGAAAAAAGCTCATGAAGATTTTACAATTTGAGTTGAATTGAAAGATTTGAATTTTATAGAGACTAAAGATTATTCAAAAAAGTGAATTTAAAATATCTTCCCAAAAGTAAAAGATATTAAATAGATATAGAACAACGCACGTGTGTATATATATAATTGATTAATGATTTAATTAAGTAATGTTGCATGACATATTATCAGTTAATTAATTAATCAACCAAAATTTGCTTCCAAAAATATTAATTAATCACATGAATTGATTAATCTTTTCAATCAATTAATATATCTATTAATTAATCCTCATTTATTGATTAATTCTTTTGCAATTAAATTAAAAAAATTAATTTTAATTTCATACACTTTAATAGTTTCATGCAAATTAATATTATTCACGCATATTCGAATTGAATTAGTGTTTCTATATTCATATCTATTAACCTAATTCACGTGCGAATTAAAATTTTCATTCAATCATACCAGATCAATTTTTATTAGATATTAATTTCTTATTCACTCGAGAATTTAATTTACGACAAAAAATTAATTTTCTAATCGCCACTTCTATCTTGAATAGATAATAACTTCACATCTAATACTATGGGACATGAAACTCTAATTTTGTTTCTTAATTTGAATTCAAGTATGGGTGCCTCCGGGGCATAGGTGAGTTGGTTACGACGCAGCAGACTTACAGAAGAGGGCAAGGGTTCGAATTCTGACGAAGCCAGGCAATACCCTCCTGCGTCGTAACCAACTGTACTTTCTCGATTTACCTCCTCACAGATGATCGTGGGGCCGACCGTGTGGGGCCGCTAAGGTGGCGGATCCACCTTTGCAGAAGAATTCAAGTATGGGTTATATGTGTGTGATAAAAAGTGATAACACTCGGTCTCCGAAACAGCATCCCAGTCAACAAAATACATGTTGCTAAAATGACTTGAATTGCAATAACATCTCAGTCAACAAATACATGTTGTTAAAAAGACTCAAACCTGAAACCTCAGACAACACACAATTTCCATATTTATCATTTGAGATAAGACACTTCGACCAACCTGAAACCTCAGACAACACACAATTTCCATATTTATCATTTGAGATAAGACACTTCGACCAATTGAAACCTCAGACAACACACAATTTCCATATTTATCATTTGAGATAAGACACTTCGACCAATGACTCACCTCAAGATTTATGAAAGGGTAGTAAATTACGGTATACCAAACGGCCTTTTAAATAAGAAAATTTTATTTAAAAAAAAAATAAATTCTACCTCCGGAATACCAACTCGCTGGGTCCACTATATGTGTGAACATTACGTTGGTTTGACTAGCGGCATGTTAGTCAGTCAACCAAAAGAGTGATGTGAGCTTGCAAGTGAGAGATACCTTGACTCACGCACGTTCAGTGCAGCCAATTAAAGGAGACAATTCCAAGCCCTTCCCTTTCTATAGGAAGCTGCCATGATAGTTCCCTAATTGGCTGGTCATTTCCCTCACGTTGCCAATTGTGCTGTATAAATAAATCTCCCTATGCATACAGCCACATAGAGGAAACCAAGGAGGAAGAAGGTCGATAGACCGAGAAGATGGTGAGAGCTCCTTGCTGCCAGAAGATAGGCCTCAACAGGGGGCCATGGACAGCCGAAGAAGACCAAATCTTAGTGAATCACATTGGCAGCTTTGGCCATGGCAATTGGCGTGCTCTGCCTAAACAAGCCGGTGAGTAGTAGTATATATATCGAAATATCTCAATTCATCTATATGCATGCATGTGTGTGTGTGAACTAGCTACTTAATTACTCTGTGCATCCAATTTGCTTGCTCGATCAGGGTTGTTAAGGTGCGGAAAGAGCTGTAGGCTCCGGTGGATGAACTACCTGCGCCCCGATATAAAGCGAGGAAACTTCACCAGGGAAGAAGAGGAGACCATCATCCGATTGCACGGGGAGCTTGGCAACAGGTACGATCGAGTTTGCCAAAGTAGTAGTACTGAGAATATATATATTCATATTCTCTCTCTCTCGAAATAGTTTGCATATTCTTATGCAATTGGTCTTGATATAGGTGGTCTGCTATCGCTAAGAATCTACCGGGGAGAACCGATAACGAGATAAAGAACGTCTGGCACACCAACTTGAAGAGGCGTCTCATGGACCCAAACATGTCGTTAAAGAGACCAAAGAAGATGAAGAAGCAAAAGAAAGAGAGCTCGAGGCCACTTGATCGGTCCAACAGTACTGGCTTCTCTGCTTCGTGTCTCACTGATTCGTCAACAATGACTGTGGAGACTAGCCTTGGCGATCGCATCAGCAGCAAATTGGAGGATGAGTTCAATGTAGAGTCAGATTTATCCATGGATTTTTCAACACTAGAAACCTCTATCGACCGATCGAGTAGCGACTTCTCTGATTTATCGATGGTCAATACAGAGATTAGCACTTGCAATTATGTTTGCGGCGAAGAGGGAGAGATCGAGAGGCTTTGGCCGGACACATTGTCCATGGATTTTACAACTGTAGAAAACCCTACGAGTCCAAGTCACTACTTCAACCTTTTCGACAGCGACGATGATATTGACTTTTGGCGAGCAATCTTCATGGACACCGAAAGAGATTTGCAAGGAGTCTCACAAAACCAGTACCAGATATTTTGATCTACAAATGAGAGTTCTATGGAGCCGGATTCTATGCTTTGTTTAATACAAGATACTACATTTATTTCGATCGACTATTCGATTTCTTTGGCTGTATATATAGAGCTCGATATGAGAATCGAAGGCCCAGACAATGCATCCAAGCTATTGCAAATAATCAAACATCGCTACGAGATAGGACAAATATGATTCTATTAGAATGGATCTTATGATTACAATAAAAAATATTTAAGAAATATGTACATTGAATGAATCTTGATTACCCTTTTAAATGATATATTAAGTTGATGATCATTTATGTATTTCTGATATACAATTTTTAGTTATGACATGCATATAACTATGTTATAATATAAATTGTCTAAAAACATTATTATAGATTATTATAAAATTATATGTTCATTTACATATCTAATAGGATGGGATGCTGATGTTTATAATATATAAAATGAAGTATATTATATAATTAATGTTCAACTATTATAATTCACATTTAGTGTTCTTTTATATTAAGGTGATTATGATGTTTGAAGAGGATGATTTTTTTATGCTTAAAGTTATAATACATGGTAGTTATGTTTTAAGTTCTAATTTATCTTTTTTTTTTTGTCAATTGAGAGAATATTAAATAATTATTATTGACCAAAAAAATAAAAGAAAGTAAAATAATGCATAAAGTTACTAATCAAATATAACTCATCTAAATAATAATAATAATAATAATTTTAATAGACATAAATAAATATAAATAATAATAATTATTATAATTAGTACATACATAATGGATGCACAAAAATAAAGAGGTTATACATATATTAATTTTCTCTCTATCTATAAATAAAAAATATAATAATATTCAATCAGATCAGATGAATAACTTCAGTATTTTCATAAAGAAAGAAAAAAATAAAATTATATATATATATATATATATATATATTTGATATACTGCGCGGCGAAAAAAACGCGACCCCGTGCGCGATCGATCCACGCCGTCCACGCCCGATCGCGATCAACTGCAGCCGTCCAAAAATCGCGATTGCACAGTGTTTCTCCTCGGACCTTCGCCGCTTCTCCGCCACTGTTCACCGTCGTCCGGCCACCTCCGGCCGCCGGACCGGGCCCGTTGGAACCACAACTCGACGGCGGTCCGGAGGTGGCCGGAGTCTGGCCCCGATTCGATCGGAATCCGGTCGGATTCCGGCCGAAATCGCCGCCAGACACTGGCGGGCGGTTTCGGCCGGATTCCGGCGAAATCGCCGCAAGAACCGTCTGCTCTGTTTCGGCTGGAATTCCGGCCGGATTCCGACCCAATCTGGCCGGAATCCGATGTCGGTGTGTGCGCCGTCGAGTTGCGCTTCCAACGAGCCCGGGATGGCGGCCGGCGGTGACCGGACGGCGACGAACGGCGGCGATGAACGGCGAAATGTCGGTTGATCGCGCAGCGGGGTCGCGCGGGGGCGTCGGGCAGGATATCAGGTCTGATATCCTGCTCGACGCCCCCGCGCGACCCCGCTGCGCGATCAACCGACATTTCGCCGTTCATCGCCGCCGTTCGTCGTCGTCCGATCACCGCCGGCCGCCATCCCGGGCTCGTTGGAAGCGCAACTCGATGGCGCACACACCGGCATCGGATTCCGGCCGGATTGGGTCGGAATCCGGCCAGAATTCCGGCCGAAACAGAGCAGACGGTTCTGGCGGCGATTTCGCCGGAATCCGACCGAATCGGGGCCGGAATCCGGCCGCGGTCGACGTGCCCGGCGCCGGCGCGTCGACCGCGGTCGGAGTCCGGCCCCGATTCGGCCGGAATCCGGTCGAAATTCCGACCGAAACAGTGCAGACGGTTCTGGCGGCGATTTCGCCGGAATCCGGCCGGATTCCGGCCGAATCGGGGCCGGACTCCGGTCGAAACCGGCCAACAGTGTCTGTTGGGCGGTTTCGGCCGGAATTCGACCGGATTCCGGCCGAATCGGGGCCGGAATCCGGCCACCTCCGGACCGCCGTCGAGTTGCGGTTCCAACGGGCCCGGTCCGGCGGCCGGAGGTGGCCGGACGGCGGTGAACAGTGGCGGAGAAGCGGCGAAGGTCCGAGGAGAAACACTGTGCAATCGCGATAAACGGACGGCTACGGTTTCACGCGATTCGGCCATGGACGGCGGGGATCGATCGCGCACGAATCGGGCAGGATGCATCGCGCAGTATATCAAATCTATATATATATATATATATATATATAATTATATTATAATGACTTTTTTAATCAAACAATACGTAAAATATATAAATTTTAAGATCTTATGCTATAAAATAAATATAATAATCATATATATTATCTGGTTGTAGATGGCTTTAAAAGGCGACACGCACTAATCATTTCTCCTCTTTACTCTTTCCATCCTTTCTCGATCCATCAATCAGTCAATCATTGTCAATCGTTGTCAATCTTTTCTTTTCTTACGAAACACTAGTGCAGCCTCCTCGAAGCTCTTCGAGTCTCACTGCCTCCCATTTTTGAATTTTCACCAATGTCTCCTCCGTTAATTAAATTGAAAAATGTAAAAAACTATAATTTAGAGACGTGAGGCTAAACAAATCGAATCCAGAGACCAAAAAAGTGGAGAGAAATATTTTGAAATTAACATGAATCAAAGGAGGTAAATGAGAATTTTTTCGCATTAAAAAAGAAGACTATATATAAAAATAAAATCAAAAGAAAATCTTTCTCAATGTTAATTTTTCGCATGCATTCCCTCCTTTGGTAAAAATCCTTTTTGTTATAGTTTAGTTTAATTTAATTTAATTTTCTTCATTAGTAATAGCAAAATCAGTCTCATCTGGACTCAGCGCACGTGAGTATTTCTTTTTTAATTTTTTAGTTGAAATTGTATATTCAAGTTGTGCCGAATAATCTTGAGGAAGATTTGCCGAACATTATGAAAATTTTATATCGTTTATCAAGATAAATTAAAAAGGGCTAATGATGACCTATTCAGACAATCCATTTTTTGATCTACTATCCATTTTTTGATCTACTCAAACTTGAGATCTCTGAAATCTGTCAGAGAATTTTAATCGCTACACCATAACTCAGAAGGTGTGCGTGAGTATGATTGTATGAGTCCAAGTCAAAATTTGCATGATCTGACTAGTCAATAATTAATTCTCACATCTCGCTTTATTCTAATATTTTCAGCCAGTGAAGATCGACTAATTGATAAATTCAAAGAGTCTAATATATGCTAGTCTCATAGAATTGATGATATTCAATTTCATCAATTCATCGAATAGAGAATATTTCAATACGTACATAAATTACACATGTAGAGATACTCACTAATTGTGATCCAATCATAATTTTTCTCATGCTATGCATTGTATTGTGGACCTCATTAATTGAGTTTAAAATCAAATCAAATGCATAAAGAATGTATACTCAAATAATAATTTTATTTATCTAATAAATAATACAATATCTAATGTGATTGCCTTATGACACCTCTCAAATATAATAGAGACCTGCAAAGGTTGTTTTGCATTCAAATTCTGAACTGACAGCTCAATAGTTAGAGGGAGAATATGAAGTGAACAGTGATCAACTTTGCAGGTATATTGCCCTGTATGAAAAAAATAAAAGTTGATTCCAAGAGGTCATTTTGCGAAAGATATCTCACGTTGGCAAATGAACACGCTCAAATGACAAGTACTTTATCTAATTGGAAGGCCAAGTAACTAGTCATCCAGGTGGAATTAATCACTTAGGTTGACCAACCTTTGGAGGCTAATAAACGTAGTATGGTCGATTGGCAAGCAAAGTTAATTACTTGCCTCTGAGAAGGAACATTCCCAGAAGATCCTGAACGAAGAAGATTGTTAAAGCAGCAAATTGTGAGTTTCACATTGATAGGTGATAGCTTATATAAGAGGGTATTCTGTCATCCTTTGTTGAAATACTTAAGTTAGGAGGAGGCTGAATATGTGATGTGAGAAATACATAAGGGCATCTGTGGAAGTCATATTGGGGGAAAGACACTTGCTCCAAAAGTGTTATTGGCAAGTTAGTTTTGGCCTACCTTACAGTTATTAGGTCCAAAAGGATGTTCGTATCTTCACAATGGCATGATATTGTCTACTTTGGGCCTAAGTCCTCATGGCTTTGTTCTTGGGCTCTCCCCAAAAGGCCTCATGTCAATGGAGATACTTTCTATCCTTTTAACCCCATGATCTTTTCCATGTGCTTTAGATGTGAGACTATGTTTGCACCCTTGCAACCCAACAATCCCCCTCAAACAAAGGACCACAGGCCCCCCCTGAATCCTCGACCCATCAGGACTTTTTCACCTAGCCGCAATTAGGACTTTTTGCCCCTCGGTCCACTCGACCTATTAGGACTTTCACATAGTCGCAACTAGGACTTTTTGCCCCTCGGTCCACCCGACCTACTAGGACTTCTCACCTGGTGTCTGGCCCTCTTGATTCAAACACGGGAGCACCCACTTCCTTTATTTTTAAGGTTCAAAGCACATGATTAGATCTGGATCATTGCTCATCCGGCGGTTAGTCTGATGAAGAGCGGTCTCGCTCTGATACCACTTGTTAGGTCCAAAAGGATGTTCGTATCTCCACAATGGCATGATATTGTCCACTTTGGGCCGAAGCCCTCATGACTTTGTTCTTGGGCTCTCCCCAAAAGGCCTCATGCCAATGGAGATACTTTCCATCCTTTTAACCCCATGATCTTTTCCATGTGCTTTAGATGTGGGACTATGTTTGCACCCTTCAACCCAACAACAGTAGGATGCAAAAAACCTTACATCTATCTGTCTAATTTGTTAGAAGCATCAGTATGTAATTCGGTGATCAACAGAATTCTTGAAGACATGGTCTACATCTTGCCCATTCGCCCAATGAGGAATGGATATCATGGGACCTTTCCCTATGGGACTGAATGAGAAGAAATTCTTGTTAGTCTAATGGAAGTCACATATCTCCATAATGGTATGATAATGTCCATTTTGGACCTAAGCCCCCACAGATTTATTTTTAGGCTATTACTCAAAAGGTCTATACTAATGAAGATATCTTCCATCTTATAAATCCATGGTCTCCTTCATGTATTGTAATCCCAACAATCATTTTCTCAAACAAAGGGCCACCATACTCTAATCGAGACCAACTTGGCGTTACCCACCAAGTTCTCTTTGCCTCAATGCCCGATTATTGATCCATCCAATTTTCTTTTATTTATTTATTTATTTTTGCTTTATTTAATTTGTATTTATATAAAATACTATATATTATATATATAGTATAGTGAATATAGTGAAAGGAGGTATAGGATTCTATCCGTTCAAGCAATGACTGGTCAAGCATAACGGAAAAGGATGTAAAAACTCACTTAATTTCTCACTCATTAATTTTATCATATATCTCCATAATGATAATTTCTCACTCATTAATTTTATCATATATCTCCATAATGATATGATATTGTCCACTTTAGGCCTAAGCCCTCATAGATTTATTTTTGAGCTTTTACCCAAATGATCTCATACCAATGGAGATATCTTCTATTTTATAAACTCATGATCTTCTCCATGTATTTCCAATGTGGGACTTTGATTGTAATCCCAACAATTCCTACTTATCGTAGTTGACTACTTTTCTAAGTGGGTGGAAGCAGAAACTCTGACTACAATTATAGAAGATGATGTTCTTAAGTTCCTATGAAAAATATCATGTATAGGTATGGAATTCCTCATAAGTTGGTTTCTGATAATAGGCAGTTTCAGAGAAGAAGACTTCGAGAATGGTGTCAAGAGTTCGACATCAAGAAATCTTTCACATTTGTGGCTTATTCACAAAGTAATAGTCAAGAAGAGATGGTGAATAGAAAATTAGTATGTGAATAGAATATTAAGTTAGATCATGTTGAAGGCAATTGGGTAGATGAGTTAGCGAGCATCTTATGGTCATTTAGGACTACTTTGCATGAAGGAATAGGAATGACTCCTTTTCAATTGGTGAATGGTGAGGAGGCAGTAGTTCTGGTAGAAATTTAGGGATTAGTACTTATGATGAAGAGAAAGCAGACAAAAGGCTGGTTGAATTAGATCTTCTAATAGACACAAGGCAGAAGGCGGTAGCAAGGCTCAGAGCATACAAGCAACGGATGTGTTAGGCTTACAATAAAAAGGTTATTCCTCATTTCTTTTGGGTGGATGACTTTGTTTGGAAGAAGGTGCAGCTTGCAGGAGAATCAAAAAGCTGGAGCTCAAGAACTTACAAAATCTACCAAAAGTTGAGCTCGAGAACTTACTTCTTACAAGACCAAAAGGGAAAGTAGCTCGGTCATCCTTGGAATACTCTCCATCTTCACCCATATCGAGTATAATGGTTGGGTATTTTATATTTTTAGTATGACACAAGAACCCAACAGGTCAGGTTGTGATCAATAGTTTGGTCTTGTACGATTCTGGTAAATCACACCTTCTACTGCAAATAAAGATCACTTTTGACTATTTTCTGTATGTGCGAGGATCAAATAATATATTTCCTCTATTAGGGACAAATAATATATTTCCTCCTGTCAGGGATATAATCACTTATAGTTTAATTTCTCTGTCAAGGATAGAGTCAGCCTACAACATACATTCCTCTATTAGAGATAGAGTTGCCTACAACCAACATATTTTTCTCTATCAGGGACAGAGTCGGCTATAAATTATTTTTCTCCATCAGGGACAAAGTTGCCTATAGTATATATTTTCTTTATGAGGGATAGAGTCGCCTATAACATATTTTCTCGATCTGGGATAGAGTCACCTACAACATCTCTCCTATGTCAAGGACAAAGTCGCTACAATATTTTTTCCTCTGTTTGGGACTAAGTCACATAAAACATATCTCTTCTATGAGGAATAGAGTTGCCTACAACATATCTCCCTGAGTCACCTACAATATATTTTCTCTATTTGGCACACAGTCATCTACAACATATCTTTTATGACGATCTTGTGTTGAAAGTTCAACCTCCCTATTCTTCATTTGCTAATGACTTTCAATAAAGCTTGGAAGTAATTATAAGCTGTCCCAAGAAGTCAGAGTTTGTAGGTCCGAAGAAATATAGAACTTACAAGCTCACCTTTTTAGTGGTGGAGGTCATTGTGTCCATCAGTCCCGTTAGAGAAGCTTGCTGCATGACTTCAAATTCAACTTTATCTACACTCGCCAGTAAAATGTTAGGACTGTCAGAGTGCTAGATGTGCCAATGCCAGAGAGGATGCCTTGTACATACCGAGACAAGAATTGGAAGTGGGTTTGACTTGGAAGGGGGTGTCGATTTAGGGAGTACTAGTGAGTTTAGGGTTGGAGTGAGAGAATGACGGGAGGAACTAGTTTCAAACATATGTTGGTCTTCAATGTGTGCCCTTTTAGGAGGGTATGGTAGCTTATCAAAGTCATCAAATGGGGTAGTAGCAGAGTTAGTAGTTGAAGACTTCTCCTCAGTACCAGCAAGGGACTTCATATCATCAAATATCACAATTTTTTGAAAAGTTATGGCGGGTGGTGTTGTAGACCAAGAGGTTGACCTTAACATTGTTAACAAATTGAACTAGGAAAGAAACTAAGAGAATTTGAAACAGACAAAGCTAATCAAAAGTACTGATATCGCATGCTGAATAACCACAAACAACGAATTCAGGTAACATGAAACAGATCTACAGAAACAGAAATTGAATTACAGCAATGGAAATAAGAAGCAGAAATCAGGAATCAGGAATGCAGAAAAAACAGTAATCAAAACTCTCGGATCTTCCCTTCCAAAATCAACTCCAATCTTGCCGTCACACAAGATCTGATAACAATCATCAGAAATCCAGAAGAAACAACTCCAAAACTAAGATTGATTTGATCTAGATCGGATCGGATCAGCACAGGGAACGCCCTTGCGAAACACCGAACAGAGCTGATCTAGATTTGATGATTCAGCTGAAGTTCTTCAAATCGCTGGTGATTTAAAGCTCCGAAACCTTCAATAACCTTCGAGGAACGCCTCTGAATGACTCGAATGCTCCGAATAGGTTTGGATCTGAAGAACTCAGCTGGACTTCGCCGCGGATCAGAGAATCTGGCAAAAACCTCGCCGCGTATTCCCGTCCACGATTGATCCCAAGCTTGGCTTGTAGTTGATCTCTGGAAGCTGGAGATTGCTTTGGAAGGAGAAAACTCGAAGATCCTACTCTAAACCTACGAAAAACAGGGAAGAAAACTTGCGGAGACGAAGATGAACAGTGGAAATGGCGAACGAACAGATGCTACAGTGAAGTTCCTCTTTATAACGTGGATTTGAATTCCACTGTACACAGCCGGCTTGATTCAAGTTGGCTCAGCCCGTGTTAGCTCAAGTTCAGCCCAATTCATCCAATTAAACTCCGGTTCGATCCCAATCAACTCAATTCTTGATCATGAAGTTCGGTTCAAAAGAATTTGGTTTGACTCAGTCCCAATTAGCTCGATCATGGTTCAACTCGAGTCCTACAAAGATTAAAAATCAATTAATACCAAATTAACCATCAAAATTATAGAAATTAAATCAATAATCCAATTATACACCACGTTACAAATGCAATTCAATTATGTTGATTAAAGCAATTAATTGTTCACACAAAACTCAAATTGAACCACCAAAATACCATAAAACCCTAGCTTATCAAATTCCCCCACACTTAGTCTTGTGCGTCCCGCTCAAGCCAAAACAATAAAACTAAGAAAAACTCCTACTATCGTACCCCCCTAGATCATCCTCAATCATAATTAGAAAACAATTGAAAGAGAATTATCTAAAGTTGTAGAATCTCAAAAGTTTAAGTCCATAAACTAGACTCTTGTACTTGGTTAACCACCTAGTAAGTTTCATCCTTCATGACTAGTTAAGATAAATGCACCACACTCAATCTCACAAGGTTGCTTTCAGTAGATAAATCAATAACTCTCACCCTAATTCTAATTCATGATCAAGTAAAGTAGGGCTCACTCAAGCAACTTAAGTTTCATGCACTTCCATAGGCTTGCTTGTTTTCTACTCTCCACTAGCATTCTTGATTTTTGAATCCACACCTATTAAGGATTATTGAAGACAATAAGCAAATCATGAACTGAAACAAATGATATAAGAATTTAGAAAGAACAAGGTTAAGAAAAGGAACTTTAAAGAAAATGCATGGTAGTGGTAGATATGGATATACTTAAATGCTAACCAATGACCTCTTGCCCTCTTTTCTATTTTATTTCTTTTGTAACACATTTGTTTCTGTTCATCCTTCAAATCCATGGAAAAATTCTGGTCTAAACTCTTTCAATTTCCCTCCTTGATACAAACTTCACTTCTTTCTTCATTTTGGCTCAAAACTCCACCAAATATGCTAACTTTTGTTTCCCTTTACAAACAAACCCAATTCCTTCACATTTAAATTCCAAAAGAGATAAGAAATAGCAATCAACCATCAGCAAGCAAAATTCAATGAACATGAAACCATAATTGCAAAGTATCAATAGCAACTTCAATTCCAAAAACCATTCAAAACCAATATCCACAAATGTTTGCTTAAAGATGCTTGCTAGATCCTTTCTTCTGCAACACACAAATTATAAAGCTTTAATTAAGTATTACAGATAAAGAGTTAGTTCTGGTTGACATACCCATAGGAACAATAAGTCCCAAGTTCATGGGACTCAACCCAAAATGGCAGAGGAAGTCCTCTTCCACAAGATTGTTGATGTCGAAGAGAGAACCACCTAGAAGCTTGACTATCTCTTGGTAGGAGGTTGTTCCTCTAAACAGTTCTAGGTATGGCTAAAGCGACGAGTTCTGACTGCTATACCATGGGCACAGGAAGGGAGATTTTGGCCAAAGGAAGAAAAATTGATTTCCTAAAGTTTAGGCAATGTGGAAAGTGCCCGTGGAATTGAAATAGGGGACGAGAGATAAATTAGAAAGCCTCATTTTCTGCTCTCTTGTGGTAGAAAAAATAATGAAAGATAGTGGATTTCAAGAGAATGCTGAAGAAATTGAAAATGATGATGAACCGATAGAGAAGGCGGATCATGTTGGGGGGCATTTGACAGAGGGGATTTGGAAGTAAGAATAGATTTCTTCAATAACCAGGTGAAGTGGGAAGCAAAGTCCATTGTGTAAGTGTTCATAAAAGAAGGTGGAATAACCATAGGGTGTTTGATGAGGACGATCATAAGGTTCGGGGAAGAGGATGTGCAATCAGAATGGATGGTGAATATGGTTCGCAGAGAGGAGAGTTCGGGTTCGGTGAGTTCGAAATTCATAGTGTTGAATCAAAGCCGTGAAGAAGAGCTTAATGCCATACTCACAAAGAAGAGAAGAGAAGAGAAGGAAGACTTACTTGCAGGAAGAAGACGACCAAGTGTAGAGAAGGAGAAGAGACGAAGGCGGCGAAAGAAAGCAGTGCTATGATTTCGAAGAGTTTCCCAAATAAATTGTGAAGTTGCTAATACGAGGGTCGTTTGATTAATATAGGATGGTGTAAGTCAATTGGGGACCATCCAATTGGAGCCGGGGATAAATTAGGGTATTCCTTATAAGACATTCTAATGGGATGTGGTTGATGATGGATTTTATGGTGATTAATACGGTTTCCAAGGCTTAATTCTGGTGGTAAAATTGTGTTGCCTTTTTAAAGTGGGAATTCAAGAGCGTGGGAATCAAACATGAGCAATCAAATTGTGGATATTAAGGGGAAGATTATTCTCAATGGAAAAGTGGCATTGATCCTGAAGATAGTTTTTTTTTGGATATGTGGGTATGGTAGTCGAGTGTCTAAAATGTTGGTGCAAAGAACATCAGAATCAAACTTATATTTTGATGTTGGTAAAGGTTTAAGGTTAAGTCTTGTTTATGGATTGATGAGTTAATCTAAATGTGTATGTAGCACAACAAGGAAATCCTAGTTGAGGTTAGACAAGGAAGTCTTGATCGGAGGGACTAGGTGGAAGTCTTGACAGATCAAGGACATCGAGTAGGAAACTTTAGGGGTCGAGGAAACTTGACGAAAGTGTAAACGAGATCAAGGGTCGGAGGTCTAGCAGAAAGTCCCGAGGGTTAAGATCGAGCTAAGTAAAAGTCCAAACAGGTCGGGTGAATTAAAGTTTGACACCAGGTAAACACTCTTGAGTGGAGTAGTGATGACGCACTCTAGGAAAGAGACCCGTAGGCGTCGGTCCAACTTGAAATTTCATGAGAGATTGAAAATAGAGATCGAACAGCTAGAATGCTATCATTCACACTATTTATATATCTGTGCTAACACTGTGATGCAGGAAGCAACAAATAAGAGTTGGCTAGAAACAATGAGATTTGAGCGCTCCGAGTGCTTCCAGGTGCCCTGAGTGCTTCCAAGAGCCATGATAGCCTTGTGTTCGGCTAAATTGACAAACTTTAGTTGGGCTGGACACGTCAGATTTCAAGCACCCGAAAGGTATCCAAGCGTCCAGGAAAGGATACATTCGACAAGGATAGAGTTTCAGCTATATGCAGCCATGTCAACAGTCCAGGCGCTCGAAAGAAGTCCAGGCTCCCGGAGGTGGATAACTCACCAAGTCAAATCGGATAAGTCATGTCAGAGACACCTGAAAGGTATCTAGGCGCCTAAAATAGTCAATAAAAGAACCTTCGAACAACAGTCTCATACAACACTTTTAACACTTCTCTTTTTCCATTATATGCCAACGCTCTTATGTTAAAATTTTGCTACACTCAAGCCTCAACAACGCAACAACAATGCAATGCCACTACGAGCTCAAACGAGTTTAGCATTTGGTAACATGTAGTTTATTGTATTTATATTCATTTCTTGGCATACTGATTTATTCTAAGGATCGATAAGATTGTTACTGAAGTCTATCCTTGTAAAAGAAACGAATGTTCTTCTCTTTCGAGAAGAAGGCTAATTGTGATTGTCTAACCAAAGTGGTCAAAGTGACTATGAAGTTGGAATAACATCTGAAGGCTGTGAACCAAGTAAATAATAAAAGTATATATTTGAGTGCTTATTTTTATTCTGTTTGACTTCCGCTACACTACTTTGAACGATTTCTAAACGTATACGAATTGGGCTATTCACTGCCCCTCCCCCCCTCTAGCTACCACTTTCTTGATCCAACATAAAATGTTGCCACATAGGATCTGTTTTGTTTTAACTGTCACAAGAGGATTAAGCAAAATATAAGAATTTAATATCAAGGCGAAGGCATGATCCTTCTTTTTTTTTTAAGACGATATTACTCTGTCCAAGTATTTATGATTTATCGACAATTACCTCTCAAGATATAATAACCTTCGTCTTGAAATAGAAATACTTTAAATTTCAAACCTGGACCAACTTTCAAAACTTTGGAGCTCAAGAGAGAAGATTTCACAATTTGAATTGAATTAAGTGATTTGAATGGAATGAGTGGATTCCAATGATGAAGGATTACTCCTAACTGGTGAAGGGTTTTTCCTGGGAGGTAAAAGACATAAGGTGTGTCTTTTAATCAATACAACCATGTATATGTATTAATTAATGAATCAATGATACGTGAAATATTATTAATTAATATTAATTAATTAATAAAAAATTATATAAATATTAATTAATCAAATTAATATTGCAGCCGTACGAATTGATTAATCTTTTCAATTAATCAATATATCTATTAATTAATTCTCATTTATTGATTAATTCTTTTGCAATCAAATTTTAAAAATTATTTTGATTTCACACTCCCTTAAGGATTCCACATGGATTAATATTTATGCATATTTGAATTAGTATTCATGTATTTGCCTCTATTAATCCAGATTGTGTGCATGTCAAAATTTTTGTTCGATCATATTGGATCAATCCTTCACTATATATTAATTTTTTATTCACTCAAAAAATTAATTTATGGTAGTCTACGTACGAAATATATAGTCATCGCATCTCTAGTCAATTTGATTAGGGAAATTAAATTTTCAATAGCCACTTCTATCTCTGAGAGAGAATAACTTTAAAAAAATGATAATTCCAGTAACCACATCTCTGGGAGTGATCAGCCCGGTCCCACGGAAGTTTCCCACCGACCACCAGGGTAAATCGGGAAGCGCATACGGCGGCCAATCCAGATACCCAACATCCTTTTGATTGCATTCCCCATTTGGAGGAAAATTCCTGCAAATACGCCGTATCTAGGGATCAAATCGCAGGTCCCTAAGTTACAATCCGGATGTCCTACCGTTGCACCATTGCCCCGGGGACAATGGGCCAATAGGCAAGGGGATATGAAACTCTAATTTTGTCACTTCTTCTGTAAAAGATGGAATCCGCCACCTTAACAGCCTCATACGATCGGCCCTACGACCATTTGTGAGGAGGTAAATCAGGAAACTGCAGTTGATCACGACGCAGAAGGGTATTGTATGACTTCGCCAGGATTCGAACAATTTTGCCACTTCGAATTCAAGCATGCACGATATATGTGAATATTATATTGGTTTAACGATGATTTAGTTGTGAAATAGTCATTCTGTCCCTCTTCAATGTATTTATTAATTTTTCAACATCCAATAGGCGATGTTGGTTAGTTTCGACTAGGACCATAATTCTCACTCAACCAAGAGAGTGATGATGACAGCTTGCAAGTGACATATATTTTGTCTATTATATATTTTGCACATTCAGCGGAGCAAATTAAAGGAGACGACAATTCCAAGCCCTTCCCCTTCCATAGGAAGCTGCCGTGATAGTCCCTAGTTGGCTGGTCATTTCCCTCACGTTGCCAATTGTGCTGTATAAATAAATCTCCCTATGCATACTGCAGCCACTGCACAGAGAGGAAACCAAGGAGGAAGAAGGTCGATAGACCGAGAAGATGGTGAGAGCTCCTTGCTGCCAGAAGATAGGCCTCAACAGGGGGCCATGGACAGCCGAAGAAGACCAAATTTTAGTGAATCACATTGGCACCTTTGGCCATGGCAATTGGCGTGCTCTGCCTAAACAAGCCGGTGAGTAGTAGTATATATCGATCATATATATCGCAATTCATCTATATGCATGCATGTGTGTGTGTGAACTAGCTACTTAATTACTCTGTGCATTCAATTTGCTTGCTCGATCAGGCTTGTTAAGGTGCGGAAAGAGCTGTAGGCTCCGGTGGATGAACTACCTGCGGCCCGATATAAAGCGAGGAAACTTCACCAGGGAAGAAGAGGAGACCATCATCCGATTGCACGGGGAGCTTGGCAATAGGTACGATCGAGTTTGCCAAAGTAGCAGTACTGAGAATATATATATTATATTCTCTCTCTCGAAGTATTCTTATGCAATTGGTCTTGCTATAGGTGGTCTGCTATCGCTAAGAATCTACCGGGGAGAACCGATAACGAGATAAAGAACGTGTGGCACACCAACTTGAAGAGGCGTCTCATGGATCCAAACATGTCGTTGAAGAGACCAAAGAAGATCAAGAAGCAAAAGAAAGAGAGCTCAAGGCCACTTGATCGGTCCAACAGTGGCTTCTCTGCTTCGTGTCTCACTGATTCGTCGACAATGACCGTGGAGACTAGCCTTGGCGATCGCATCGGCAGCAAATTGGAGGATGAGTTCAATGTAGAGTCAGATTTATCTATGGATTTTACAGCACTAGAAACCTCTATAGACCGATCGAATAGCGACTTCTCTGATTTGTCGACGGTCAATACAGAGATTAGCACTTGCAATTATGTTAACGTTTGTGGCGAAGAGGGAGAGATCGAGAGGCTTTGGCCGGACACATTGTCCTTGGATTTTACAACAGTAGAAACCCCTGCGAGTCCAAGTCACTACTTCAACCTATTCGACAGCGACGATGATATAGACTTTTGGCGAGCAATCTTCATGGACACCGAAAGAGATTTGCAAGGAGTCTCACAAAACCAGTACCAGATATTTTGATCTACACATGAGAGTTCTATAGAGCCGGATTCTATGCTTTGTTTAATACAAGATACTACATTTATTTTGACTATTCAATTTCTTCGGCTGTAGAGCTCGCAATACATTATACATGTATATGCTTGTTTAGGTATATAAGATTTTTTCCACCATATTGCGTGTGCTATTTTCCGTCTGTAGTAGGAGTGACAAAGTTAACTCTTCTTTACTAACTCATTACTATTAACAAAAAATGATAATTCCAGTAGCTACATCTCTGGAGGTGGTCGTAGTCAGTTTCCCAGACTACCAGAAAATCGGGAACTCATTACTATTAACCAAACAATTATTCGTAGTCATAGAAGAAATTTTATTATAATAACACGCACAGACAGATCCAAGCAAGGGGTTGTCTTGAGCTATAACCCGTCCAACTCGAATTCCTAAATTTGTCCTTGATTGCCTCCCCGATCTTTGTCGGCCATGATACCTAAGGTTGGCTAGATAATTTTTTTTTCTTTGAATATCTGAAGTTTCCGTTGATTTTGCATCGCAAAAAAGATTAAAAATAAAATGGGTGCTCTATATTTTTCTTTACACTAATCACTTTAGTTGCTTTAGATTAGAGACGGATTCAGACAAGGATTTAATTCTTAGATTCATGTTTGATCACACGGATATCATTGAATTTTGATAGTTTTATTGTCGCCATAGATGACTTACAAGGCGGCATATTCTTTCCATCCTTCCTTGATCCATCAATCATTATCGATCTTTTCTTTTCTTACGAATCAAAAATGTTGCCTCCTCCCTTCCTCAAGTTTCACTACCTCCCTTTTTTGAATTTTCTACATTGTCTCATCCGCTAATTAAATTGAAAATGTAAAAAACTATAATTTAGAGACGTGAGGCTAAAGAAATCGAATAAGAGGCCAAAAAAGTAGAAAGAAAGATTTAGAAATGAACACGAGATTAATGAGAATTTTTTTCGCATTAAAAGAAGAAGAAGACTATAAAAGAAAATCTTTCTCAAAGTTAATTTTTCGCATCCATTAATTTAATTTTGTTCATTAGTAATAGCAAAACCAGTTTCATGTGGACTCAGTGCGTCATTGACTGCGTGAGTCCAAGTCAATTTTGTACGAACTGTCTAATCAGTAATTAATCGATCCCCACACCATGTGTTTTTTGTTTTTTTGTCTTTCATTTTCTTCAAACAATAAATCATAGATGACATTTTAAATTTTTAATTGAATTATTATTTAAATATAAGAGTGCTTGTCAAATTGATAAAAGTATCTTAATCCAACAATACATGATTTTGATCAAACTAAAATAATTTTATTATGATTAATTATGAAACCTGGACATTTCGACACCATCAATACATTTACAATATCTGCTTCACCACATGAACATGAACATGATAATCACCATTCTTCTTCTTCTCAAAGAAAAGAAAGCCTGTGTGATCTGTGACTTGGCAGTTTCTGGCTTCTGGTCCTCAGCGACTGGCTCTTGATTATTTGATGGACGAGCTTCTGCCCTTACAGCAAAGGCCAGAAGCTCGGCCTCGTCGAAAACCTTCCTTGAAAGATACTGTGACTGGTTTGAGTAATAAGTTCTTTGTTGTTGGAGTTAGGTTGCATTCTTTGCTTTCTTTTGTGAAGAACTAACAAGAATTTTAAATCTTATGAATTCAATGAAATAGAAAACATACAAGATCTAGTTATATCAATATATTATAGTGGCGATTTAATAAACTGAAATGACGACGATGGTCAAAATAAATAGGACTTGAATGTAGTGGAATACTCGTCGTCCAAGAAATTTTGATCCTTCAAAAGGAGAAGCAAAGAGGCAGATCCTCTGTAAGAGTTAGAGTGACACGTCGTATTCTCCTCATTAATAGGAAACGAAGAGATCTGACAGAATACATAAGCCTATAAGGACCATGCCTTATTTATAATAAACTCAATCCATTATCAGGCTATCAATAATTAGGTTGATGGTTAACGAGTTTTACACATGTAAACTCACATCCAATAACACAAACTCTCAATAACTATTAATTAGATCACTTAATGGGTTTATTTCTTAATAACATAAATTTGCATGCATGCCACAAATACATGTAGCTCATCGAATATCGAGATAAAATCCAACAATCTACCACTTGAGTTATATGTGATTTATATATAACATACGAACAATCCTTAATTGACGTCAACAATAATGGCAAACTTTATAGGTAAAGAATACCACTAAAAAAGTAATTTAGTCCATTAACTTCATTGCTATAAACTAAAGAGATCATGACTACTATAATATGACTGTAACAAACCCTAATAATAATCACAATACTAATGTCATTAATGACATAAATCAGGATGTGAATATATAACATGAAAATTACATGAAATGTGATCTGTATATATTAAGAAAAATGATACGCTACATGAAAAATATAGCATGAAACTCAACATGACACACTTAACTGCATGGATGTGGGATCCACTGCATGGAGTGTGTTATGTTGAGTTTCATGCTATATTTTTCATGTAGTGTATCCACTACTAGAAAAATGTTAATAGACAACGCGAAAAACGCGTTGTCTTTGTGGGGTAAAAAGCGTTGTAAGAGGCCCTGTTGTAAAAGGGGTCCCTCAACGACAACGCTTTTTAAGCGTTGTCTTTGTTAACATCGACAACACCTTCGCAACGCAGAAAAAGCGTTGTAAATATTACAACGTTTTTTGCGACGCTTTAAAAACGTTGTTTTTAATAGGTATGACAACACATTTTGCAACGGTTAAAAAGCGTTGTAATTGTTTTACAAATTGCTTGGGTTTTTGCAACGTTTTTAAAAGCGTTGTCTTTTGATTTTTTTAGCAGTAAATAAGAATTAATATATTTTGTAAATACAAAACTATTGGCTACAAAATTTACTCAATCAGAGGCTTCTATCAAACAATCATGTTGCAGGGGAGGGGAAACTTACAGTGCTTTAGGGCCTTTTTACCCGAAAGGAAAACGAGAAGAAACTATAGTTTCGTAGAGCCTTTAGCCTCTCTTGGTGCTCCCTCTAGACCTCTAGAAGAGCTCTCCTCTTGCTCTTCCTTTTTGCTCGGTGAAGAGAAGGAGAAAGAAGCTTTCTCCCCCTTGAAACCTTCGGCCACTCAAGAGGTGGAGGTGTCTCCTTTCCCTTCTTCAACTTTCGGCCACCAAGAGAAGGGGATGAGAGGAGAGGGGAAACCTTTACCTTTCTCCTCTTGTAGGTTCCGGCCACCCAAGGAGAAGAAGAAGAAGAAGCCCTTTCTCCTCTTGAAATTTCCGATCACCAAGGAACCCTTGCTCCTTTTCCCTTGGCTTGGTGAAGGAGCCTTCTCCCTTGAAGCTTTCGGCCACCAAGGAAGGGAAGAAGGAGGTTTTCGGTGGGAAGAAGAGAGGAAGGAAGAAAAGTTTTCGGTGAGGAGAGGAGCACAAGGAGGAGTTTCGGCCAAGTGAGGGAAAGAGAAAAAAACAAGCAAATGAATGGTTTTATAGAGCTTTAGGGAGGAGGGAATGGGAGTAGTGGGGGATAACCACCTAGTAACTACTCCCTCCAAAACTCTTCCCTATGATTTCCTACTCCCTAACATTTAGCTAGATGGTTCCCCATCCTTCTCTCATTAAATCATTCCATCTCCTTTGGTTAACCTTGGCTTGCATCATGTTGGAGGTTCAAGGATCAATCCCTGGCGCCTCCACATTTATATTTATTTTTTTTTTCTTTTTATCCTTCTCTTTATTGCCAAGTCTTTAACCCATCATGCTCCTTTATTCGAGCATGGTTAATCATTATTTTTATTTTGAGCTATCCCTTATAAGGGGTATCCCTTAATAAGGCCTTTAAACCATAGGGTCATTAGGCTAATTACCCTGCTTATGGTCCCTTAAAGCTAAGGGTCATCCTGTCATCAAGGGCCATTTAGAAACATTCTAAATCCCTTTTTCAAACAATCATCCATTATTTTCCACATACAACACTTTTGTCACTTCTCTTCTTCCATTATATGCCAACGATCTTACATTAAAACTCTGCTACGCTCAAGCCTCAACAATGCAACAACGATGCGATGCCGCTACGAGTTCAAATGAGGCTAGCATTAGATAACATGTAGTTTGTTGTATTCATATTCATTTTTTCCATACTAATTTATTCTAAGGGTTGGTAAGATTGTTACTGAACCCTATCTTTGTAAAAGAAATGAATGTTCTTCTCTTCCGAGAAGAAGGATAATAGTGATTGTCCAACGAAAGTGGTCAAAGTGACTGCGAGCTTGGAATAGTAGCCAAAGGTTATGAGCCAAGTGTTGGGTCCAAAAGGATGTTCGTATCTCCACAATGGCATGATATTGTCCACTTTGGGCCTAAGCCCTCATGACTTTGTTCTTGGGCTCTCCCCAAAAGGCTTCATACCAATGGAGATACTTTCCATCCTTTTAAATCCATGATCTTTCCCATGTGTTTTAGATGTGGGACTATGTTTGCACCTTTGCAACCCAACAATCCCCCCTCAAACAAAGGACCACAGACCCCCCCCTCAAACGGAAAGCCTCTGTTTGATGTCTGAATCTTCGACCCACCAGGACTTCCTGTCCCTCGGTCCACCCTGACCTACTAGGACTTCCTGCCCAGCCGCAACCAGGACTTCCTGCCCCTCGGTCCACCTGACCAACTAGGACTTCCTGCCCAGCCGCAACCAGGACTTCATGCCCCTTGGTCTATCCGACCTACTAGGACTTCCTGTCCAGCCGCAACCAGGACTTCATGCCCCTCGGTCTACCCGACCTGCTCCTCGGTCTACCCGACCTACTAGGACTTCCTGCCCGGTGTCTGGTCCTCTTGATTCCAACACGGTAGCCCCTACTTCCTTTATTTTTAAGGTTCAACCCACATGGTTAGATCCGGATCATGGCTCATCCGACGGTTAGTCCGATGAAGAGCGGCCTCGCTCTGATACCAATTGTTGGGTCCAAAAGGATGTTCGTATCTCCACAATTGCATGATATTGTCCACTTTGGGCCTAAGCCCTCATGACTTTGTTCTTGGGCTCTCCCCAAAAGGCCTCATACCAATGGAGATACTTTCCATCCTTTTAAACCAATGATCTTTCCCATGTGTTTTAGATGTGGGACTATGTTTGCACCTTTGCAACCCAACACCAAGTAAAAAATAAAAGTATATTTGAGTGCTTATCTTTATTCTGTTTTACTTTAACTGCACTACTTTGAATGATTTCTAAACGTATACAAATCGCGCTATTCACTCTCTCCCCACCCTCTACCACTTTCTCAATCCAACATAAAATGTTGCAACATAAGATCTGTTTTGTTTTAACTATCACAAGAGGATTAAGCAAAATATAAAGGGTGTAGATTCAGTAGTTTTAAGCGTGGTTCAAACAGAATAGTTAAAGGGAATGTTAATGCTAGAGTTGATGATCGGGGATGGCATTGATGAGTACTTAGGAGCATTTCTTTGGATAATAAATACCCTTCTTGGTATCATCATTACCAATGTAATCTAGTCAGTCATTGAGTTATCCTTTCAGATATCGACATGCCCTTTGGGTAAGCTTATTCCTACATATAAAAATTTTAAGATCAAGGCGAAGGCACGAACCTACTTTCTTTAAGACGATAGTGCTCTGTCCAAGTGTTTATGGTTTATCGATAATCACCTCTCAAGATATAATGATCTTTGAGCACTTCAAATTTTAAACTTTCACCATAAAAATACCACCGAATAACGACGGAATTAGCGACGGATTTAATTTATCCGTCGCTAGTCACGACTTTAGCGACGGAATTAAAGGTCCGTCGCTAATTCCGTGTATATAGCGATGGAATTAAAGTTCCGTTGCTATTTAGAGACGGAATAGCGACGGAATATTAATTCCGTCGCTAAAGGCGTGATAAAATAAAGCTGTCGGCAATTAAAAACTAGCGACGAAATTAATTTTTCGTCGCTAGTTAGCGACGAAATTAATTTTCCGTCGCTAGTTAGCGACGGAATTAAATATTCCGTCGCTAACCAGCGACGGAGTTAATATTCCGACGCTAAAATCGTGATTTAGGGTTCCCCGTCCCCTCTTTTCTCCGCGTTCGCGTAATCTTCTCCAGCGACATCTCTTCCGGCTATCTCTTCTCTCGGTGACCTCTCTTGTCCCGACGATAGTTCCGGTCGTGTCTCCTCCCGACGGTGAGCATATTGCCGTCGATTTCCTCCGACGAGCTTCTTTCGGCTTCCCGACGAGCTTCTTTCGGCTTCCCAACGAGCTTCTTTCGGTTCTCTCCGGCCATCTCTCCTACCGGCGGCGAGTTCATCGTGACTTCCTCTCGGCGAGCTGCTCTTGGCTAGCTATCTCTCCGGCCTTCTCTCCTATTAGCGGTAAATCCGTTCCTCTTTGCTATGTTGGATTTACTGCCTTTGCTATGTTGGATTTACTGCCTGTTAGTATGCTCAATGCTTACCATCAAAAGCTATATTTTTTATTAAGTCTGCATTTACTGCAAAAGACCTAGCTATATTTTTGGGTTTAGGGTTTAGGGAGCTTTATTGTCTTTCATCAAGAAGAAACAAAAGGCCTAGGTAACAAATTTGTTTCTCAGGAAATCCAGCAGAAGCTATCAGCTTCCATTTGAACAAAATGTGTTAGATAACCAATCATGTGAATGAACATAAGTTTTGCAATGTTTCTGTAACTGTTTGTTCAACCATCCCATGTTTGTTCAACCTGCAACAAAGATATCATATGGGGCTTAATTGTTAAGTGGATTGAAAACAGTCCGTATGGTAATAGCTATTACCATATAGGAACATCACATGATGAAACATCAAGATGATTAAAAAAATACTTCGTAGATACTAGTTCAACCAAAGACCAAGTCTTGTATTACTAGATATATGAACCCATTTTGAAAAGAGACTTTTAAGTTTGCTTCAGTTGATTTAACTCAGCAGACATAAGATTGCTTGGGGTTTTTTATAGAAAGGGATTGAAGTATGGAACGTTGTCAATTTTCTCATACATTGATAAAATAGAGGCATGTGTGCAACAATGCAATTGCTCCTGCATTGTTTTGTTTAACTAATGCAATTGCTGCATGCTATTAATTTGCTTATTAACTAACAATTGAGGCATCATATTTCACCAAACTTAATATGTTCGATCTCCACTTCTAGTATCTAGATAATCTAAACTAGTTATAATTTGTAAGCATTAAGTCGTGAGGTGGTTCTTACAAAATTAACTTAGGGATTATATTAACAAATATTGTCATTTGTATTATCCTCAATTTAGGATAAAGTATAAGTGATTAAAAATATTTTAAATAATGTGTGCGTTCAATTTAACATATCATTTATATGCAATAAAAATTTGTCTTCGCAGAAGGTTACAATGTATATGAATAAAGCTTGGATGTACAATAGATTAGACGATGGATTTATCCGAGCTGAATTTTATTCTGGAGTTGAAGAGTTTGTAAACTTTGCTAAGAGTCATCCAGAATGCATGAATGGTGCAGAGTTACGATGTCCGTGCAATCATTGTAAATACAGAAATAAAGCTTTCCGTGATGAGGATACAGTCAAAGTGCATATCTGTAAAAATAGTTTTGTTCCAAACTACTACAATTGGTATTGTCACGGGGAGCCTTATGTCTCAGAACGAATTGATGTTGGGTTGTAAGGGTGCAAACATAGTCCCACATTTAAAGCACATGGAAAAGATCATGGGGTTAAAAGGATGGAAAGTATCTCCATTGCCATGAGGACTTTTGGGGAGAGCCCAAGAACAAAGCCATGAGGGCTTAGGTCTAAAGTGGACAATATCATGCCATTGTGGAGATATTTTAATTCCAACCGGACTAACAAGTGGTATCAGAGTGAGACCGCTCTTCACTGGACTAACCGCCGGATGAGCCATGATCCAGATCTAACCATGTGTTTTGAACCTTAAAAACAAAGGAAATGGGTGCTCTTGTGTCTGAATCAAGAGGATCAGACACCAGGTGAGAAGTCCTAGTAGGTCGGGTGGACCGAGGGGCAAAAAGTCCTAGTTGCAACTAAGTGAAAGTCCTAGTAGGTCGGGTGGACCGAGGGACAAAAAGTCCTAGTTGCGGCTAGGTGAAAAATCCTGGTGGGTCAAGGATTCAGACATCAACGGAGGCTTTCCATTTGAGGGGGGCCTGTGGTCCTTTGTTTGAAGGGGGGATTGTTGGGTTGTAAGGGTGCAAACATAGTCCCACATCTAAAGCACATGGAAAAGATAATGGGGTTAAAAGGATGGAAAGTATCTCCATTGCCATGAGGCCTTTTGGGGAGAGCCCAAGAACAAAGTCATGAGGGCTTAGGCCCAAAGTGGACAATATCATGCCATTGTGGAGATATTTTAATTCCAACCGGACTAACAATTGGAACTTCGGCTGCTTCTTCATCTGGCACAACTGTTTTAGATGAATAACATCTAGTGATCAGATGATGCAATCAATGGTTTATGACGCTATTAATGCAGTTGATCCATCTAATGTAGATGAACTACCAACACCTGCAGTCCAGCAACTATATGACATGTTAAAGGCTAGTGAAAGAGAAGTGTGGGAAGGTATTCCATCTGGTCATTCCCAACTATCAGCTACTGCAAGATTATTGAATATCAAAGCTGAACATCATTTCTCAAAACGATGTTACGATGACATTTGTCAATTGATGTCAGAGTTGCTCCCTGCTGATCACCAAATGACTGATAATTTTTACAGTACAAAGAAATTGGTGAGGGGTTTAGGTTTGCCCGTAGAGAAGATCGATTGTTGTGTAAACAATTGCATGATATATTAGAATGAAGACAGTGAACTGATTGAATGCAAATGTTGTGGTCACCCTCGCTACAAGCATCGTAGTCGCATTGCAGGTCCCAGCGGATCATCTTCTGCGATAGAAGCCCTAAAAAAGAAAAATATCGCATAAAAGGATCAACTCTGTTAGGATCGGTTGGTTCGCTAGAGGGGGGGTGAATAGCGTTTCTCGATTTTTCTTGATCTTTCTCTGCACAGAGATTAGCGGAAGCAAAAATATAAAAGAGAAAACAAGAGATCAACGCTAACCCGGTTTGTTTACTTGGTATCCACCTCCGCAGAGGTGACTAATCCAAGGATCCACACGCACGCACACACCCGATGCACTATGAATCTTCTCCTTCTCGAAAACCTCGAAGGCGGAGAAACCTTTACAACTCTTTTGATCTCCTCAAGAATGATATGAAATAGTGTTTGAGAGGAGAGGAAGAAAGCAGAGAATGGAGAACAAACAAGTTCTCAGAAGAAGCACAAAGTAATAAAAGAATAGCGAAGAAGATGAGTTGTTCTCGTGCAGGCTTCTTTTATAACTCTGCAACATCAGTCGACTGCTGGCAGGGCCAGTCGACTGATGCCTTCAATCGGCAACAAAATCTCGCATTAAAGTGCATTAAATGCTTGCCAATTTTCTGCAACGTTCAAATCACAGTCGACTGTCCAAGACCAGTCGACTGGCAACAGTCGACTCACCATAACACCAGTCGACTGCCCAGTCGACTCCTGTCTTCCTCTGGCTCGACTGATTTTTCTGTGTGCGTCTGATTTATGAGCAGTCGACTGCTGGCAGGGCCAGTCGACTGGTGAAGCTGAAAAATCACATTTCAGCTTCTCTTGACCTAGACCTCGGCCTTCAAACATCTCCCACAGCCTCATGCCTTCCCTGCACTAGCTTGAGATGCTTCCATCAGCTTCGTCATGTCAAGTCCTTGCCAAGACTACCCACTTGGACTTTTCCTTGCCAAGACTACCCACTTGGACTTTTCCTTGCCAAGACTACCCACTTGGACTTTTCCTTGCCAAGACTTCCCACTTGGACTTTTCCTTGCCAAGACTTCCCACTTGGACTTTTCCTTTGCCAAGACTACCCACTTGGACTTTTCCTTGCCAAGACTACCCACTTGGACTTTTGCTTTGCCAAGACTACCCACTTGGACTTTTGGACTTTTGCTTTGCCAAGACTACGCTTGGACTTTCCTGCAAACTTGCATCACACATGTTAGATCACAAGTATTGCCTAACTTCAAACATGGTTTAGCCAAACATTGAAACTCAATGCACTTGGGGCAAAGATTGCACCAACAATCTCCCCCTTTTTGATGTTTGGCAAAACTTTGTTTAAGTTAGGTCTTTAAATCATGTAAAGCATAGCATGTGATTAAAACATGATAAGTAAAGCATAAATCACATGATATCAGAGTATTAACAGAGAGTATTAACAGTATCATAAAATATGATAACATGAATAGCATGAATAGCATGATCAAATATGAATAGGCATGAAAAACTTTATTTTTCTCTCTAACTTAAACATTCATATTTCTCCCCCTTTTTGTCAAAGATCAAAAGGTGATTGCATAGACTAAGTAGGGTAAAATTATCCTTAAAAATGATTATCCCTCTTTAATGTTGCACCAACAATCGTTTCGGAGGGAAAAAATGACTTAATTTCTCAAAATAAGCTGAAAACAGAAGTATCAGTCGACTTCTAGTATATCAGTCGACTCAGCAGTCGACTGCAGTCTGACACAGTCGACTGATAAACTGAATTTCAGTTATCAGAGACGAATTTGAAAAATGCATAAGTAATTGTACGAGTTTCAAAAATTCATGAAATTTCACACGTACATTACTTATGACTAACCCTATTTGAGAAAAATATTTTTGAAAAATTTTGGTCTCAAATATGGTAGTTTGATACAAAATCCAAAAGTGATTGAATAAAATCAATATATGTCCAAGTTTGTATCAACTTTTCTAATGAATTTGAATCCTTTTTCTTTGAGAATATCCTTGGATTCCTGAGGGATTTTAAAATGTGTTTGATTATATAAGTTTAGGATTTAACCACTAGGCTCCCCCTAAACATCATTTACCTCTTTCAAACACCTTTTTAAATCATATGCTCCCCCTTAATCATAACTCCATAAAATTTTCAAACACACATAGGCTCCCCCTTAAGGTTTCAAATCACAACTCCTTGAGAAAATTAAACTCCCCCTTAAGGTTTGACATCATAGCTCCTTTAATCACTCAAAATTACAACTTCTTAGATTTAAAAACTTAAGCTCCCCCTTTAAAGTTGAATTTTGACTTCTTCTAAATATTTCAACCTTTTCTCTCCCCTTAAAATTTGAAATTTTGCATCATCCAATTTAAACACATAAAACATCATGAATCAAGCATCAATAAAAATCATCAAGTGAATAGCAATCATAAAATGGATAATCATGAAAACATTGCAATCATTAAAGCATCATAGTAAAAAAAATCATCAAAAGTAATGCATAAAGATCAATAATTACATAAAGTCATAGTTTAACAACCAAACAAACATCCAAGTTTAAACACAATCATAACAAACATACAACCACAAAAAAATAGATGTTCAGGATACATGAGATAAGTATCAAAAAAACACATCCTGACATCCAAGAACTCCTAAAATCTACTCATCAGCTGCTGGAGGAGGAGGAGGTGGTGGTGGAGCCTGAGGTGCCTGCTGTCCTCGCAGCAGATCAAGAATCTCCTGCCTCATGGTCTGGAGCTCCACACGAATGTCCTGTCTGAATAACAGGAACTCTCCATATAGATCTCCAAGTCGCTGCTCAATACGTGTGAGGCGATCCTCAGATGGTCCTACTGCAGGCTCTGGAGCAGGAGCAGGGACCTCAGGTGCTGCAGCTCCCTCTGGAGGATCAGGTACACCCTCCTCAGCAGCAACAGCAGGGGCAGCAGGATCAGCAGGTGCAACTGGACCCTGTATGTCTCGTGCCCATCTCATGGCACCATCATGATATTCTATTTTTGCTAGTTTGAGCTGGAGGGACCCTATACAATCATATGACTTTCTAAGCTTCTTGATTTGACCCCTAGTGACATCTATGCCCTTAGATGCAAAGAATGAAGTCAGGATGTGGCAGAAGGGCATATATAGCTTTCCTTGACTAGGAGCAGAATAGTATATGATAGAAGCAAAGACATTCAAAGCTATATCGATGTCAAGGTGATGCTCGAGGGCGTACATCATAATGAGATGTGGCCAGCGAATAACAGATCGCCCTCGAGTGACTATAGGTAGAATGCAATCTAGAATCATGTGGTACCAAACATAATGAATTGCAGACATACCAGAATGATCAAAAATATTTTGTAGTGGGGGTCTAGGAGTACCAAAGTAAAATTGATGTATGGTATCAGCAGAGATATGACTGAAAGATCCAGAAATGATACCATGTGGATTGGGATAAGTAACAAAAGGATTTTGGGATTGACGACATTGAAGAAAGGCTCGAAGAATGTCTGGGTTGAACTCAATGACAGTTCCCCCCACAGTAGACTCGTACCTAAGGTTGTCCCCTCCTATTTGTCGAAGATTTACAAAGAATTCTTTGCAGAGGTCGATGTTAATGTCATGGGTGCAGAACATAAGGATTCCTAGATTGTAAAAGGTTATGAGTTCCATGAGTTGTGGGGTTCTGGGAGTGAAGTAGTCATTGTTTAAATAACGACACCCCATGATTTGGAAGTCAAGAGTGGAGAATAGGTTTTGGGCTTCGGTCGAATGAAATCCGTGGTACTATAGGTGCAGGAGGAGGTGTAGGTTCCCTAGGTGGAGTTGAGGGTGTCCTACGAGAAGGCCCTTCACTCCTAGGACGTTTGGCTACGGCACGTTTGATTCTAGGTCCACTATATGCACCAAAATGAAGTATATGACATGTGTATGATGCATGCAATGAAATGCAATGATAAAAACACATAAACAAGATAGAAACAAGTTAGTTATCGAGTAAAATCATGGATTTTAGAGGAAATGAATGTTGGAAAAGGATTTTACCTCGGTTGTTGCTCCATTGAGAAATAAGGAAACCCTAGGCTTGAAATGAGTGAGGAAAGTTGAGTAGAACCCTAGGTTTAGGCTTAGGAAGAGTTTGGAAGCTTTGAGATGGCCGGAGGAAGGCTGGAGAGGGGGAGAAGACGGCGCCGGCGACTGAAAACTAGGTTTTCAGTCGCCTGCTGTCGGGCGCGTATATAAGGTTTTTCGCTCATCAGTCGACTGATTGTAAGTGAGTCGACTGATGTCAGTCGACTGGTGGAATAACAGTCGACTGTTCTCATATTTTGAACCTCACAGAAAGTTCAGTCGAGTGTTGTGATGTTCAGTCGACTGTTATCAGTCGACTGCTGGTCTATCAGTCGACTGCCCTTCGCGAATCTTACAGAAAGTTCAGTCGAGTGAAATCTGAAGATGAGTCGACTAGTCAGACTGCTCCTTAGCAGTCGACTTTAAATTCTGAAACTCACAGAAAGTTCAGTCGAGTCTTTTTGGTCCTGAGTCGACTGTGCAGTCGACTGATGAAGTGATCAGTCGACTGATATTCTGAACATGTACTTTTCAGTCGAATTTCATTAATTCCGTAGAAATTCCACAAAATTCAGAAAAATCTGAAATTTTGCGAGCACATTTGTTTTAGTGATATCTATTAGGGAAAAATTTTGTTTCATGAAAATTCTTCATAATTTCATGAATTGACACAAACTTCAAGAATATGCTTAAGTGTGCATTGTTTAGTATCACTATGATGCATTGTTGTGATCCTTACAGATTTGTGACTGTCTAGCATTGTGATTGAATTTGTTATATGTTTTCCAAACATTTTAAATATCCAATTACCATTCAAGCAAACACAAACACAATCAAAGTCATCCTAGTGTCTTGTGAGGTATAATAGTTTGATATGGGATCATGCAATGCTAAGTTCATAACCAATCAAAATTCATATCAAATTCTCTACTATCTAAGTTCTCATTTGTTCTATAGTATTTTCCAAACCAATATTTTTGATACTTTCATTAGCATATTTGGTTTGGTAAACATGAGTTCTTACCTAAATAACATGAAATACATCCTTCTTTGGTATCCAAAAGTTTGATTCACTCACATTTTCTAAATATTTCTTGGGTACCCATGCTTGTCTTATTTTACCCTTGGTGATTGGTTTGTTGAGTGACCCTTGTCTTCCCACTAGAGAAATGTAGGCAAATTCTTTGGGTTTATATCCTAGTCCCGCCTTGTTATATACTGCCCTTTGGCTATTTAAGATCAAGTCAAGGTTCTTGGACCCTAATGTGAACTTCTCTAAGCATTTCTTTAAGTTAACAGTTTCCTCTTTCAGTTTCACATTTTCTTCACTAATTTCATTGAATTTACTAAGTTCACATGCATTGTTCCTAATAGTTCTAAGTTCCTCCCTTAATGCCTTAACCTTAGATTTTGATTCAATTAAAGCATTTCTAAGATAAGCCATAGTACGAAAAATAAACTTTTGTTTCTTTCTATCCATTACCTCATCCTCACTTGAGGAGGATTCATTACCACTTGATGACGATTCGTCGCTACTTGATTCCTCGTCACTTGAAGTCTCCTGGTCCCTTCCACGTGCCATGAGCGCCATGTGCCTTGTGATGTGACATGTCTCTTCATCATCTGAAGAGTCACTGCTTGATGTATCATCCCATGTGGCTTGGGCCACCATGACTTCCTTTTTCTTTTTATCCTCTTTCTTCATTTCTTTCTTCTTCCTCTTTGGACAGTTTGTCTTGACGTGTCCCTTTTTATTGCATTCATAGCAAATTACGTTAGAATTAGAATTGACCCTTTTTGATTTACCTTGATGTGATTTGATCATCCTTTTGGCATCTCTCTTAGTGAACCCTCTCGACTTCCCAGTCAACTGTTTAATATAGTGCGCTGCTTCTCTGATTGACATCTCTTCGTCGCTATCAGAGGATTCCTGTTCAGATTCGGATGAAGACTCCTCCTCCTTTTTCTTCTTCTTCTTTTTATCTGCAATCAAGGCTATACCTTTCTCTTTTGTTGCCATATTAGCTTGCTCATGTAGTTGAAATTCACAGAATAATTCATCAAGCTTAACAGCGGATAGATCCCTTGATACTTTATACGCATCAACCATAGATGCCCATAAAGTAGTTCGGGGAAAGGCTTGTAACACATACCTTACAAGATCGCGGTTATCGATCTTTTCACCGATTACATGGAGACCGTTTACGATCTCCTTGAACCTCCCATGCATCTGACTTACATTTTCATTAGATCTCATTGAAAAGGATTGTAGTTGGCTTACCAAGAGATCCTTCTTGGCTCGTCGAGATTCGCTTGATCCTTCATTCAGTTCAATGAGCTTTTCCCATAATTCTTTGGCCGAGTCGAAAGGACCAACCTTGCTCAATTGCTCTTTAGAGAGTCCGCACTGCAAGGTCGTTATGGCTTTTGCATTTGCCTGCGCCTTCTTACATATGTCCTTTGACCAGTTTTTGATAGGTATCGTTGTTCCAGTTGCATCCTTAGGTTTTTCGAAGCCTTCTACAACAATAATCCAGTTTTCAAAGTCATTCATTAAATAAAATTCCATTCTACCTTTCCAGTATGCGAAATCGTTTCCGTTGAAGAATGGTGGTCGTGCGGTGCTATATCCCTCTTGGAATGCCATGAGTTGCTCCGGTTGATTGTTAGATCCTCCGAAACGTAACCGGCTCTGATACCACTTGTTAGGATCGGTTGGTTCGCTAGAGGGGGGGTGAATAGCGTTTCTCGATTTTTCTTGATCTTTCTCTGCACAGAGATTAGCGGAAGCAAAAATATAAAAGAGAAAACAAGAGATCAACGCTAACCCGGTTTGTTTACTTGGTATCCACCTCCGCAGAGGTGACTAATCCAAGGATCCACACGCACGCACACACCCGATGCACTATGAATCTTCTCCTTCTCGAAAACCTCGAAGGCGGAGAAACCTTTACAACTCTTTCGATCTCCTCAAAATGATATGAAATAGTGTTTAGGAGGAGAGGAAGAAAGCAGAGAATGGAGAACAAACAAGTTCTCAAAAGAAGCACAAAGAATAAAAGAATAGCGAAGAAGATTGAGTTGTTCTCGTGCAGGCTTCTTTTATAATCTCTGCAACATCAGTCGACTGCTGGCAGGGCCAGTCGACTGATGCCTTCAATCGGCAACAAAATCTCGCATTAAAGCGCATTAAATGCTTGCCAATTTTCTGCAACGTTCAAATAGCAGTCGACTGTCCAAGACCAGTCGACTGGCAACAGTCGACTCACCATAACACCAGTCGACTGCCCAGTCGACTCCTGTCTTCCTCTGGCTCGACTGATTTTTCTGTGTGCGTCTGATTTATGAGCAGTCGACTGCTGGCAGGGCCAGTCGACTGGTGAAGCTGAAAAATCACATTTCAGCTTCTCTTGACCTAGACCTCGGCCTTCAAACATCTCCCACAGCCTCATGCCTTGCACTGCACACTAGCTTGAGATGCTTCCATCAGCTTCGTCATGTCAAGTCCTTGCCAAGACTACCCACTTGGACTTTTCCTTGCCAAGACTACCCACTTGGACTTTTGCTTGCCAAGACTTCCCACTTGGACTTTTCCTTGCCAAGACTACCCACTTGGACTTTTCCTTGCCAAGACTACCCACTTGGACTTTTCCTTGCCAAGACTTCCCACTTGGACTTTTCTTTGCCAAGACTACCCACTTGGACTTTTCCTTTGCCAAGACTACCCTACTTGGACTTTTCTTTGCCAAGACTACGCTTGGACTTTCCTGCAAACTTGCATCACACATGTTAGATCACAAGTATTGCCTAACTTCAAACATAGTTTAGCCAAACATTGAAACTCAATGCACTTGGGGCAAAGATTGCACCAACATCTAACTTCGGATTTCTCCCGAAATCCTGGGTTAGTCTGACGCCTCCTGTCCCACTCCAGAAATGCGCCCTTACCCACTCCACTCAGGAGAATTTATGCCAACCAAGTCCTCCAGACTTGTTGGACTTGTGCTCGGCTCTGTCTTTGCCCCCCAGGATTTGTAATGCAACTGATCCTCCTGATCAGTCCAGCCTTCTGCTGCAACTTGGTCCTCCTGACCAAGCCCAGCCTCTACTGCAACTTGGTCCTCCTGACCAAGTCCAGACTTCTGCCTGGTGCACGTTGACTCTGCCAAGACTTCATGCCTGATCCTCCAAATCAGGACTTCCCTTTGCCTAGCCTACAACTAGGACTTTCCCTTGCCCAGCTTCACTCACCAGGACTTCTCTTGCCTAATCTTTCAGATTAGGACTTCCATTGCCTAGCCTAACCGACCAGGCCTTCTCGCTCACTTCCACACATCCAAACATCAAGTCCTGTTTGGATCAACCCTTGGTCAAACTGACCAGACTTAGGTGTATTGTCAAACATCGAAACTCTAGGCAAGATCTTAGTGCATCTTGCACCAACAATCTCCCCCTTTTTGATGTTTGACAATTTCTTAAGTTAATATAGGTCAGGGTTTAATTTTCTGGGAGAAATCTATATTATTAACTTAAGGCCCCTTCTCCCCCTTTTCATACATCAAAAAGATTTTAAAGTTTAAGTCCATTCTCTCTTGCACCAACAATAATGGTAACATCTATGGTCACAACTAAGTCTTGACAATTCTTGAAAGACCATAATAGTTTGTAAAAGATAATTTTTCAAGTTTTAGTTTTGAAAAATTTGTTCAAAATAGTTTTTTTTTTTCAAAGAATTTTCAAAGTGAGTTCAATTTTCAAAATAGATTTTGAAGATATTTTTCATATTAGTTTTCAAAAGTGTTTTGTAATATAGATAGTTTTGAAAAGCTAGTTAAAATAAGTTTTGAATAATTTTGTTCAAGATAGTTTTTCAAAGGAATTTTCAAAATAAGTTTGATTTTCAAAATAAATTTTGAAAGTATTTTTCAAATTAGTTTTCAAAAGTGTTTTGCAAAATAGATATTTTTGAAAAGCTAGTTATTATTCTTTTAAGTCAGACTCTCCCCCTTAACCTGACACATCCTCAGGGCTCTTTTTGACCACAAAATAATCTCCCTGTGTGTCTAAGGGTTTGATTATCCTTTTAACAGAATAATGGATAATAAGTTTTGAATTAATTTTGAAACAATTTTTAAAAGTATTTTTAAAATAGATAGTTTTTGAAAAACTATTTTTTCTTTTTCAAGATTTTTCAAATAATTTTGTAAGAGTTTTTTCAAAATAGGTAGATTTTTGAAAACTAATAATTATCCTTTTAATTCAGAGTCTCCCCCTGAACCAGACACGTCATTAGGATTCTTTGTTAACCACAAAGCAGCTTCCCTGTGTGTCTTAGGGTTTGACCCAGAATAAAAAGATAATGTATAAAATAATTTTGAAATTTATCTTCAGAAATTTAATTTTAGGAAAAATAATTTTTAATTAATTATACTCTTTCGATTTAGACCTCCCCCTAAATCTAACACTTCCACAGGGCCCCTTGTTAGCCACAAGGCAATCTCCCTAAGTGTCTTAGAGGTTAATCTAAATCAGCCAGAGCAAATAACTTAAGAGATTTTTTTTTAAATATAATTTTTGAATTTCTAAGGTTTGTTTTTAAGAGGTCTTTTTTAAAAAATATGATCTTTCAAGAATGACCTCCCCCTGAACTAGACACTCTCTTAGGACATCCTTGTTGACCACAAGGATTTTCTGCCTATGTGTCTTAGGGTTCTTAGACTTAGTGTTGACCTAAAGGCTTGTGTCTAATGTGTTGGTCAACCAAGTTTTCAAATATATAATGTTTTGAAAAGTTATAGCATAGATACACCCAGCAACCATGAAACTCAAGAAAATAATAAATTTTCAAAAATAATTTTTATAAAATATTTATAATAATTTTTGAAAACTTTTTCAAAATGTTGTACTTTAATTGTCCTTATCATCTCACCCGTACTAAGTGTTGCAATACATGGCATACACGGGTAACCTTATGGGTTATGTGAGATGAGTTGTTAATTTTATCTTTATTAAATTTAGGTTAATTTCTAATGAATGTTTGACCTTGTGTTAGATTCAGGTTTAGCCTTCAACCAATTAAGTACACATTTCAAAAATTGATTCCCAGGCTTGTGGCGAGGCACAGGGGCCTTCTTGGTTATCGGAGCAACGACCACTTTCTAGACAGAATCAATTCAGGAAATTATGGACTTAACCAATTTATTGAAAAACCTTGGTCTAACTAGTCTAGGATGTGGCGAGGTAGCTTCGGTCAGTTCAGTTCGACTCCGTGAACCAAGTCAGGTACTCCTTACCCTTCTTGACCACTTTATCTAGCCTCCCTGACGTACTATCATCTCGCCCCACCCTGGTACTATGTTGGCAAGTATCAACCATTCATGTGTCCTTAACTAACCGTTCTAAATTAAGCGTTAAGTAAACATGATGACATGACATGTTATATGCATTTAAAATAAAGCAGATGCATGTCATGGCAAATATGCATGAGTCAAACAATTCAAGCAATAGTTTTTACTTTCTAATAATGTATCAAATTCTCGATTTGATACATATCGTGTGGACCCGCGAGCGTGTCAACCCACTTTGACACACTTTGAATTTTATTTAATTGGTTTCATTTGATAATATTTTAAATTAGTTTCATAATTAAAAGTAATTTATCTTAATTAGGTTCATAGCTTTTAAGTTTGAATTATTTGTAAATTTAATTTTAATTTAACTTAATTTTAATTTTATTAAGTTATGTTTGCATTATCAATTTATATTATTTGCAGTTCGAATTATTCGCAAAGGACGGCTCCCCGGGGCTCAATCCTTGCAATAATTGTTTGAATAATTAAATTATATTTGAATGATTAATAAATTTGAGTTTTAAGATTTAATTTGACTTGTTAAAATTTATAAAAATATTTTCCTAAATTTTAGGATTTTAATTTCGAATTATTGAATTTAATTCTAATTTAATTTTATTTAATTTAATTTAAATTTTTTTTAATTTCCCGGTTGCACGTGTCTGGCCTCGTTCGCGTTCAGAAACACCTCTAGTTGAGCAGGGAGGTTAAATGGCTTGAATGAGTGGCTTCTGCACGTTGATGCCCTTTTATACTGCTCCTGAGTCGACTCAGATGCCAATCTGGGTCGACTCCAGCCTGCGTGGCGTGGCAGATAAAACTTGATCCTTGTCGTTATCTACTTCCTGAGTCAACTCAAGTGGCATTCTGAGTCGACTCCAGCCTGAATTCGAGAAAACTCAAAAAAAACCTTTTTTGTAGACCTCTGAAAGGGCTTCGTAACGCATCCGAGTTTGCCTCGTTCTGAGACCCGAGTCAAAAGTTATGACCTTTTGAAGTTCAGTCTGCATTATGGTTCCTGAAAAATAAGCATGCATACAAAGAAGCAAACCTAACTTTACCTTGTGAGTCTAACTTCGGATTTCTCCCGAAATCCTGGGTTAGTCTGACGCCTCCTGTCCCACTCCAGAAATGCGCCCTTACCCACTCCACTCAGGAGAATTTATGCCAACCAAGTCCTCCAGACTTGTTGGACTTGTGCTCGGCTCTGTCTTTGCCTCCCAGGATTTGTACTGCAACTGATCCTCCTGATCAGTCCAGCCCCCAGCTGCAGCTTGGTCCTCCTGACCAAGCCTAGCCTTCTACTGCAACTTGGTCCTCCTGACCAAGTCCAGTCTCTACCTGGTGCACGTTGACTCTGCCAAGACTTCATGCCTGATCCTCCAAATCAGGACTTCCCTTTGCCTAGCCTACAACTAGGACTTTACCTTGCCCAGCTTCACTCACCAGGACTTCTCTTGCCTAATCTTTCAGATTAGGACTTCCATTGCCTAGCCTAACCGACCAGGCCTTCTCGCTCACTTCCACACATCCAAACATCAAGTCCTGTTTGGATCAACCCTTGGTCAAACTGACCAGACTTAGGTGTTTTGTCAAACATCGAAACTCAATATCTTAGGCACCAACAAAGCTCGGCTTTGGCGGCATCTTCATGGAGGCCTTCGGCCAGACACCATCGCAGCCTACTTTTGATGCACTGCGAGCTGCGATGCAAGGTGCAGACCCTGATACGGAGATTCAGGACCCTTATGCTCCTGATCAGTAGCTGTCTGCAAGGTAGGTTAGCATTTCTATTACTTTTAATCTTTTTAAAGTTATTACTTGTAAGCATTCATTTTTCAAATAGGTTATTATAATTAAATTATTACTAACCTATTTTTATTATCTTTTTATAGGATCTTCTCTTTTGGCTGGTCTCGTTTAGATAAGTTTTTGATATATTATTGTATTTTGACATTAGATATAGTATCAATGTATCTACAGATTTGTGTTGTATTCAGATATTATTGTATTAAGATTGTATTCAGATATTTTGATATGTGGTGTATTCAGATTAATGTTATGTATTTTGATATGTAGTGTATTTTGATATGTTGATGTATTTTGATATGTTGTATCTAGAGATTAATGTGATTGTATTATTGTATCTAGAGATTTTGATATATAAACAGGAAATTCAGAAAAATAAAATAAATTATATAAAAAATATATATTATTAGCGATGGAATTTATCATTCCGTTGCTAATAAACGATTTTTTTTAAATTTTTTCTTAAAATTTAGCGACGGAATTATAAATTCCATCGCTAATCAACGTTTATTTTTTAATTGTTGATAAATTAATAGCGACGGAATTTATAATTCAGTCACTAATCAACGTTTATTTTTTTAATTGTTGATAAATTAATAGTGACGGAATTATAAATTCCGTCGCTAATTAGCGACGGAATGTATATATACCGTCGCTAAATAGCGACAGAATTATAATTTCCGTCGCTATTAATTAGCGACGAAAATATTAGACCGTCGCTAATTTTAGCGACGGACTTTTTTTCCCGTCACTAAAGTGACGTTAGCGATCAAATTTTATGCGACGGTCGATTTCCGTCACTAATCGATCGTTAACCTCGATTAACGATCGAATAATGATGGAAATGGTCCATCGCTATTTTCTTTAATTTTTGTAGTGTTTGACGAACTTTCAAAACTTTAGAGCTCAAGAGATAAGAGATAAGAGAGAAGAGAGAGAAAATTTCACAATTTGAATTGAATTGAATTAAGTGATATAAATCGAATGAGTGGATTCCAGATGAAGGATTACTCCGGGATGGTGAAGGGTTTTCCTGGGAGGTAAAAGACATAATGTGTGTCTTTTGATAAATCTCAGTTAGTCTCATTGACTATCTCTGGGGTGATCGGTCTGGCCCCACGGAAGTTTTCCACCGGCCACCAGGGTAAATCGGAAAGTGCACGTAGCGACCAGCTCAGACGCCCAACATCCTTTGTTTGCGCTCCCCGCCCCATATAATGTGTCTTTTAATCAATACAATCATGTATATATATAAATTAATTAATTAATTAATCAATGCTGCGTGAAATATTATTAATTAATTAATCAAAAATTATATATATATTAATTAATCAAATTAATATTGCAGCCGTACTAATTGATTAATCTTTTCCATTAATCAATATATATATCTAGTAATTAATTCTCTTTTATTGATTAATTCTTGTACAATCAAATTTTAAAAATTACGTTTGATTTCACACTGATTCCACATGGATTAATATTCATGCGTATTCGAATTAATATTCGTGTATTTATGTCTATTAATCTAGATCATGTATGCGTCAAAATTTCTATTTGATCATATTGAATCAATCCTTCATTATATATTAATTTTTCATTCGTTCAAAAAATTAATTTACGATAGTTTACTCATTTCTTCAACAAAAAAATAGAATCTGTCATCTAGCGGTCTCACACGGTCAGTTTTATGACCTGTGAGGAGGTAAATTGTGAAATAACCACGACGGAGGAAAGCATTATTACGATAGTCTACTCACGAAATATATAGTCGTTGCATCCCTAATCAATTTGGTTACGGAAATTAATTTTTCAATAGCCACTTCTATTTCGGACAGAGAATAACTTCAAATCCAATAGGCTAGGGGATACGAAACTCTAATTTTGTCACTTCGAATTCAAGAATGGACGATATATGTGAACATTATATTGGTTTACGATGGTTTACTTATGAAATAGTCATTCTGTCCCTCTTCAATGTATTGAGTAATTTTTCAACATCCAATAGGCGATGTCGACTAGGACCATAATTCTCAGTCAACCAAGAGAGTGATGATCGATGACGGCTTGCAAGTGACATATATAATTTTGTCTATAGGAAGCTGCCATGATAGTTCCCTAATTGGCTGGTCATTTCCCTCACGTTGCCAATTGTGCTGTATAAATAAATCTCCCTATATATGCATACAGCTGCCACTGCACAGAGAGGAAGGAAACCAAGGAGGAAGAAGGTCGATAGGATAGGCCGAGAAGATGGTGAGAGCTCCTTGCTGCCAGAAGATAGGCCTCAACAGGGGGCCATGGACAGCCGAAGAAGACCAAATCTTAGTGAATCACATTGGC
This sequence comes from Curcuma longa, assembly GCF_044706935.1. Lineage (NCBI taxonomy): Eukaryota > Viridiplantae > Streptophyta > Magnoliopsida > Zingiberales > Zingiberaceae > Curcuma > Curcuma longa. The sequence goes on along the minus strand of NC_133868.1, from coordinate 4,516,742 downwards.
AGCTTTGGCCATGGCAATTGGCGTGCTCTGCCTAAACAAGCCGGTGAGTAGTAGTATATATCGAAATATATATCGCAATTCATCTATATGCATGCATGTGTGTGTGTGAACTAGCTACTTAATTACTCTGTGCATTCAATTTGCTTGCTCGATCAGGCTTGTTAAGGTGCGGAAAGAGCTGTAGGCTCCGGTGGATGAACTACCTGCGGCCCGATATAAAGCGAGGAAACTTCACCAGGGAAGAAGAGGAGACCATCATCCGATTGCACGGGGAGCTTGGCAATAGGTACGATCGAGTTTGCCAAAGTAGTAGTACTGAGAATATATATATTATATTCTCTCTCGAAGTATTCTTATGCAATTGGTCTTGATATAGGTGGTCCGATATCGCTAAGAATCTACCGGGGAGAACCGATAACGAGATAAAGAACGTGTGGCACACCAACTTGAAGAGGCGTCTCATGGACCCAAACATGCCGTTAAAGAGACCAAAGAAGATCAAGAAGCAAAAGAAAGAGAGCTCGAGGCCACTTGATCGGTCCAACAGTGGCTTCTCTGCTTCGTGTCTCACTGATTCGTCGACAATGACTGTGGAGACTAGCCTTGGCGATCGCATCGGCAGCAAATTGGAGGATGAGTTCAATGTAGAGTCAGATTTATCAATGGATTTTACAACACTGGAAACCTCTATAGAGCGATCGAATAGCGACTTCTCTGATTTATCGACGGTCAATACAGAGATTAGCACTTGCAATTATGTTTGTGGCGAAGAGGGAGAGATCGAGAGGCTTTGGCCGGAGACATTGTCCATGGCTTTTACAACAGTAGAAATCCCTATGAGTCCAAGTCACTACTTCAACCTATTCGACAGCCACGATGATATAGACTTTTGGCGAGCGATCTGCATGGACACCGAAAGAGATTTGCAAGGAGTCTCACAAAACCACCAGATACTTTGATCTACAAATGAGAGTTCTATGGAGCCGGATTCTATGTTTCTTTACAAGATACTACATTTCGATCGACTACTCAATTTCTTTGGCTGTAGAGCTCGCAATACATTATACATGTATATCTTTGTTTAGGTATATAAGATTTTTTTCCACTATATTGGGTGTGCTATGTGCTATTTTCCATCTGTAGTAGGAGTGACAAAGTTAAGTACTCTTCTTTACTAACTCATTATTATTAACCAAACAATTATTCGTAGTCATAGAAGAAATTTTATTATAATAACATGGAGAGACAAATCCAAGCAAGGGTTGTCCTGAGCTATAACCAAGTCTAACTCGAATTCCTAAATTTGTCCTTGATTGCCTCCCCAATCTTTGTCGGCCAAGATACCTAAGGGTGGTTAGATAATTTTTTTCCCTCTGAATTTCTGAAGTTTCCGTTGGTTTTGCATCGCAAAAAAAAGTTAAAAATAAAATGGATGATCTATATTTTTCTACACTTATCACTTTAGTTGCTTTAGATTAGAGACGAATTCAGACAAGGATTTAATTCTTAGATTCATCTTTGATCACACGGATATCATTGAATTTTGATAGTTTTATCATCGCCATAGATGACTTAAAAGGCGGCATATTCTTTCCATCCTTCTTTGATCCACCAATCATTGTCGATCTTTTATTTTCTTAGACACAGATATCATAGAACTATGATAGTTAATTATAGTCCCCGGGGTCATGGTGCCGCAGTAGGACATCCAAGTTGTCACCCAGGTACCCGCGGTTCGATCCCCAGCTACGGCGTATTTGCAGGAATTTTTCTTCAAATGAGGATCGCAATCAAAGGACGCTGGGCATCTGGGTTGGTCGCTACGTGCGCTTCCCGATTTACCCTGGTGGCCGATGGGAAACTTCCATGGGACCGGATCAGTCACCCTCAGGGATTGAGTCAATGCGACTGTCATTATCAATCTTTCCATCTTTCCTTGATCTATCAGTCATTATCGATCTTTTCTTTTCTTACGAATCACTAATGTTGCCTCCTCCCTTCCTCAAGTTTTACTACCTCCCATTTTTGAATTTTCGCCATTATCTCATCCGTTAATTAAATTGAAAATGTAAAAAACTATAATTTAGAGACGTGAGGCTAAAGAAATCGAATCAAGAGGCCAAAAAAGTAGAAAGAAAGATTTAGAAATGAACGCAACATTAATGAGAATCTTTTTCGCATTAAAAGAAGAAGAAGACTATAAAAGAAAATCTTTGTCAAAGTTAATTTTTCGCATGCATTGATTTAATTTTGTTCATTAGTAATAGCAAAACCAGTTTCATGTGGACTCAGTGCGTCATTGACTGCGTGAGTCCAAGTCAAATTTGCACGAACTGACTAGTCAATAATTAATCGATCCCCACACCATGTGTTTTTTGTTTTTTTGTCTTTCATTTTCTTCAAACAATAAATTATAGATGACATTTTAATTGAATTATTATTTAAATATAAGAGTGCTTGTCAAATTGATAAAAGTATCTTAATCCAACAATACATGATTTTGATCAAACTAAAATAATTTTATTATGATTAATTATGAAACCAGGACATTTCGACGTACCCAGGGGCGGCTCAAGTTCACGGAGGGCCCTAGGCGAAATTTTTTTTAAAATGATTGTTATTATTTTAAAAAATTTTCTCTCACCCTTTTTTATTCGGACTTGAGACCGACAATGGTGGGTTTAAAATTTTTTTAAAATAAATTAAAATTTTAATTTTAAAAATAAATTTTTTATATAAAATTAAATTTTCTTGCTTTTTTAGATGCAAAATTATTAATTAAATTTTCATATTCAAGTTTTAATAATAAATTTTTTTCAATTGATAGCATTGCTAAATAAATATTTATTTACTCTAATAATGAACTATCTACTAACAATTAATAATAGAACAGAAATAAATATTTATTTACTCTAATAATGAACTATCTACTAACAATTAATAATAGAACAGAAATAAATATTTATTTACTCTAATAATGAACTGTCTACTAACAATTAATAATAGAACAGAAATAAATATTTACTTTAATAATGAACTATCTACTAACAATTAAAAATAAACAGAAATAATTTACCTTGGTAGTCCGTCAAACGATCCACTGCCCTCGAACGATTCGTCAAAAGACTCGTAGAACAGCTGGATCAAACACAAAAAATTACTATCTAAAAGCTAAATCTCAACAACAATAATATTGAAAAAAGTAAAAGAAACTACCGGATCGGCTTGACTGTTTGAGTAAACAGCAATCAGACCAACTGTAAACAGCAATCCGAAGAAGACGACCACAGACCACTCGACCAGAGGGGCGAGGCCCTCTCGGTTTCGCCGGCGAGGAAGACGGTCGAAGATTGAAGAAGAGGGCCACTGGCCAGAGGGCTGAAGGGCGAGCGGCGGCCGGCGAGCCTCGCAGTTTCGCCGGCGAGGAAGACGGCCAGAGGGGCGAGCTTGAAGCCTCGCGGAGTCGTGGTTTCACCGGCGAGGAACGGAGGAAGACGGCCAGAGGGGCGAGGCGGCGAGCCTCGCGGTTTCGCCGGCGAGGAAGACGGCCAGAGGGGCGAGCGGCGAGCCTCGAGGTTTCGCCGGTGTCGGCGAGGAAAACCGTCGAAGAAGGCTAGAAGAGGGCTCGTCGAACAGACCGGACGGAGGTGCTCCGTGCTGTCTTGCGCCTCAGGGGCCCTCGCGTCGAAGAAGAGGTTTCGCCGGCGTCGGCGAGGAAAACCCTCAGGGAAGATCGCGTCGGCAGACGGCAGGAGATGAAGAGTCGAACGGCTGTCGCGAGATCGGCGTTGAGAGAACGGGAGAACTCGTCGAACGAGGAGAAGGAGAACGCGTCGAATTGAGGAGAGGGGAGATAAAGGGGATATCGGTATCGGGACGCAGCAAGATTTGATTGGATTTTAACCATTTATTATTTATTATCCCTAAATAATTTAAATTTTTTTGGGCCCCTTTTAATCCTGGGCCCTAGGCATAGGCCTTACCCGCCTATGCCTAAAGTCGGGCCTGGACGTACCATCAATACATTTACAATATCTGCTTCACCACATGAACATGAACGTGATAATCACCATTCTCCTTCTTCTCAAAGAAAAGAAAGCCTGTGTGATCTGAGTTGGCAGTTTCTGGCTTCTGGTCCTCACTGATCGACTGCCTCTTGATTATTTGATGGGCAAGCTTCTGCTGACAGCAAAGGGCATCAGCTCGGCCTCGTCGAACAATGAGAAATTGATTCCTGTCCCACGTGCAATAATTACTGTGATGGTTAACGAGTTTTACACATGTAAATTCATATCCAATAACACAAATTCTCAATAATTATTAATTAGATAACTTAATGGATTTGTTTCTTAATGGCATAAATCTGTGTGTCATAAATACATGTATGCTCATCAAATAGCGAGATAAAATTCAACAATCTTTCACTTGAGTTACATGTGATTTATATACAATACACGAATGCTCCTTAATTGACGTCAACAATAATGTCAAACTTTATAAGTAAAGAATACCTCTAAAAAAATAATTTAGTCTATTAACTTTATATGACCTTTCTTCTTACAAAAGAAATAAGGAGATTCTTTATCTTATTTCTTTTGCTCTTTATGATCATGACCCCCAGAATATGCAATTGCTTATCTTTACCTTTAACATTAGTTCTTCTTCGCTTCATACTTGAATCTTGAGAAGTTGATGTAAAGGGAGCACTCTAAGATGTCTCACACATCAGTCTCTCCTCTTTTGCACACATTGAACAATAAGCTCATTTAATGTCTATTATTCCTTTTTAGTAATATAAGAAATCTTAAAAGGAGAAAATTGTGTAGGTAGAGACATCAAGACAAAGTACACCAACATACTCTCAAACATTTCGTATTTTAATGTCTTTAGTCTTGTAGCGAGATGAGACATCTCCATAATATACTCCCTTATGCTTCCCTTTCTATTATACCACATTGAGACAAGCTAGCTTTTATAATACTGTAGTCGTCTTGACCTTTTCATTTAAGGTGAAACGGTTTGCAAGTTGTTCTAGGAAAATTCTAACATCCTCCCCTTCAATTATTGAGCCTTTAATTGATTCCAAAATTGAAAGCTTCATGATGCTTAGACGCATGCAATTTGATTGCTCATACTTTTCAAATTCAACTCTCTGTTCTGCAGTGCTAGCACTGATTAAGGGTATGGGGCGAGCGTGCCTTCATAAATAGTCTAAGTCCATGCAACCCAATACTATAATAACGTATTCTTTCCATTGGACAATTTGATTCAGTAAGTGTAGGGATGTTATTAATGTTGTCACTTGTCAGTTACTGATTGCACTGAATGAGAAGAGAGGAAACACTGTAAACTCATGTTAAAGCCAAGAATATAGATAGATAAATATAGGTGTATATAATATAAAATATACATATGAATGAGCTCTTAATGAGATATCAAATACAATATTACATTCCATCTTTAGACTAGAATGCAATTTGTTAGCGATACTCTATCTATAACTCAACTTTAGTTGACCATATAATGTGTTTTCCTTTGAACCAACACGTTAGATAGATAATTGACACTTCATATGAGCTATTTGTTTGAGACTATAGCTCACAATGACTTTAATCAGCCACATGATATGTCTTTTTTTAAGTCAACATATTATGCGCATGATTTAAACAAAATTTGTTCCTTAAACATATATTCGACCTAAAAATATATTTTTTTAGGTCATTTACTTTTAATATAGATATACATCTATCGACACAAAATGTACTAAACCTTCCCAAGGTGTCTTTTTTTGAAGTGACACATCAATTCAATTTAGTAACACGTGTGTAAATAGACATAAGAAAACCTTAAGAGACTTGATCGAAAAGAAATAATTGGCAGATAAACTTTAAATGCACAAATATGATTTTAACAACCGATTGTTACTTAATGGCAATCGACTAACAATAAACAATCGAATACCGCATTCTATTAAAAGTCATATCGTGTTCAACCTCAAGATCATCAATCGATTATTGTAAATCAACAATCGACTGATGGCTGTAGTCAAACAAGCTAGTCGGTTAAAAATCGTTCTGTGCTCGACTTCAAGGTCATCAATCAGTTATAAAACAATAGTTGACTGATGCAAGCAGTCGAACTGACCAATCAAGTAAAATTCATTTTGTGCTCGACTTCAAAGCTAACAATCAATTAATATAAAACAGCAGTCAACTAATACAAGCAGTCGAATCGGCCAATCGAGAAAAACTCGTTCTGTGCTCAACTTCAAGGCTAATGGTCGATTGCTGTAAAATAATAGTCGAGTGATGCAAGTAATCGAACCAATCAATTGAGTAAAAAATTATTCTGTTAGCCAATTCTAGAGCATCCATCGATTGTCTACTTCATCAGTCGACTAATCATTGGTACCACGTTTTCTAAGATGAAATGTGGCATTTTTCCCAACAAATCATGATGGTTTTGGGAACTGCCACTGTTCTTCGTGATTTGGTATCATGAAGAACTTAAACCCTAGGTTTTCTTATACCAAAACTTGACGATCAAGAATCCTTTTACGTCAGTAGATCAAAATCTAGCATAAACATTGAATTGATGAAAACCCCTAACTTTATCGATATAATGTTGATGAAATAGTTGTGGCTCTGACCACTTGATGGAAAAGGTTTTCTAACAAGAATTACAAACCTTATGAATTCAATAAAATAGAAAACATGCAAGATCTAGTTACATCGATATTATAGCGGCAATTTAATAAACGAAAATGATGATGGCCAAAATAAATATGACCTAAATGCAGTGGAATAGTCATCGTCTCTGCATCGTTGACGCCGGACGAGATAGCGATTATCCTACAGAGAATATTAATTCCATTAATTGACTGCAAACATCGAAAATCAATTGTCTAAAACCTATTGATTCAAAAGAATACTAGAAGATAAAAAAATAAATGACACTATCGAAAATATTATTAAACCAAAATCCTCTCCCTAAACATTAACTAATAAGAGCTTATACAGACCCAAAACTCTAACTTGTAAAAGAAAGAAAAAATTCAAATAGAAAGAAAAATTTCTTAACGGACTTGAAATCCTAAAAATCCTAAACGAACTTAAAATCCTAAATTATAAAAAATAAAACTTTTCAAAACTACTTTAAATACCAAAAACTTTAAAAATTTCTAAAAATAAAAATTATGAAAAATAGTAATAAAAATATTTGGATCCTCCTGTATCAATCTCCCCAAGTTGAAAAAAATGCGTCCTCAAATTTAAAGTAATGTCAGGTAATGTCTAAGAGGAAGATCCTCTGACATCAATTCGGTAGAATTCACCATCATCTCTATTATCATTGCATCCACTTGTTATATCTTGAAATAAATAAAAAGGTCTTAGTTAAAAAAAAATTTTAAAAACTTGTTGGACCTTTATGCAAAAATGCAAATAAAGGATCTTTAAAACCTCTCTAACTCCAAAACCCTAATCCACCCTCAAACTCTTCATGCCGCCGCCGCCGTCCTTGCTCCGGGTCATCGTCGTCGTCACCGTCACATGACGTCGTTGTCGTCGCACGTCATCGCAGCCGCCGCACATCATCACAGCACTGCCAAATTTAATTTAGGAGGAGGTTCTTGCTTGATCTCTTTCAATTTCCTTTCATGCATGATCAAATCATTGGATCCTCTTTTGCTTGATCTTTTATTGATTTAAAACTCAACCACATCTAAGAATTCCTTAGCTTTGTTTGATTGCTAGTTTCGCTCAGAATATATGATATAAATCAAGTATAGGTAGTATATAAAATACTATCAATTTTATTTGGATTGTCATACATGGGAAATAAAATTCATTTATTTGCGGTTGTTCTTATTAAAAGGTTATCTCATTTACAAGGTATTATATAAGTCATCGTAAGGATACTTCCTTATGATAATAAATAAACAAAAGAAATTCATTCTATTAGCAAATATTAATAGATGATATGATTCTTTTGTTATCCATAGAGTTGATTTTATCATGCATGTTGCTTGCCTTTTCTTATGGTACTATGGTTTTCTTTTTAAGAATTAATAATGAAAAAAAGGGATAATCTGAATGAATTATGATGAGAAAATAAGAGAGGATGAATATAATTAATAAATTACATTCCTACAGTTCTTATAACTGAAATAAGTAATATATAAGAGAATTTTGGCTCAACGCTCATAGGAAGTATATGACTTCTCAACCAAGTTAATCGAGAAGTGAATATATCTCTCGTGTCATGGAACTCGGTTAATTGTTATAAAAGATATGAGATTAATTATATCAGAGTAATGAGAAAAATAACTCTATAAATAGAGAACTCTTTACTCCGAAATTCGAAAGAGCTTTCGAATCTTTTTGCTTGTGCCTAAACTTCGAACAAATTGAGATAAAATTTTTCTCATAGGGTGGATTGTAGGTCGTTCACCATATTCTTATGTGAGACATCTTACGGGATGGATTGAAGGTCGTTCATCCTATTTTTATGTGAGACACTTTTCGGATGGATTGCAGGTCATTCATCATATATATGTGTGTGTGTGTGTGTTTGTATATGTGCATTCACATGATATATTTCATATTGGGTGGATTGCGGGTCGTTATAATATGAACATACGATACATCTTTTTCGGATGGATTGCAGGTCGTTCAGCCGATTTATGCATGTATATGTGCATACATACAATGTTTTTCATTACGAATGGATTGTAGGTCGTTTACTCTTATATATGATGCATCCTTCTCAAATAGGCTGCAGGTTGCTCACCTTGAGATTTTCATTTATACATGATGTGTTCATATTAGGTGGAATGCAGGTCATTCATCATTACTTATACAACATATCCTTGTTGAGGATGTTATATGTGGTTCATCCACTCAACAGGCTATGCTGAGTGATAGATAAAATAAGACTATAATGTGTGTAATGTTGAAAAATGAAAAAGTAAGGAGAACTGATGAATATAATTAAAAAGGCAATAAAAGATGAATGTTAAAGAATAATTGTACATATGTGATGTGTTTGTATTAGGTGGAAGGCAAGTTGTTCACCTTTTCCTAAACGACACATTCTAGATGAGTAGATTATACGTCGGTTACCCATTCAAGAAATCATATTGAGTGATCGAATAAAATAAGACAATAATGGAAACAGATGATATTAATTAAAAAAAGAAAGAAAAGACGAATAACATGGAAATTATAAAAGATATATGATGTTGTTGATCTTTTTATTAATATTTTCATATACATCTTTCGTATCTCCACTGTGCACTTTGTGTTCACTCTCCCTTTTCTTTGACTCCAGGTTAATTGTTGAGATATATACATAACGCTAAGGGAATTATTCCAGAGGCATGCATATAGTCAGGTTATTTAGTTTTATTCTGTATTTTGCTCTGACATTATTACAGTTCATGTGCGATGAGCAGAAGTTAGCGTT
>NC_133868.1:4502180-4507177 GCF_044706935.1 Curcuma longa | reverse complement strand
GGAAACTACAACCATGAATTCTGAATTTCTTTCTTTTGATTACCTTGTCTTCTAAACTGAATTCCTCATTTTTCTAGTTTCAGAAATGAATGTTCTTGTTTTATGTGTGCCAATTTGAAAGGATGTTTTATGTTCTTGATGGGCTTTATGTTCTTATACCATACTGCTTCAATCTTACCTTTTGGTCTCTGTTTAGAAACAATCAACTGTCTATGGATTATGTGTGCCTTTTGTTGTTAACTTAGATTGGTATGGATTATAATTAGTTCTATGGTTTTAGGACTCCATCATTCATGCTTACAGTGAAAGCATTTGAAAATCAGCACTTAATATGTTCCAGAAAAAGCATTTGAAAATCACAATGCTCCTGATCAGTAGGACAACTTGGATGTCCTACCACGGCACCATTGCCCCGCGGACCCTAATGCTCCTAATCAATAGCTTCCTGCGAGGTATGTTAACATTTCTATTACTTATAATTTTTTTTAAGTAGATAATTTTTTTAACACTCAAGACCCCTCACTTTCTCACCACACCAGTAGAAAATGACTGAAAAAATTATGAGGTAATTAAATATTGAGTCTATTGTTGAAGTCATCGATTGTTTATTTCATAAGAAGACAAGATAACTTGGCAAAGTGACCATATACTGAGACTTGAGATCAGTTATTATATTTTGACATTTGATATAGTGTTGTGTTCAGATATTTATATGTGTTATTGTATTCAGATTGTATTATAGTATATCAGATATTTTGACATTTGTTATGTATTTAGATATTGTATTAGTATTGTGTTTTACCATTATTGGCTTACCTTTTTGTATTTATATTGGATTGATTGACATGTAAATAGGGAATTCAGGAAAATAAAAAAATATTTTAAAAAATTTAAATTATTAGCGGCGGTCGCTAAGTAATGAATATTTTTTTAATTTTTTTTTTAAACTTTAGCGACAGAATTTTATTATTCCGTCGCTATTTAGCGACGTGATAAATAATTCCGTCGCTATTTGCTTCCATCATCCACGTGCTCATATAGGATTTTAGCGACGTAATAATTTTTTCCGTCGCTATTTAACGACGGAATTATTTATTCCGTCGCTATTTGCATTCCATCATCCACGTGCCTATATCGGGTTTTAGCGACGGAATTATTTTTTCCGTCGCTATTTAGCGATGGAATAAATAATTCCGTCGTTAATATTTGCGACGGGAAAAAAGTCGTCGCTAAATAATAGCCACGAATATATTTAGCCGTCGTAAATTTTAGCGACGTAATAATTTTTTCCGTCGCTATTTAACGACGGAATTATTTATTCCGTCGCTATTTGCATTCCATCATCCACGTGCCTATATCGGGTTTTAGCGACGGAATTATTTTTTCCATCGCTATTTAGCGATGGAATAAATAATTCCGTCGTTAATATTTGCGACGGGAAAAAAGTCGTCGCTAAATAATAGCCACGAATATATTTAGCCGTCGTAAATATTAGCGACGAAATTATTAATTCCGTCGCTATTTAGTGTTGGGATGTATACTAGAATCCTAGCTATGTAAATAAACATTCTGAAATGAGAATCACATTTGGTCAATATTATTGCAAGTGTCCATTTAATCTATATTGTAGATAACATGGTGTGCGGAGTCACACACAGAAGACCATGTTATCAGTCCCTTATAGATTATAAACAGTGTTCACAACCAAGATGGATTGGACAAACCATCGGAGTGGTTGTAGTGTAATTTGGTCTTAGTCTGTCTTGACTATAGAATTACACTAGTACACTTAGTGTGTATTGAGCAGGACCATCTGAGGATTGTTCGATTTATACTGACTATATAATCGAACTAAACCTCTGTTACTATAGATGTACATGCTCTTAATCCCGATATAATAACAAACACGTGTGCTTAATATGTACTTCTTTAATTCATCAAAGGGTGAGGTTTAGATCGATAGATCAATAGGCCCGATGAGTTGGGAAGTAGTATTATGTACATGGTGTGTTGTTGATTATAGAAGGAAACTGTGTCCTATAATCTAGGTTGATGATGTCCCCTTGAGGAGCTCATAAGGATTATCATGTAAACCCTGCAGGTGGACCTTGTCCGCATGATAATAAGGTTGAGTGGTACTACTCTTGGATTAGATGTCGATTAAATACGAGTTGTCAGTAACTCATTTTAATTGACGGACATACGATATCTTAAACACAGGGAGACTAATGTACTGATAGTAAGAAGGAGCCCATATTGTAATATGGGATTGGTGCGGTAGTTCGATAATAACTCTTTAGTGGTATGAGTTATTATTGATGAACTAAGGTTGTGTGTTCGGGGCGAACACGGGAAGCCTTAGCTCATCAGAAGGCCAAAACCAATTCCTCCTCTAGGTCCCTGTTGTAGCCTCTGGGAATCCTCAAGTCCACCTTGGAAGAATTCGTGAAGAAACTAGTCTTTCGAACCAATACAAGGAGTGTAATCGATCAGGTGATCGATTACACACCTTGGTAATCGATCACCTGATCGATTACCAGAGTTTCTCATACGAAGGCAGGTAATCGATCAGGTGATCGATTACCAAGCCTGGTAATCGATCACCTGATCGATTACCAGTGTTAATGAGAAAAAGTTACGTGAGTTTAATCGATTGTTTGATCGATTAAAGGTCGCGGGTTCGAATTTGGAAACTTCCGAAATCATTCCAAAATTCTCCGATTTGATTGATTCAAATCATACCATGTTTATGGATCAATTATACCATGTTTATGGCTTAAATTATACCATAAATAAGGGATGGCAAGGCTATAAAAGAAGGGGCAAGGCTTGGCTTTGAGAATCACACGAATTCTTTGTTGGTGGCCGAGACCCTCTCGGCAAGCCAACTTCTTCTTCTTCTTCTTCTTCTTCTCTCAACGAGAAGGAAGGAAGTTTAGCTAGCCATCGGAGGAGAATTCTGGTGGAGAAAATTCTCGAAGGATCGTTGCCCACACAACGTTCGAGAAGAGGAGAGGAATACGGCAGAAGATCAAGAGGTCTTCGGGTACAAACTTCGTCCTTCCGAAACGTCGGAAGAAAGGTATAATTTAATGTTTCCGCTTTAATTAAATTATGCTTTTATATTGGATCCTGTAAACCAAACACAAGAGCCCAACGATCTAAACGCGTCGGGCAACTTGAGATCGTTTCGGAAAATTTTTGTTCTGCAAGAATCTACCGGAACGGTTTTTCAAGACTTTCCCATCAGTTCTTCTCGTCAGGATCAACTGTAAGGGTCTCTTTCAAGACATCAACATCATTCCTGATGACATTAACTCCACAGTGGTGATGACCGAATGGAGCAGGGAGAGCCGCAGGCGGAGGAGGAGGGTAGTGCCCCTACTGGTAGTACTGCTGCGGCTGGGGGTGTGGCGAAGATGGCGCAGGGTCGAAGAGAGACGGGCGGTGGTGGGGACGGTGGTTAAGACCTGAGGTCCTCCACTCCTCCTCTGACCGCCGCCGACGCCATTACCGTTACGCGTTCCCCATGCGCTAGAGCCGGAATCCGGCGGAGAAACATGGAGGGCTCGTCGCGATCGAAGAGAGGCGTCTCCCAATCTCACAAAAATGAGATCTTGGGATCAATTTGGCCACCAATCCGGGAGGATTTCCTGTGGAGAAAGGAAAGGTGGCGGACGGGCCGACGGGGCACAAGTCTGTTGAAATAGAAACGATCATAGGACGAAAGAAGAAGAGGAAAGTAAAAAAAAAAAAACAATTGCTTCATTAATTTATTATTATAATTAACCATTACATTTCTACAACTTATTCAGATCATATATGAAAAATATTATAACAAATATAATAATAATAAATATGATATATATAATTATAATAATTATAAAAATGATAATAATTATTATTGTGGTCGAAGCCTTGAACTTAAACAATCTTGGATAATTCAAATTAATTTATAATCATCATCTAAACTACTATTTTTATCGTCATTACCTTAACAGATTCAACAAGAGGTATAAAGCATATTTGAATTTAATTGTGAATCTATTAACTTGTTGTCTGAATAACAAATAACTTGATCATCTATGGAGATGCGGGAGACAGATAGTTATATCGATCAAGAAAGTCATCAACATGATACTTAAGGCAAAAGACTCATTTGGAGCCCACAATGTTCATGGAGACAATGCGAGGAATTAAGCCTCATGTCTTATTGCGAAAAAGAACATCAAATTTTATAGTCATTGTAGTAGGTTAGTTTGGATCCTTAACTGCAATGTGTAAAGCATGTTGATTCAAAAGATTTAGAAGAAACCACTAGAGACAGTGCAAGAGGCTATCGAGTGGTTGCTAGTGGACATCATGCATAGATATCACTTAAAGAATGTGTGCGTCAAGGAGCATCTTCATTAAAGTCGCTTGTCGAAGAAGACCAGGAGTTAGGCTAGGAATGTGATGTGTGACATATTAGAAAAAGGAAGTAAATTATTCTTATAATTTAATGATACATTGGAAGAATCATCAGAAGAGACCTCAGAGATCAATGGAGATGGAGTTGGACCTAAAATACGATCACCTCTTGTTAGTATCATTTCTAGGTAGAGGAGTCAGATGCCTTATACCTGATGTAATTTTGGACGAAACCTTATACCTGTTGTAATGTTGGATGATGCAATGGAAGAATCAACAAAGAGGCTTCAAAGATTAGTGGAGATGGAGCTCTAAACCTAAGATACCATCACCTCTTATATTAGTATTATTTCTGAGTAGAGGAGTAAGATGCCCTGCCCTAAGATTACAATTATCAAATTATTACTATATATAGTTATTAGCTCCAATTAATCGATGATAAATAGATGTTTCCAATGCCTTCATAGTCATCTTGAAGAAAATTGTGTTTATGGAGCCTTCTAGGTTCATTCATCCACAACTTCAACACATATTTGTCAACGGAAAAAATCCATATATTATGGTCTTCCACAAGTCCCTCATGTATG
>NC_133868.1:4470949-4502080 GCF_044706935.1 Curcuma longa | reverse complement strand
TTTAATGAAATAGAAAGCTCCATGTTTAACAATTTTTGTGATACCATTGTAGATTTGAATGCATGAATTAATCCATTGCATTCTGATAATTCATGCATTTTTTTCATATTTCTCGAAATGCCTCCCATTGTTATTTCGAATGCATGAATTATCAAATAAAAATGATAAATACTTACAGCGATTTTTGTGTCGATCTTGTTCTTCGTACTTATCATCGGAAGGATGTTACTAATCGAACAATCCTTCGCTATTCACGAATCAAATCCCGATCGGTAATGGATGTTCCTCCTCCGGAGAGATTTCCGTAAGACACATAGTCTCCGAAAAAATTCGGTAGTGTTTCCTCACACTCTATCCTCCTTCTGTTTCTCCTTTTATTTCTCCCTTGGATGCAATGATCGAATGAAGCCTTTTTAAAGGCAAAATAAATAACCCCACATCTGCACAACGTGCAAACGTGAGCATTATCACGTCTGTACACTGTGTAAATATGACTCTTATATCTCTCACTCGTCCAAGTTAAGTCACAAAGATAAAAAATATATAGTCACAAAGACTAATTAGTCACAAAAACCAAGTTATAAAAAAGATGGCACATTTGTTAATGCTCGATCAAAAGTCATAGATGTAAAAATATATATATACTTTATTATCGCTCACATTTAATAATTACTAGCTTTATTAATAGTACGTATATTAATAAAAGAAAACCAAGAAATGAGAGATTGGATGACAATATTAGAGCAGTCTCATGTCAGTGATCAATAATCGATATGGAAGATCAGGTTAAGACGTTAATAGAGCAGCAAATACAAGAATTCATAAATAAATAGAGTCTAAATTTTTAAACACGGTATTGTTTTGACTCTCAAAAGACATAAGACTCAAATACTCCTAATAATTAGCTCACAGTAATAACAATTTTCTAATATAATTTTTTATTTATCATTCATAAAACATACAAAATAGTATGTTAATTTATACTATATGTATTTCTAATTGTACTACATCTACATCTGTTCAAGAACAATAAGATGAAATCACTGATCGAGTTGCTTAGGTGTCTCAATCTACTATAGAGGGACAGAAATTAAGACTCCGTCAGATAATGTATATTCTAATCAGCAGCCGATATTCAAACTCCCATTAAGGTATTTTTTTAAAATATATGAAACTTATATTTAACTGTTTGTGTTTTTTTCTGATAAGTAATTTTGCTCTTGTATTCATATATAAACAGAATTTTTTGAATTATGAATAGTTTTGCACTTGTTTATTAATAATTTATTGTATTGTACTTACTGTAAATTTTGAGTTGGATGTGAAGTATGTTTTTTTAATGGAGATGAACAGTGCAAATCAGGGTTCGACCGGAGTGGTCAAGCGTCCCCAATTCTCCAGTGCCATTGTCAAACTCTTCCACTGATCCAACTGAAGGTCTCGACTGCCTTGTTGGACCAACAGATGAGAAAAGCCATGGATGATTCTAACAGGGCCCATCAGGCGTCGTTTACTTGCGAGGAAGAAAGAAAGGTAGATGCCTCAGGCATTTGCACCTGCACCAACAAGTCTTATCGCTCAGACTTGTAGGAGTGGCTTGGCTTCTTCCATCAACTTGTCCTCCAACCTCAAATTAAAAAATAAATAAATTCACCTCCAAGTAAACTCGATCTGGTGAAGAATTCAAGGCATGATTTGATAGAATGACCATCAATTGTCCTTTTCACTGGCCCTGTTTTTTTTTTTCTTTGATTGTTGTTTCTCTGGCTCGGTCCTACTTTACATTTGCTAGTTTATGATCACCCCCAAAGGCATGGCACTTTCTCTGTCAGGAAACACACAAACTGTTTGCCCTCATGGCTTTTTCATTTTACCCTTTAAATTTTGCATGCGTTTATTCTTCTCTCATGTTTTTCACCTCTGTCCATGCATGGAGTGCATGTGATCAGTAAGTAACACATACACTACAAACTAAGAACAATCACCATCATCGTTTCCAATTGCTGCATGGTCCCAACGCTGTCTCTACCTCTGCATTGCTATATATACTCTGTAACTAAGGATGCCAGTACTCGTGATGACTGAGTAGTAGAGTAGCTAGTGAAGATGAAGAAGGAAGAGAGAGAGGGAAGAATAAGAATAAGAAGAGGAAGAAGAAGGGGGTGGTGAATGTAGTAGTGAACAAAGGAGCATGGACTGCAGAGGAGGATGACAAGCTGGCGGAGTACGTCAAGTGTCATGGTGACAAGAACTGGAGAACCCTTCCTGCTAAAGCTGGTAATCATGCATCAATCTTACCATTCTTCTTCTACTAGCTACTAGTAGTTCAGATTTAAGTAATAATTAATAATGAAGTGAATTGGATTGTTTGCATGCATGTATATGTAGGGCTGAAGAGATGTGGCAAGAGCTGCAGGCTGAGATGGCTGAATTATTTGAGGCCGGGCATCAAGAGAGGGAACATAACAGATGAGGAAGAGGATCTTATTATTCGACTTCACAATCTACTCGGCAACAGGTTTGTTTTCTTTACTTATAATATTTAGATTTCTGTATGTATTTTATTATGGATTTGGATGTTATGGTACCTTGATACAGTTGGATGTTCTGGTTTCATTTGTAGTACTGATATTTGATACATTTGCACTTGTAGTTGTATATATTTGATACAGTCTGGATTGTTTGATACATTTTGATGTATTTATGTTTGTGGATGTTTGGATGTGTTTATGTTTGTGCATGTGAATGTTTGTGGATGTGTTTATATTTGTGGATGTGTTTAGATGTGGATGTGTATGTTTGTATTATGGTTGGAGATATTGTATGTAAACAGGTTTCATATTTCGAAGAAAAAAATTGAATCTGCAATATTTTTTTTAATTTGCGACGACATTTGCGACGAAACGATGTTTCGTCGCAAACTTATCGAAATTTTACTGTAGTATCGTAAATTTGATGACGAAATCATGCATTCATCGCAAATTTGCGATAAATTAACAAGATTCGTCGCCAATTGGCGACGAATCCATGATTTCGTCGCCAAATTTACGAAGAAATAATCTGAAAATCGGATTGGCGACGAAATATCTATTTTCGTCGCAAATTGGCGACGAAAAACTATTTTTCGTCGCCGAGTTGCGACGAAAAACTATTTTTCATCGCAAATTCGCGACGAAAAACTACTTTTCGTCGCAAATTGGCGACGAAACATATTTATTTGTCGCAAATTGGCGACGAAAAATAGTTTTTCGTCGCCAATTTGACCGTCTTCATTTCCGAATGAGTTTCTGAAAGCTAGCGACGAATTGATTTTTCGTCGTCAAATTTGCGACGAAAAATTATTTTATCGCTAAATTTTGGAACGAATTTACTATTTCGTTGCTATATATGGCGACGAAATCTGCGACGAACTTTATATTCGTTGCTAATTTTGCGACGAATTTTAAAATTTTTGTCGCCACTGATTGCGACAGGCTATTTGCAACGAAAAATTCTATGTCGCAAAAGTCGTCGTAAAATGATTTTGCGACGAAAATTCTTGCTTTTTTCGTCGTAAATTTCGTCACAAATGACTATTATTTTTGTAGTGCTCGCAATCAAAATACCCATGCAAAACGTCCAACGATCGGCAGATAACACTGCTATTTTCAATCAGGTAACCAGAGCAAGTCACGCAAGTAGTACAGATTAATTAGTAGTGTATCAAGATCTATTTGTTTACCGGAAACATAAAACAGCAACAGAAGCATGCAAGTGATCAACCAAGTTGCCACCGAGCACCTGTGGAGCCGGAATTTCAACCCATCACTTTCCTGGAATATCTTTTGCCAGAAGGAATCTCATGTGATCGAGCAAGATAATCCGTCCGGCCATGCCAACCACCGGCTTTCATTGGAGGTGGTGGTGGTGGAAGTTTTGTGGTCTTCTGCTGTGTGCCTGAGCTCACCGACATCTGCGCTAATTTGTCAGTTGTTTCAGCACATGTTGTCTTGTCTCGTGCATCGGCCTCCTTGCGAGTGCTTCGCCCCGAGTATGCTGCATGGAGACGGAGATGGATGATCAAAGAATGCAGAAAATTCACTAGCAAACTGGCAAGCAAATAGAAAGTCTACCGGGAACGATTCTTGCAGGTGGTCTGTAGCGAGATTGCTTCAGGTTGTTCTTCAGAGATCTTTCACTTTTCTCAAGCTCCTGGTTGCAATGAAAAATATATAAATAAGAACAGAAAAAGGTCGAAATACAAACAGGATCCGAGAAAAATCTGCACGCAGCTCACCTGTTTATCCATCTCCAGTTTCCTCTGCACACCTGTAAAATGCAAAGGATGATGAGAATCGGGTTCTAGGTGCAAGTTGATGTATGCTCTCTTCTATTTTTTTTAAAGAATTTTCTAGTCATCAACTAATCATACTTCCTTATTCTTAATGTTCAGCTGGTTGCTACCAATGAATATAATAGAAACTTAAACCTTTTGGATTATTATCCTATTTTGACTGTATCTTCCAGATAAATTGCAAAGATATGACATCTTCGGCAGCAGTTTTGACTGTAACTTCAGTAATAACTAATGGGATGCTTCCAACAGTAGGGAAGTTGGATGTTGAGTTACAGAGGCGCATGGAAAATTTTGTAATATTTTCTGCTTAACCGAGCAACACTGAAATAGATTTTCTTAGGTTCCATCTTACCAATAAATGTAGGGCTATGTTTAATTTGGTTCCTAAATTAACAGTAACTACTAGGTGATGAAAATCTACAGTGTTGAATGAAGTATTGATCAAGTCTAACTGAGGAAATTCAAAGGGATTTTTGCAAGTTTAATTGTGCCATAATAATTTTCGTCTCTTTAATCTGGCATGCCTATTTTATGTGATGCTGAGTGTCACACTGCGTAAGAAATACCAGCTCTCAGAGGAGAATCCGCCTTTGTTTGCATAAGATTATTCACTGGTCTTGTAACAGAAAGAGATCCAGCTGAATTTCTTCTACCACTATGCAGCTCAATAGCTCCTTTAACGCCAACTAAAACAAAATAAACAGAGTTTGAGAAGCTTATGAGTGTAGTCTAATACTGAAAACATGAGATAAGGATACCAAATAACACAAACCAGGAGGTGTGTATGATAGTCTTCCCTCCCTTGAATGAGGAGGTGGACGAACATGAAAGCAAGACTGCAACACCAATGAAATAGTATTAGCACCTATTATTCCTCACAAACCTGAACAAATTTATGCATATAGTTTTTGCTGAACAAGTCTGAAAAAGGAAGCAGGTTCCTCACTTGAAAGAAAGGATGCTGAAGAGCTTCTGCAGCTTTTGGTCTTCGGCAGGGATCCCATGAACAAAGCCCCTACATGTAACACATTAACACGCCAAACTTAACAATAGTATTAAAAGCTGAACTAATATAGAAGAAGAATTATATTTGTATCATGTGAAAACAAACAAACAAGATCAACAAAGCTTACTGAAATTAGGTTGACTGCATCTTCACTGGCTGATGGAATTAGCGTCACTAGATGGACACCAGAACACTACAAGACCAAGGAAATTTTCTTTTCAATAATGGCTGTTCAAGAAAATAAAATATAATTCATCATCTTTACATGAAAATTTTATTAGATTATACAACAACACTTGAGGTATAACTAGACTATGGTCACTTGGCACAGGGAATGTCATCTGAGTGGCTAGGCTAAATGAACCGGATGTTAGACAACAAGCTCAAAGTTCATTTTGATGTTTATGAACAAAACTCATGAATAATTTATGAATAAACTTATTTATTAATTTGTGTATAACTTAATCTTAAATTTATTTATTAATTTTTAATTCGAATATCCATATATTTTTATAATTTTAAATTGTCCAAAATATGTTAAAAATAAAATTTAAAAGTAATACAACTTTCATGTATTAAATTAAAGCTTTCCCTAAATAAGGACAACAATGTTGTTACTTGAGCTTGATAAAAAGCTCGGGCTCAATATTTTTTAAGAAATAAGCTTGATAAGAAAATGAATAAACTTGACAAGATTAATAAGAAAATGAACAAACTTGAACACAGTCAAGTTCAACTTGGCTTGGTTTAAATACACCCGTACCAAGTGCCTAATCACTTGTGATAACAAGTTGGTGGCTAATAATATAAGCAGCCTTTGTGACACTAGGAATTGATAGATAGAAACTCTAGACATAAAAAGATCGCTGCAACCAATGCAACCAAGGAAGCGAGCAATCCTAGCAAATTTACAAAAAATAAAAAGAAGGAAATAAGATTAGAGAAGTGCCTCCTAGAACTGATAACTTCCACTCTTAGAATATCTACAATGAATAAATTCATAATATCTCCAATAATCAATGATTTTCATGCTTAGATTGCCTACAATAAATGATTAAATTTATTTATACAGTAATTCAACCACAGAGAAGAAAAGAACTTGCATGTTTTTTTATCAGCCTAAACAATGATGACAATTCCCAAAATGTTAAAACAAGGTTTACAAAAAAAAACAGTATCAAGTAATTGCATTTATGAAAAACAACATAGTGATATTGCAGCTATTTTGGTGAAGAATTTTGAGCAAGTTTCCAGGGTGATTATCTTCATGAAGAGCCACAAATTGCTTAGACTTCATGTGAGTCACACCCACAACAATTCAAATCAAAATCCTATCTTACATAGATTTTCTTTGGCTACCAGAAGTAAGGGTAATGGAATAGGAAAGAAAAGAGCTTTCTATTTGAATCACATGGAATGGTAATGCACAAATGCCCCCGTAAGAAGATGGCAATGGAAAGAAATCAATAAAATGGAGACAAATGAGTAAACGGCATGCAGAAGCCTCAAAAACCAACAAGTCTAAGACATCCAACATTACTAAGAGCATGCTTACCAAACATGAACAGTAACATTTAATAATTAAATAACATTCCTACATTTTTAATCCTGAACCTTCCATTAACATTTGTTGATTTCAAGTCACCAGCAATAAAGCAATAGACTGCATGTGATAATGCATTGATCTAGTTTAGAATCAACTCAATGCATTTCTTCCTCCCTCCCCTTCCTGTTCCTAGTTATCCATCCGAGTGAACTCAACCTAAAAGAATGCTTTAAGGTAAAAAAGGTGATAGCATCTAGAGCAGGTTTGATTTGGGATCTAGTTGCAGAAGCCTTGAGAAATGATAATGCCTTTCTCAACCGAGGGGGTTTATATTAACTTATTTCAACATAAATTTAATGAACTGCAAGCTGATTCTGATAAAGAAAATGAACTGGGTGACTATAAGTTATTTAGGAAGATGACATATGAAAAAAAAAAATTCAAGGACATTACGTTTCCATATCCAAGAAAATAATTCAAGCTGACATGAAAAAAAAATCATTCTACTGGTCCTGGAAAAGAAAGACAAGGCACAGTACACCCATATTCAGTAGAAAATAAATCTATAGGGTAGGATGTTTGGTACAATGGTAGATATGACCTATTACCTATCAAATGATTTAAACAAATCCCCCAGCTAGCACATAATATCAGGTAACCTGGTACTGCAGAATACAGCTTTCATAATAAAGAGCTTACAGACACTACGCAACTTGCCATCATCTGAGGCTGTAAGGAAACTTTGGTTAAAAAAATTACCAGAGGGAACTGATATTTCATCACATCTGCTAGTTGCAACCCTTCAACCCAAGAATTCTCATTTGGACTACCAATCACACAGCAGATCTTGTAAATCTCATCTACTTCACTGCAAAAAAAAGAAAGGAAAAAATAAATAGTACACAAGAAATGAGTTAGAAATTTGAATACATGCACAATGAATAACCAGACGGACTTAACATTTATCCTGATCCCCGGCATTGCCTCACCGGTTAGGCAAATGAAAATTAAAATAACACTTCAATTGGAATATGAATTCATTCTACAATAGTGTAGGCAAAACTTTGTATCAGGCATCAAAAAGCTAGTCATTGTTCACGCTAGATTTTATCAGCATATATGAAATGTTGATTGAAACCACCAATCTGAATGAAATTTAATGCTTGACAAATGTCCCAATATACATAATCACAAAAGTAAAAAGGGAAAACACTTTAAACTATAAATATATTTTAGTTTATTAGTTTCTATGCAATCTGTTCAGTGAGTTGTCATGGAAAGCCTCTTCGATATTTTTTGACACAAACAAAACAGCTTACAGAACACGAGCTCTGCAATTTGTCATTTAAGTTCAGTTTATAAGAAACATTCTTGCTCATTGTAAAACAAACTAAACAAGATAATAAACTAAATGGAAAGCCACAGTTTCAGCTTTTTTGAAATCAATTACACAAGTGAATCATCATGATTACCTTGCACCAGGAAAAAGTGGCCTTAGAGTAAATAGTTCAGCCATGATAGCACCCATTGCCCACATATCTAAATCAAGAGAAATGCATCAATATAAATAACCACAAAGGAATAACTTTAGACTGGCAAGCTTGTTATTAATTAATAACTCACCAACTGCAGCATCATAAATAGATGACTGCAACAAAACTTCAGGTGCTCGGTACCTAGCACATCCGAATGCATCGGAATGTTAGAATATGTAAAACAACTATAGTATAAAGTTTTAAACTGAAAAAACTTAAGAAGTGTACCAGCGAGTAGAAACATATTCAGTGTACGGTGGGCGTGAACAAATTTCCCGAGCAAGGCCAAAATCTGCTATCTTTATGATGTCCTTGGTGACCAATAAGTTTTCTAAAATTGCAGCAGACAATGCGCAAATTAAGAATTATCTCATGATAATAAGCCCACAAAAGAAATAGCTTTTGATCATCACAAATATTTGAAGAAATTGCAGAAAAAAACATGAACATCCAAGATTTTATGCATGAACTAGTTTGCAAAAGGGTGGGCAACTCAAAGTTCCATTGCATTCCAAAAACAACAAATTGGACAGCAGGTACTCACAAGTTTGGTGATCCTACACATAATAGTTAGATATTATTGAAGGAATAACAGAAGATTGATCAATGTAAATGAAGAGGAGCTCAATAGATTAGAATCAAAGCATGGCCTTGGCTGTACAACTGAAAAAAGCATTTTCAGTAATCTTCAAAATTTCAAAAGCATATCATTAGTGGGACGAACCTCACAGAGTGTTCGATTAAATACAATCTATCACATGCTATAGCAATAAAGCAATAACATATCCATGCTTTTAACTCTAAAAAAATAGATACTGCTCAACTTTTACAAACATAACAATGACCTATGAGTGCTTAACAGTATCATAAAGTAGCAATATCACCTTCACCTGTTCTAAACTCTGAGAGAAAAAACCAACACCAGCACAGTTTCGCAGCCGAGAGTCGCAACCTTATAGCGGCCTCATGAGGCTGTGAGGAAGCCGCGACCTCGCAACTATCTCCACAAGACTGCGGAGGCAGCCGCATCCCGCTTTTTTGTTTCCTTTTTTATTTTTTTGTGTGGTTACGGGTTCAAGTCACGAAAACAACTTCTTATAATGCAGGATAAGATTACATACAATAAACCCAATGTAGTCCGACCCTTCCCCGAGACCCCGCATTGCAGGGTTTCGTGCACCGAGCTATCCTTTTATTTTCATTTTTTATTATTTATCTTTTTTATTCCTTTTCCTCTATTAATTTTTTCCCTCTTTCATCTTTCGTCTATTAATTTCTTTCCATCCTTCATTGTTATTTTTTCCCTTCTTCATCATTAATTTTTTCCCTCCATCCATCCACAAAGGTAAAAAAAATCTTTTAAGCTCTTTAATGATAATTTTTTTTTCCTCCTTCATTCGTCCACAAAATAAACAGAGAGAGGAAAAACTCTTAAAGGATGGTTAATTGTTTTTCTTCCATCTGTCCATGAGATAAACAGAGAAAAAAACTTTAAGATGAAGGGAACAAATTCTAAGGAAATTTTTTTTAAAAATAAATAAAATATAATTTCTAACCTTATAAAATATGCTACTACTGTAAATTAAATTATTCTATATAAAAATTTGATTTAAATTTAAACAGATCAAAATTCCCTAAATTGACTTTTACTCAATAAGCATCAAATATTTCACGAGATAATATTAAAATATGAACTCAACATTTAACATTCAATAGTAAGCATCTTTAACAATCAAATATTAATAAAAATATTTTTTAATTAATATATTTATATTTTAAAAAAGTACTAAAATCATATCGGTCCAACACGATACCGAAACCGTATCATTCCAGTCATAAACCAAAACTTCGACACGGCTCAAAATTTTAAACCTTGATCCATTGTTTGGTTCTTTAACAATTTTCTTTATTTGGAAGAATAAGTACCAAAAAGGACACTAAAGAATGGTAAAGTCCAGAACAACTTCAACCAACTTGGAAATGTTCAGACTGAGATGATCAAAGGTATTTTTAACAAGCAAGTACATACTAGGTTAATGAGTAAGTCTTGTTATGCTTTCGGTCAGCTAGAATCTTTCAGTCAACTATACAATGATTATTACCAAAAAAATTACTGTCTTTTTCTAAAGAGTCTTGTTATGCTTTCAGAAGCTGGTATCTAACAAACTATTATCTACTCGAGGCTAGAACAGTTTTTTTCCTAACAAAGCTTTGATTATTAGTTTTAGATACTCAGAATCTTCACCTACTGTCCGTGCCTATGTGAGGCACTTCAACACCGTACTCTGGTAGTCTAATAAAAGGCATCATTCTTGGATGTTTCAGACAGCTATAGAACTGATTTTATCAAAAAAAAAAAATGTTATCCTCCTATTTCTCACAAGTTATATGCTTTCCAAAGTTGACATGTGATTACATAGTATCTATTAGAGAGTTGAAAAGTCTTCCTAACTAAACTTTAGTTATCAGTTATCAACACTAATACTAAAACCCTACATCTATCCCCTTTGTTACTCATGTTGGACATTCAATACTCCAACGCTAACACTTCAAGTCAAACACCGAGAACCACATTGATAACATGTAAAATATTTAGAAATAATCATGTCAAACACCTAGATCCATACATGTTGGGCACTCAAATATAAGCCCAAAGTAACATAGGTTGTCAGTGAAGTATAGATCTTGATCTTAAGAGAGAACAATATTAAAAAGTATCAATTATTTTCTAGCTAGCATAACCAGGCATTACTTTAGATGATTCAGTAATCAGAATAAATGTGTCCAACAATTTCGCAGAAGTATACACCAATTAGCAGCTATATAATCACGAAGGAAAAAAAAAAGCACTACCTGGCTTAAGATCTCGGTGAAAATAGCCACGCTGATGCATATAAGAAAGGGCTTGAAATATCTGAAAACACCAATTACGAATTTCTGCCTCTGAGAAACCCTTGCCTCTGTCTTTCATAATCTGATAAAGGTTGAATTCCTATCCATATTGTAATTTATTAAATGTCCCAAACTATTATAGAGAAAAAAATTATCTAGTAAAAATTGTTATACCATGTATTCAAACACGAAGTATAAAATATCATTTTCTCTTATGACCTCCTTAAGCTTGACAATATTGGGATGGTTCATGCGCCGTAAAGACTGAAAGAAAAACAATGGTTTAACCTTCTTCAGAATACATAGATAAAAATGAAGACATATGAGTCACAAAGGGCAGCGAAATGTGGTTTACTTTAACTTCTCGAAGATTCATACACTCCTCCCATGAGTAGTACTTCCTCTTCATTTTCTTAATTGCAACCTACAAAGTCAGCTTACTAACATAAAAACGACAACAAAAAATACCACAACTATAGAATTTGATAGATAGTGAACAAACTAAAAAGAAATAACATACAACTTCTCCAGTCAGCTTATTAAGTGCACGCCAAACACTTCCAAAAGTTCCATCTCCAACTTCCTTAATGAGCTTGTACCTGCAACAATTAGTTGATCATCATGTCACAGCATTACAAGTCAAAACAGCACTAAATGCAATACAACTGACCTTTCCATTGTTTTCAGCAGCTGAATCTCTGTATAATCTCCAATAACACGATGGAACCAAAAAAAAAAGACTAATGCTTCAACAATAGAACTTTTTTTGTATGCTATCAAACTTTGACAGTCTTCAGGAAAGAACCACTATGATTTGAAATGTGATTAAGATGGATGCCACATCATCTTAATGGCCATGCACAGAAGTGTTACCTTCCAGCAATCAATTAACTAAATCTCTTGACCTCCTTGAACTTTAAACAAAGTTGCAATCAACTCTTAATAACTTATTTTGGCATATGAAAAGCATGTGGAATGCTTAAGCAAATTGAATCTGAGAATTCATAAGGTACTGCATAAGCAAGTTGATTTGTTACTTGTAAAAGATTGTTGGTGAAGCACTAACTATTATGGAAACTGTGTATGGTCTGACCTTTGTGTAGATGGGACAGTAGCTTGCCTCTAAGTATAGTTGACAAAAGAAACAAGGAGGAAATCTCTAATAGCAATAATCCGCCAACCAAGAGCTTCCTGGAATAAGAAGACTTGGCAAAGGGAGAGAGTCCACCAAGAATGAGCTTGCTCCATGTATGAATTGCAAATGTAAAGTCCACAGGACCACAAATCTGCAAAATCTAACAAAGAGAAAAAGATTGATACGATCTCTCAGGCAATCGATAATAACTATACAAGTTAATAGAATCAAACTTCAAGAAACATGTACAACTGCACTTTGGTAGGCACAAACATATATAGTTAAACAGACAATAGAAACTTGTATAGGAAAAAACACAATGTCTTCCTAAATATACTTTGCCGAGCTAAACAAGACAATAGGTGCTATTGGAATGGAAAATATAACAAAAGGTACATATTGTTTTTAACAAGATAGAAAATGACAACAATGACAGTAAACATACCAAAGAACCTTATTTGTCAGGATATTAGAGCAAAATATTACTATTTCAACCCAATTACAAACTTTCTCTCATGTAATAAGATGACAGAGACAATTGTAGTGTTTCATCCAAAGAGAATGATTACATTCATATCCTATGCTTTCATATAACAACTAATAATTAATATTCCATAAGGTACTAGACTGATATCTTTTAACACATATAATTATTATCTCTAGCACTCTTCTTCAAGTGATGCATAAATACTGATAAAGAAAACTAGTTTGCTACACAACAGAAAACCCCCAAATGAAAAATAAGGCTGACATAGCAGTTGATATAGCTAACAAAGAAATGACAGCAACGCAACAGAAAGGTTTTGTCAAAATTGATATTACTACGAGAGACAAATAGAAGATATCAGAGGAGATTGAATAATGTTCTAACGTCTACTCGAGTAAAAAAAGAAACAAGATACTAGAAGAGAGATAATGGCTAACATTTTGACAAAGGGTGATGAAAGAGTTGAAGACAAATAGAGTTCGGCATGTAAATTAAGAGAGGAGAACTTTTGAGAGAGACCCAATTATTCATTTTTTCCCCCAAAAAATATGTTGAGAGACAGAGTCATAGTTCAATATCAAGTCTGAAAAAGTAAGATATTAGAAGAGACAAAAAAAATTTATCTCATCTCAAATCATCCAAAAAGATTGAAAATTGATAATTAAATTCAAAATGTAAGGTTACTCAAACTCAAGATAGAGCATGAGAGTGGAAGCTTCAATTGCACATCAAAATCTAATATTTTTTGTCCAATCATTATTGTCACCTCTTGTTTTAGAATTTATATTTTTACTTTTTATTAACCCCTTGTTGGTTGTTGTAACCTCCTTAATCAAAATTGTCCTTTTTCTATAATTTAATAATTTTGGTTGTCATCCTCATTTATCCTAATTCAAGTATTTCCTTCTTTTCTATTTTGTAGCATTTTTCTTGGAAAAATGTTTGAACATCATTGCTTTCGGGAATGTGGGTGGCACTTATGATAGAACCACCAAAAGCATCCACAATGGGAAACCAACTACAGGGTGGGCATGTGGAGAGTGTAAAAGTGCTTTGTTATCTCACACATCAATTTGAGAACATAAGTATTCAATCTCCAAGCAAAAGCAAAGCAGAAAGGTCCCTCACAAAGGTTGAAGTCAGCAACCACCTCCAATCCAAAATGTCAATGTGTGCCCTAAACCCCCTAGAAAGAAACCACTAAGGCATTGTAACCTTTAATATTTCCTACTCAACTATTATTCCATGGACCATTATGGCATGTAGCAACTGAATTCGAACCTACTAAGAGTTCATCGCCACCAACCTTTCCACCACCAATGTCATCACTTTCATGGTTGGATGATGACCGAGGTTGACTACAGAAACCGTGAGTGTCAAATGGTGGCCAAAAAGTTGGATAACATTAAGCAAGAGGTGATCATAATGATGCATCCACCATGTGAGTGTAGTGGTGAGAAGAAAAGGGGTGAGGGAGCAATTAAGTTTTAGGGTTACCAAAGGAGAAGTCACAATAAAGAAGGCAGTGATGGTATATATAAAAAGAAAGAAGTACATTTATAGGTGGTGATATGTGCATGTGAAAAGGAGTGAAGAAAGAGTAAGTGAAAAGCAGAATCTGGGATGAAGAAGAGGTTGCTTCAACATGTAAACTCAACTTTTAAAGGGTGGGGTGGGAGAAGAGATAATGTTATCACATCAAGCTCACTACTTTCCCTAAGGAGATTACAAGAACAACTACTAAGCCTTTATCCCACTAAATGAGGTTAGTTATATGGATCCTCCTACACCATCAGACTCAATCTCTTACTATATCATCATCTATATTTAATACATGTAATTTTAACTCGTTTTTATAGATTAATAACAAGATTTATTCTTTATAAAATAAGAGACTTTTACAAAAAGAAAAGGCACTAATTATCCCTAGAAAAACTATATGAAACTTTTCAATTAAACGAACTATTTTTTAAAATTCCAAAAAATTATAAAAATTAACGACTTGGACAACATTGAATAATTTTAAATAGAATTAAAATCTTTACTCTTTTCTCCTCAACCGAAGAGAACTTGACTCCATCGAGTGAAAAGTTAGAGCAATTCTAGTAAGTTTGATGCCACCACACATAGGTGCAAAGTTGATGTGTCTCTTTAGCCGAATTAGATAGTTATTTTTTATTTCTTAAATCATTGTCTTTGACACCACTTTATTTCCTTGTTTGCATTAGACACATATATAGGACTTACACATAACACTATTACCATAAGTCATGTAGGAATAAACCTATACTCTATAACTTATAGAATTATTTTAACTCCAACATAATACACCATATCATTTCTTCAATTGCAAGAAAAAATTTGCCCACAAGGTTCCAAAGACTAAATTCAGTATTTTCTAGGGTTTAGGGGTTGATGGGAAGAAATAAAATAGAAGGAAATAAAGGAATTTCAAATCCTCTATTTTGAGGGAAAAGGATGAGATGGAGGAGAAAAGGAAGAAAAAGTTTTTTCTCAGTTTTTCCTCCATTGTAGATAAGTTACAAATCTTCCAAATCAGTATAATTCAGAGAAATGTTTCTCCTCTCTCCCCTTCCTCCTATCCTTCTATCATCTTCCCTGTCCTTTTGGTTTACTTGCTAATTAGTATTAAAGCAGCCTTGAAGACCCATAATTATAATTCTCTGTGCATTGTAATTCGGCTGTTGGAATATCTGCCTCAGTTGTAACAACCAACTTGCCTTATTTTCTATAATCTAATTTAATGTTTCTAATCATTGTGCCTTTGTTGTGTAGCAAAATAGACAAGTCATGAAAGATTCCTTATCAAATCAACCACAGGTGAGACAGTGGATAAACTTGGCAAACTGCAAAGGCGAGGGAAAAAAGAAAGACTTGTTTAAAGAATTAGAGAATTGGATTAATCTGAGATGGCATCACTAGCTCATATCTATCTACATGAAACATGTAATTCAACAATGAACATCCTAGAATAGCACACACTCGTTTGGTAACCAAAGGGCTCAATAGTCAATAATTGTGAAACCGTGGAAGGGCCTCAAGTCGGAATGAGGAAATTCATAAGCAAAACCCCCAAAAAAAAAAAAATCCTCAAGATAACAATAGAAATGGCAGACTCCAAATACAAATAATCAAGAGACTCGAACCGAACAGCAACATAAAACATGAAATCGGGAAACGATGACGAGAGTTACATTAAGATCGCAACACGAAAGCAGATCTAGCGGGGCCAATGCCAAATTCCGCAATCCAGAGTGCTGCCGAGGCGCTTGCATCCATCGATGCAATCGCGGAAGCGAACAGAAAGCGAGGAAACGAAAGACGGATCGTGATCCGGCAGGAGTTGCTGATAATCAATGGAGGAAACCGACGGGGAAAAGGAAGAAGCGAAGAAAAGGATCGATACCTTTCGGTGGTAGGGCATAACCAACCTTCCCTTCGCCGCCTTCCAACCGCGGACAGAGGGCCGTCGCTCCCCCCACGAGGCTTCCTCATCTATCTATTTATGCGGACAGGCTGTGAACTGATTACATTATTAGCAAAACAGAGGACAAACTTGCAAACGGCGTATCAGGAAAATTTCGCTTCTAGAACCCCAAAGTTTACCTTGTTCTCTAAAGGTCCTCTAGAATTTGAAATTTTCCAACTATATTTATTTCACCTGTTAACCACTAAATTAATAGTTGAGAACGTAAGCGACATATTTTTTTTATCATTAAATTTCCACTGAAACAACGGACTTGCACAGATGATTTTTATAAAAATATTAGGATTAATAGATCCGGGATCAATTCTCAATTGTTATGGGTTAGTATGATCGGATCAAGCTACAGGTCAAAATTTGACTTAATTCGAGAATACATCAGATGGCACGTCAGACTAGAGCCACACTCCCAGAACCGATCGGGCGGGTCCTACATCTCAGTTCAACAGCCTTGACTCGGTACTCTGCTAAGTCGGGTAGATGACCGTTTAAAATTGCACCAGCTCAGGCTCCAATGCCTGACTTAGCATTAGACCTCATGCCCCCAGCTCTCTCCTCTCTCAACTCAGTACTTTATTCAACTTGGGCGTCTGAGCTCAACTTGGAAGGCGGTCCAAGTCAGGGTCCAACACCTGACTTGGAACCTGACGTCCGACCTCTCTGTCAACTAGCCTCCCTTTCCCCAGTGTCTTGCTTAACACTCAATTGACTCTTCAATCACCTATGTCGCCAGAAGGATATAGGTGATCATGTGAGGGAATGGTTAACCTACCCCCATTAATACAGCAGAATGGTATAATATGATGATGAACGACATGATTTTTCGCTACTACGACAACGATGTGACACTTTTCTTACTTAGATGGGGCATCTTTTCTGACAAAATCTCCCCTCATGTTGGGCAATATTCGCTTCCTTAATCACGACGTGACATCTCTCCTGTAAATCTATATAATTCTTGCTTCTCGCTTCTCGCACGATGCAAGTACACATAATCATCATACACTCTCAATTAATCTCCACTGCTTTGCTCCTTCTTCCTTTTCTAGGGCGAAAATTGATTTGAGCGTCGGAGCAATTGAGCCCGGGCACCCCTGGCTTTAGTCCTCATTCTCTTATTGTTTTTGTAGCCTTTTTGAGTTTGCGCAGATTGTACAGGCCCGTCGTCTTCCTCTCTCCTTCTTGCCCAATTAGCTTGCTTGCTAGGAGGCCGGTGACATGTTTGAAAGGCGATCTCAACGGGATCATCAATGAATACAGAATGCCCGTTGATTACTTCATCTCTTATAGGGCGCTATTGTTGTTAGACTGGAGGGATCGTTAAGATAATCAATTGTTAATGATCGTTGAGTGATATGATAAGAATTTGAAGGTCCTATTTTCTTTTTGATTTTGTATTCTAGGGAGTATTATGAAAAATAAAATAAATTTTTTAGATGAAACAACATTTTCTATACATTATTTGATTATTTTTATATTTAAATATCTTAAATTGTCATCGAAAGTCCAAAGCAAGAGATTAAAATTTTTTAAATTTTAATAAACCAATCAACTAACTAAATAAAAATTTTAAAATTATTGTAAATTTAAGAATCAATAAAAAAATTAATTGATGTAACACTAAAAAATATTTAGAAATTAGAATACGAAGTTAATGCGAGGAAGAAAATAATTACAGTGAGCTTTTTTTATCTCGGCTTCGACCCAAATTGCGACATAAGTTTATCACTTTAAAAATATTAGATCCTAAACGTATAGCCATAACTTGATTGTAAAACAACTCGCCCCTTAAAATATTTAGTATTGCGCAAAATTATCACATATTAACTTACAACTTGATTTGTATATGAGCTTTGTATTTAATGAGGCAAAAGATACTTGGACAATAACAAAGATTTCAAGGGATAAAATAATAATTCGATATCTATATAAAGGCATTTTCCAAAAAAACAGATAGAACCTGCAGGATAAAAGAAGATTTTCACTACTATTTTATGTATCGCAATTAACAAAAGTTGCATTCTACGGGTCATCATCAAAATTTTACTGGAATAACGTTTTGAAACACCGTTTATGCGGAGACCGAAATCTAAAAGTGACTGACCCAACAATTGTTTACTTCTTATGAAATCGAAAAACTACAACATTGCTTGGTTTAATAATTCTACTTTATAGTAACCAATTCAATTATTATGTCTCAAGAACTTAATTTACTTCGGAGACTTAATTTACTTCGATTCTGTATGAATAAAGCAAATCAATGCCAATACTCACACGTTAATTTTGCGACTTACACGTCAATGAATAAAGAAACTCTCCCGCTGCTGCTTCCACCCGAGCCAAGAAGTGTGATGCACCGTCTCCGTTCTATAAAATGACACGGCCTTCTCGGATGTCAAAAACGCCAACAAAACCACACGGAAGCTATAAACATCGCTCGTCTCCGTAAATTGGCAGCTCCAGCATGAGTTTGATTCATCGGGATAGACCGCTCGGCCAAGGGTATGCTGGCCGCCTTGACAAACAGAGGCAGCTTTGCAGTTCAAGAACGTGAGTGCTCGTGCCGCTTCCACGGCGACCCTTAACCGAGTTTTTCCCACGATATCCGGGCGCGAGTAGTCATTTTATGGTCATGAAGATGCTGAGAGAGCGTGCCGTTGGATATGAACTCGTAGACTCGCAGCGGGGCACATGCATCTCCAAGCAGCACCCAAGGAGCCTGGCCACATTCCTGTGAGTAATTCTAGAGAGGATAAACACCTAGTTGATGAATTGTCCCACTTTGTTGACTTCGTAGATTAGGAAGCATCAAACTGTTGTTATTTGTAGAAAGGCAACCGATAACCGATTGGATATGTTTGGCTTCCAAATCTACTTGCTAAAGATCCAACATTAGAATGTAATTACATTTGAGTGAATATGTACAACTGCGCCCCAACTGTTTGACCTCTGTCAGAAGAAAAGAAGAGAAAACTGGTGCTAATTTCATTTCTGGATATACCAACAATGGCGGCTGATAGCAGTTTTATGGTCATGGATGCGTTAATCCTTCGTCCTCGAAGCAAGACGCGCAGCTGCGGCTCGCTGTAAAGCCAGAGCAATCATTTTAAGAATAGAAAATTTAAAAGCAAAGAAAATCTCAGATGAAAGAATGATCCAGTCTCAAGATTGGGATTGACGAAGAAAGCATCGCAGAAATTGAACGACTTCTACGCAAATAAACTCACCTTATGTTGGAAATATTTGATTGCATCCAGTAGAATCTTGTCCCCTGCTGCTTGTCTTATACGAAGGACTAATTGCTGCCTAGAAATTTTCCTTTCCTGAACAATTAATAAATGCACAATTTAATGAAACAGAGCACTTCGGAGTAACTTATATTCAACAGAAGCAGCAAATTAGTACTTTGAACTCGCAATGAAATTTCTTGATCTGGCACATGGTGGGACGGGGCAAAGATTTCGATAGCACATGGAGAAGGTGTGTAATGGATATCCATGGTGACGAAGGACCCTTGGTAGGCTCTTTCTGCAGTAATCCTGCAATTTAAGACGACGCGAAATGAGATCTGGCTGATAAAAAAAGTTACTGAAGCACAAATTGAAATGGAGTTTTGGCAATGGACCTCACCTCTGTTGCGGAAGTCCACTTTGAAGCTCAGGACATACAACGGAAGGACACGAGTGGGCACATCTTGGTACCACACCACATATCTAGTCGGGTTTTTGAGGTTATCAATGCCGGAATGGAAATGTTTGGAGCTTGGGCGAGATTGCCCTGAACCACGAACCACCTCCTCCGTTCTGCCCAATGCCACACGGCACATCAAAACATGCCTTAATCCGTCTCCATCAACCACCGAAGACATCACGCTGCAATGAAGTAATAAGAAAATTACATCACGCATGTTCGAGCGAAACTAGGTCAAAAAGAGGGCAACCATTGTTGCTCACCTGTTGATCGATACACGCTCAGGAGTGAGATAGAGGCCGATCCCGTAGTAACCGCCGTCGTCAGACATCTCGGATGACAGATCAAGCCCTCGATTCCCGATCTGAATGATCCAGTCCCTGGAAGCTTCGCGAAGGGCGAACTCCTCGTTGGCGTCGCCGTCATTCTCGAGCGCCGTTGTCTTCACGCAACGGCGAAAGGCCTCCCACCGCGCTCTCGCGGCCGGAGCTGCGTAGGAGAAGCGGTGGAGATGGAGCAAGGCGCAATGCGGGACGAGCGAGCCGATGCTGGAGTAGAACCTGTGCCGCAAGAGGATGAACTCCTCGCTATCTGCGCCGACTCTAACCATCCCATTTCCCTCGAACTCCGGCGATTCCTCGTCTTTCTTGCCGAGCCATCCCGCCATTCCGGATGCTTTCTTGCTTCGACCCTATCCGGGAAATCGAAATCAAACGCAAAGAAAAAAAAATCGGAACGCAGACAAGACCAGATCGAGAAGGCGACGAAGGGAGGCGATACCTGTACCGTACGCGATTGGATCAAGAGCCAAAATCACTTTCCGATCGCTCGTCGGTGGTTCGGAAGCAGCACTAGAAGTAGAAAGCGAAGTCACAATTCACAAATGGCCGTGGAGGTTGAATGAATCGAGTTGAGTTTATATATATCGGGAGTGGACCAGACCGGGCCGGAAGTGGCCGAGGGGGAACCGCCTCATGTTTTGGGTGCCGAACACGCGTCCACAGTTTCACGCATCTTGTTTCATTGCAACGGCCGCAAGTTTTGGCGGAGCGAAATGACTTATTTACCCCCGATCGCGATGTATTGAAATAGCCGACGTAGTTGAGCGATATGGCGGTTTGAAATGGATAGGACAGTCATTGTACGAGCACGGCGATTACAATGGTCGGGTCAGAATAAGGAACACGAAGGAATATGCTGCGGACGGTATACGCTTCTTATCCGGTGATGCAACATGTTTATAATTTTTTAAAAGATTCCCCGTGTAGTGATCCTGATCCCATGGTAGGCCGATAAAGTCAGCATATCTGGACTATATGGTTCCGTTCTATGTCCACAACATCACTTGCTTAAGGACTAAGGCCTCGTAGAATCGCTCATTTAACGCAGACTTAGGTCCTCCATACAACTCCATAACAGCCTCCCAAGTTGCCTATATAATTCGGCACCTTGAGCTACTTGCACAACTTGATTTTGTAGGTTCTTCATGCGCCTCGTGAGTCCTCCCTGTAGCTTGGCCCCTAAAGTGGCTTGTATGATTTGACACTTGAGTCTTAAAAACACTACTCTTGTGTTCTATTTACTTAGAGCATCTGTAACGTTACCGTGTTATAACATTAAAAAAAAAAAAATGCATGTAGGATGGGCCAACCAGAGGCTGGCCCATCTCACTGCACATGAACGCGTTCAAAACATTGAACGTGTTCATTAAAAATTAAAAAAAAAATTCGTGTACTACTATTTATCTACTATTAAAAAAATAAATTTAAGATGAATTATTTATCTACAAGCGACTCTTATGCCCTGTTTATCTTTTAGCTTCTCTTCCTTTTTCTTTTCTTCTCTTTTTTTTATAGATTTTTTTTTAATTTTTAATTTCTTTCCTTCCTCGGTCCGTACCTCAAAGTAAACATAGCTTTAAACTCTATACTCAACTCTTCGCTCTAAGTATTCTGAACTCTCCTAGTCCTCCCTATTGAGTCTGATCTCTTAGCTTAAATTACATGCAACTGTTGAGATAAATCATAATCAGACATAGTTCTTGTTGATATAAGCCACAACTAATTAAACAAGGGGTTTACCAATATGGATTATAATTGGATATGGTCTTTTGCTAGAATGGACCCTAATTGAATATGATTATAGCAAACTTTGGTTATGTCAAGTAATTGCATAACTAAAATTATGGAGAATAAAATAGAATTTATATTATTTGTCGATCTTAAGTAATACAATAAAAATTTATTTATTTAGAGATTTTATTATATAACTTAGTGCAAAAAATTATATTAATCATCATATCAGCTAATAAAATAAAAAATATATAATAATAATAATTATTATTATTAATGATGATATATAAATAAATTTAAATAATATTTTAAAAATTTTATTTTAAAATTTATTTGGAAATTTTTATTGGGCTTTAAATTCTATCTATTTAATTTATCTTAATTATAATTAGGAGTTGATTGATTTAATTAATTAAAATTTTAATAAAACATGTGAATTCAAAAAAAAATTGTGAGGGGTAAATCGTGGGCCCTCATGCACGATGCCCTTGTTGCACGCCCACCTCCTACCGAATGCTCACCCGCATAATGTGCCCGCCCAAATCTTTTTGGCGTTGATTGTCACCTCCAGCCCCGTCGAACCTTTCAGCGCCTGCCAACCCCGCTTTCTGATGCTGCTTGTTACCTTTGGCTTCGGGAGAGTAATCTTATACGCGAAGGAACAACAACGACCAACACGAATAATCCCGAAATAGAAAAAATCCTTCAAAATCGAATGTAATCACATTCCAGATTGGATTCCTGGATTGCTAACATTTTGTGACGTGACAGAAATATAAGAAAGGGAATGATTCATCACCTTAACCAAATAAATTTTTTATTAATAACCTTAGTTGCAAAGTTATCAACTATAATTCTTAACCAAACACATCCTTAACGTCTATCATCTAATGCAAGATAAATTTCATTTCTGACCATGTTAATAACACTTGGTGCTTCAATAAATTTCAAACGCATCATTTCAATTTTAACTTTTTTGTTTGGTCACAATTTAATTTTAACGTATCATAGTAGATAGAGTGAAAGAGCTCGTCAAGTTTAAGGATGTTTCATGTACTCATCACCACCTACATAAGTGACTAAGTTATAGTCTGCAGTTGAATAGTAACTAAGTTATAGTCTGCAGTTGAGCTCGATCTTGATACTTTGTATAGACTTATGGGAAATAATTAGCTGAGCGAAAAAGAAGAGATCTCCAAACAAATTTAGTTAATTCAAGAGTTGATTAAACAATTTAATCGAGTTGATTAGACTTAAGAGTTTATGAAATAAAATATTTTTATTCAAGCAATAATTGATTGAATGATTGAGCACTGGACTTCTTTTAATTGAGTAGAAGCGAACAAAAGAAAGCTATTAATAAATATATTAATATTTATTTTAACTAGTTGTGGAACTCACTGTTTATTTCCTTTTATTACTTAACTTTTTAAACTTATGAATATAAATCATAAGTTGAACATGGAATATCAAAATATTTAAAATTGATATTTATATATGAATTAATTAGTTAATCTATTCTACATTTTTTTTTAAAAAAAATTAATTTATAAAAAAGTTTATTTTCTTAGCTATCTTATCTAAACTATCTTATCATTTTCATTCACACATTAAATATTAAATTTTACATCCTAAATTTCATTTTAAATTATATCATAAGAAATTTAACTCTGAATTAATTTCTCCCCTAATTCCTTCTCTATTATGTCTCCTTAAGCTTTTTAATAACATTTAACATTTGTCTGACACGTCTTTGTTGATAGTAAAAATGATATAAACGAGCAGTTTGATCTTTTCAGGTCCAACAGCTACGACAACCAAATGGAAATCAAATCAGTTAGACCACAGTAGACATCTGACCCAAGTCTGAATATGAGAAATGAAGAAACACAAAACACACCAATTCCAGGCTTTATCTATAAACAACAGGAAGATACTTAGAAGGTGATCATATCATCCTTTTGTTGCTGTTGCTTCCTTTTTGGATCTTGATCCTCAGATGTGCTGCCTCCCTTGGTGCCAAAAATCATCTCATCAAGGTCGTTCAGGATGTCATCGTCGCCGCCACCGGACTTGGTCCTCGAACCAGCAGGTTTCCTGATGAGAACATCTTCCCGACTGACCCGAGGAGAATCTTCAGGTTCCACAGCAACTGGTATCATCGCGGGTTCAGGTTCAGACTGTACCAATGGAGGCTTCTTCAGCTCTTCATACTTGGAGAGGACCTTCTGAAGCTCATCGTTCACATTCAAGGCCTCAAATAGAACTACTTCATTGTCAGCTGCAGTCTCAATGATTCTCTGGACAGTGTATTGGCTTTGTTGGCATTGTAGGAAGAGGGTCTTTGTCAAATCGTCCTGCCCATAAAGAAAATATTAGTGGGAAAAACTAGATTTGAGGGATTCTTATGCGTAAATTGTACAAAGATTCTTTGTAGAGCCACACGATCAATGAAGGGGGGCCTTGATGCCACTAGTGAACAAAACTAGAATGTAAGAGAGAGGCCTTCATGCTATCAGTGGACAAACCTAAAATGTAGGGAGTCTTACTGTGTGAATCTTGTGAACCGGGTGATTTAATCGCAGTTGTTTGCTTGTGAACAACCACAATTAAATCAGCCTCAAATTGTGCAGCTATTAAGGGGAAGTGAAGGGCCAGGATTGAATCAGCCCCAAATTGTGCAGCTATTAAAGGGGCTTTCACGTGATTTCGTGAGAAGGTCTCTCCAATATGCAACCCAGTGAACTGAGACTTCTAGAGGTGCAGAACATGAAACCTATTTCAAATATCAAACTACGTTTCAAATTGGAATTAGGTGGTTCTGTCGAAAACATAGACCACTGGTGATGAAACCCAGTGAACTGAGACTTCTGGAGCTGCAGAACGCAAAACCTATTTCAAATATCAAACCACATTTTAGATTGAAATGATGTGATACTGCCGGAAAACATACTAAACTACTGGTGACGAAACTGCCTATATACTACCTAGAGATAAAAGTGACTAGTAGATGAAGAACAATATACAAAAGCAAGATAGAATCAGATAAACACTACAAAACGTACACACTCTTTTATACAAAAGATAAAAAGAAAGCTTGTGTAAGGAAATATACATATACAAACAAATAAATCACCTGATGAGCTTCTTGATGAGGCGAGGAGGAGAGAACTGTTGATAGAAGTTCAAGACTGTTGCGAGCAACATCAAATGTTTCCTTTATCTGTTCAGCTGTAAAACTAAATGTGGGTACATCATCATAAGTCTGTTGAGATAAACTATCATACGCTTCAGTCTCTGCAACTGAACGTGGTGGTGTAAAAACTGGAGCTAAACTTTCATTATCTCGTCCTGGAAAACGAATGCCTCTAGATTTCAAGCTCTATGAAAAAAAAGGGAATCAGAAAATGCTTTGGAGCACCCAAAGTGCAATAGAGAAAACTATAAATGCTGTGTTACAATGGAAGGTCCAGAACTAGTAGAAAGTATCATATTTGTATCGCTTCATGTAACATCTAACAAAATAACCAGAAGTATTTGTTAAAACGTGCTAATACCTTATAGGTTTCCTCATATACTGGTAAATATCGGAGCTCGTCCCCAGACTCTCCCCATGCTTCAATCATGATAAGAGCCTTATTCCTGTTATTTACAACAGTCTGAGGATCATCAATAAGTTTGACCATCTCATCAAGGATTCGTTCTGCGGCAACCTCAGAGAAAGCCTTCTCACAGTTTTTTACACAGGTTTCAAGAAGAACTAAAGCAAGATATTGGACCCTAGGCTCCTTCAACATGATCCGTTTCTTTATGCCGCGGATAAAATCAATACTGTTGAACCTTTCACTATTAATCATGTCACATATCTCAAGGTTAGAAGACCAGTCAGGACCCTCTAGATTCTCTGATGTCGCTTCCTCCACAATCTTCTCAGCTTGGTTCTGACCTTGAAATAATTCCTTCATCTTGAAACTCATGGAGCTCATGCTGTCTTTCATTTTCCTGCTCACCTCAGCACCCCCAATTTTTAGACGCTCACCAAAGGCACTGACTTTATCCATCAAATTGTCACTCATTTTTGTTGCTCCAAGCTAAATTTACAAAGTCAGTGATTGAAACCTAGGATTAGAACGGAGGCAACAAAAAACTTGAGGTCAGACATCCTTAGCTCCATGCAACAACAAAGAGATATTAAATCAACTGACACCAGTAAAACTTTCACCTACTAATCTACAAAAGCAATTAATAGTTACCCTAATTAACTAGTTATTTTTGTATTCCTATCGTTTAATACAAGAAAACTGGCAATATGCATTCAGTATATGGAGTAAAAAGGGGAGAAAGGACAAAAACAAAGTTAAACACGAAGAAAGTGCAAATACGCGCAATCCCATAACATAAACAAGGAAAATAATATGGATCAATTTCAAATGCAACAAATTTTACCGGTCGGCACTATGATTTGCTGGTTTTCTTTTATAGAAGGGATTAAAGAGCCAAAATAGAAGGGACTAAAGGGCGGCCAAAATAATAAACAGGAAAAAAAAACAAATAGAACGAGGATAACAAAATTTATCCACTTGAGACGCCTACGGAACATTATCTAGGGTTTGAGGCATTAAGATGCTGATTTGGGGGGAAAAAAATTAATCTTTCCCCACAAGAAACAGGCAAACAAGTTTCTTTTAACCGTGGGCCATTGTTAGGATGAAAACAAAATCTAGATTCAAAACGAACGATAACCCACAGATTCAAGATTGCAGCCGGAAAATCGCTCGCGATGCAGTGAGGTCGATTATCTATAACTAAAAGTCAACAAACATCAGTCCTTTAGAACCCACAGCAAGGAACGAACTAACTGTCAATAGAAGCTTAGGTAGTTCAAGCGATCGCAATGTTTTCTCGCCCAAAAATTGAAGCAACAAACCAGATCTGTAAGAAAAAAGGCAAATTACCCAGAGATCAATCGGCAACGCGAACAGACGAAGGAGTTGGGAGCGAGGAGAAGACGGCAGACTTCGTTTCCCTCGTTCTTCTCGACAGCCGCTGCTTCTCTTTCCTTCCGCCGTGGAGATGAAGACTTGGTCACAAATTCCTCTTTCCTAATGTTCACCAGCTTATTCCGTAGCCTCAACAAATACCATTTCCTTATTTGGTGACATTAGGCGGGGCCTTATCTATCTGCAAATGAAATATCGGGTATATCGTTGAGCGCAAAAGGGGAGCAGCCTCAGTCAAGATATGTTAACGTAAGAAGTGGTTAAGAAGTGGAAGATTCGGGCTGTTGAATATGGGCCTAAATGGGCCAGCCCAAATAATGGCAGATAACGAAGCCATCTCCACCTGCTCCTCATGGTCAACTTACCGGTGTAAGTCATTTCTCAACCAGACACGTGGCCATTCGTGGATGGTTCTATACAGTCAGTCCTCTCTGGAGGACCCTGGAACGTGTCCTGCCTGTTTCAAAAATATCGACCCGATCAACGGTCGAAGATCAATCTCATACTATGCCTACCTTTCTTGAGTCAATTAGGACCGTCGGATTTACAGTACGTCGGCGGGGGTAAGGTTCGCTTTCGTTTGGCGCAAGAAAGAGAAGGCGGACCGACCGTCCGATATATGTACGCTATCTCCGTCCGACGTCATGCGCTCGGTCATCTTTTCGAGTTCTCCCAAATCGAGAAGGGCAGGAATCCAGAAGCCGCACGCCGCCTTCACGATCGGATGCGAGAGAGAACCCTTCTGCCGCCGGAGATGTGTCGCCTAACTGTGCATCTTCTTTGCTTATCTGGGTATCGATCTTCCTCTTTAGGTTTCTTTAATTTGTGAGATTCGGTTTTTGTTGAGAGTTTTTTTATTCGAATCGTTGTCGTTATATGATCGTTTCGTGATTGATCCTGTGATTTTGGATTTTGGTGAGCTGATTCGGGTACTGTTGAGAGTCGAATGGATATATCGGTTGCAGATAGTTTCTTGAGGCTATTTCTAAGGGAAAAGCTCTGATCTGGTTGAAAGTGGGCTGGAATTGAGTGATCTGGCTATGAACTGAAATTTGGTTATATGATATTGGGAAATTGACATGAATGCTTCTTGATCGCCAGAATTGCTTGACTTAGTTTTTTTTCTTCTCAGTACCATTACTTTCTACCTTCCATGGAAAAGGTACTTTATTTATCTTTTTTTATCGTTTGATTCATTTTCAATATCTGCAGGATTCTGTTTTTTCTCTATAATTTATGTGAAGGTAAGGACTTAATCAGGTTTGTGATAATTGCTGTTTCAAGTAATTGTTTATTTTTGTTGAGATAAAGAATGAACTTCCACCATGTTTTGTGTTAAAGTTCTATCTAATTATTGGGCTCATGTGATTTATGTTTATATTCTCCTCATTTAATTGTTTTATGCTTATTTTCTAATTTCTTGTGTAATCGTTTTTATCCCCCATTTTTCTGAGCTGCTAGCTTACACCCACCCCATGTATTTTTTTGTACTTGCTGCTGCTTGTATAGTTTAAGAAGATTTGACGGTCCTGCTTGTGTCTGCATTTATACTGTTAGTTATGGATGTTCAATATAAGTTTTTAGGCTTCATCTGGTTTTTGTGTTTGAATCTTAGTTTTACCTAGTAGTGTGATCCTGGTTGTTGTGGAACAACAGTTTCTGGGTCATTGATATTGTTAGAATATTTAGGGATAAATATTTTATTAGGGATAAATATTCTGTTAGGGATAAATATTCTATTTTTCTTTTTTATAAAATAATTCTCCTAGAATAGGTCCCTATATTCATGTATAAATAGGGGTTTATTTCTTGTAATAAAGTAAGATTTCATATTATTTTGTATGGTATCAGAGCAGGATTAATTTTTTCCGCCGCCACGTGCGAAGGAGCTTTCCTTTCCTTCCTCCGAATCACGGTGTCTCCTTCCTCGTCCCGCGCTTCTGTGAATAAATGTGAATTCAGAAAAGGTACATAATCTCTTTCTCCTCGCGCTGTGGAATGTTTTCATTCTCTATATCTAGTTGTGCACTGCACTTGGTTACTGTTCGAAGTTGTTTTTTTTTTTTCAATTTTTTTTTATGAATTAAAATTCCTCTTCGACATCTCAAAACTTGTGTGAAGGTACATGCGGTATAGAAGACAATTTAGGCCACATCTAGATATAGCTTAAAGTAATTATTATCTTATTGGGACGTGGTTCTAAAAACCTGATTAGAAAAGTAATGCTGAAGTACACGTTAGTACCCAATGCTTTCTAAAAACCTTATTAGAATCGTGAAGTGTGGGTCTCTATCACAGATGATACTAAGGGGAATGTCGTGGAGTCTAGTGATCTCTTTGCAATACAACTCGACTAGACGGTCCAAAGAGTCCGTCCTATGGGTCAGTAGGAAATTGTCTACTAGACGGTCCAAAGAGTCCATCCTATGAATTAGTAGGAAATTGTTGATTTAGTCAATCGATCATCAATCACCTAAATCGAATCATGTCCCCTTTGAGTCCTTGGTTACCCTGTGACAAAGTCCATGATATTCTGCTCCCACTTCCATTCTAGCACTAT
Organism: Curcuma longa; assembly: GCF_044706935.1. NCBI lineage: Eukaryota > Viridiplantae > Streptophyta > Magnoliopsida > Zingiberales > Zingiberaceae > Curcuma > Curcuma longa. The sequence goes on along the minus strand of NC_133868.1, from coordinate 4,472,316 downwards.
GATTTTCTAAGATAACTTGGTTAGTCTTTGGTGTTCTACCTTAATCTATCGACAAACTAGATATTGAGCAACAAAATCTGTAATATCTCTTTTCATACTTTTCCACCATTTTGAATGTTTAGATTTCGATACATTAGCGTACCACTAGGATGGATCGATGTGCTTCTCAAAGGAGATCTTCCTTAATAGGGTGTGCCTCAGGCATGCACAATCTACCTCGAAAATGAAAGGATCCATCCACATCATAAGAAAACTATACTTCAAGCCTAACTCTAGTTCATTAGCTACTAATCTAAGATAATAGTTTTCTTATTGAATTTTCCTTAATTCACGCGATTAGTATACTTTGTTGTGTCTAATGTACTTCAACCAAATCGAATTCTGGCAATTGCTTGACTAACTTGGTAACTATCATCTTGTGACATGCTATACCGCTCTAGATTTCATGCTCAATGTATCTGTCAGTAGATTAACTTTCCAATGTGTTAGTTGATAGTACAATCATAATTTTCAGAAACTCTATCCATCTTCTCTAAGATTCAACTATTTTTGCATGAAGATACTTTTACTCTTATGATCTGTGAATATCTCAAAAGTAACCTTATAGACATAATGCTTCTAAATTTTAAAGCGAAGATGATGAATGCCAACTCTAAATTATAAGTAGGATAATTTTTCTCATGGCTTTTTAATTGACAAGAAGCATAAACTAATACTTGATCATGCTGTAATGGTTGCATCCATTTAAAGAACGAATCTATCCACTCCAGAAGGAATGACTAATACTGGAGCACTTATCAATCTTTGTTTGCTTGATTCACACATAAACTTGTTAAAGGTGTAGCGATGTTAGAAAACCCTTCGATATATTTTTGAAACTACGAATCTCCCACATTGACCTTGGCTGTTTCCATTTGATAATCCCTTTAATCTTCTAGTGGTCTATTGTAATCCCGCTGCTAGAGACTATATGACTTAGAAATCTCATGGAAGTAAGTCAAAAAATACATTTACTAAACTTTGCATATAGGCATTCCTTCTATAAATCATTTTGAATTTTAAGGTTCATGCTCCTCCTCTGATCGAGAATATACTTAAATATGATCGATAAAAACAATCACAAAATGGTCTAAATATTCTAAGAATAACAAGTTTATCAAATCCATAATGGCGGTAAGAGAATTGGTAAGCCTAAATAACATTACAAAAAACACATAATATCCATATCGAGTTTTCTGAATATTTGTATCTCTAATCCTCAAGCGATGATAGTAATCTTTGAGTACACAAGTACCCATTAGCTGATTGAACAAATCATCTACCTCGGGTAGCAGATATTGTTCTAGATGGTTGCAACATACAATTTT